>NC_138846.1:2637613-2838727 GCF_965183815.1 Platalea leucorodia | reverse complement strand
TGGAGCCTTTGGGACAGAGCAGCAGGAGAGGCTGCACACTGTGACTCAAACAGCACCACGGGGAGGGAGCTGGGGGACGCCGCCAGGGCTCCACCTGCAGACAGGAGCCGAGCATGAGCGTCCCAGTGCCTGCGGGCAGCGGGAGCTCGGAGCGGGATCCCCACACGCCTGGATACGGCCCCCACCGCCTGCCTCTGGATAATAACGGAGCGGGATCCCCACACGCCTGGATACGGCCCCCACCGCCTGCCTCTGGATAATAACGGAGCGGGATCCCCACACGCCTGGATACGGCCCCCACCGCCTGCCTCTGGATAATAACGGAGCGGGATCCCCACACGCCTGGATACGGCCCCCACCGCCTGCCTCTGGATAATAACGTCAGGGTGCGGAGCCAGGTAAAGGCTGCAGCACGAAAGATCAGCATTACGGCCAGCCTAGCCAGGAGCGAATTTGCAATATGGCTAATAAATACAGTTCATTTTCAGTTATTAAACGCGTATCAGATAGAACTCGACACAATTAGGCCTTTAAGGCAGATCCACATTTGAAACAAACGGGGCGATTATATCCTTTATGAATCTTCTCGGACAGACCACAAGCCCAAACCACAAGACCGAAGAAGCCCTGCCCCTTATTTATACGCGACTGAAAGGCTGCTTTAGACCTGCTGTTTCTTCTTAAGCGCTTTGGCAGCACTACTGGTGCTAAATGCTTCGAGGGCTCATATTTCCTAACGCTATGTTTTGTGCCTTGAGCACTGCAGACCTACATTTGTGTGATAATTTGAATGAATTACCAGATACAATTTCTGACTCAGGGACATGAGTAATAGGATGGAAGCTCCACCCAGAGCTTTCAGAGATAAGGAAGACTGAAGAAACAACATTCAGAGCTACGTCCCCAGAAAGGGCAGAAAGGAATTTAGCCCCCACAAATATACCTTTTTTCTTTTCTTTTTTTCCTAAAAAAGAAAACAAACAAAGAGAGAGAGAGCGGTACATGACTGTGGAGGAGCATGAATACCTGTCTTTATTCTTTACGTTTGGGGTTTCAGCCACGATGCCAGCATACAGCCAAACCTGATTCCCATCTTTGTATTTTGCCACAACCCTGCTGCCAACGTAGTGCTTCTCAGGTGAGGGGTGATAGTCGTAAGCGATGTGATTGCCAGAAAGCAAACTCTTCCCTTTATTATCAAATTTCACTTTGTACTTCTTTCCAGCACCTGAAAGACATTTCAACACGGCAAGATAAATAAAAGCCAAGTGATTCCACACAAGAAGTCCGACACCATATACCATTGTGATCCAAGTTCAGAACTTGCTTGAAAGCCTTTCAGAAATTAATTGGGAAGGTAAAATATTATAGTAGAGATGCGTTGCTTTCACAACTCTTTCCCGGTGGCAGTAGGTGCTCTGACAGGGGAGGGGACCCGCTCCAAGCCTGAGCAACGCTGCCCACCCAAAGGCTGGTGAAAGCCACGAGCACCCAGTCACAGCAGCAGGCAAGGACGTACCGACCGTCTGGATCGCAATCAGAGTTCCTTTGTGCCACGTTTTGGTTCTCTTCTTGCCCAGGATCCTCATGCCAACGTTCAGATCACCGTCATTGCTGAGATCGCTCCCAGCCGCTGCGGGGCCAACGGGCTGGAGAGAGCCAGGAGTTTCCTGAGGGGTCTGTGCATCTGCCCAAGGAACAGCACCAGAAGGTACCTTAGAAATCGCCCAAAGACTCCCTCTCTTACGTGCGCAATTGGAAGAACATCTGTTGGCCCTGAGGCAGGAGGCGTCCTTGCTTTCCTTTACCTCGGTCAGCCTAACTGCCTCAGTTCTACTGGATGGAGTAATCGGCAAGCGACGTTTAAATATCATTAAAAAGCTTTCATGTTATGGCAACTGCACCATTTGTATTCGCTTTCGGAAAGGGCTTAAAGAAAAATAGGAATTTGGAATCAATATATCCCAATGGGTCTTTCCAGCAGGGAAAAAGAATAGTTATTTTCTTTTTCGGAAGGAAAACCGACAGGTTAAGATGCAGACAGGACCAGGGTACGGGCACCCACGGGCGCCAGCCCACATCCGTCGGCCCCAGGACGCTCTCACGCGCTGACCTTTCTGTGCATCCTGGGCGTTTGTTTTCTTGTTCACGGCATCCATAAATTTCTGAACATCCTGGGCGGACTTTCTCATTGCAGCCATGGCTTCCCGCAGCTGAAGGGAAGGAAAGAGGAAGAAAACATGAAGAACCTTTTCTTTTTTTGCACCAAATACAATGATGTCCTGAGTGTTCCAGCAAAACCCCACTGCAGATGTACACTACAGTCAGGTCTTTTCCAACTCACCAGAGTCTGATCCTTTGCGATTCTGGGACTACTATTGCCTGCATTTAAAGAGAAAAGAAGTGGTTTAAAATATGTTGGGGAGGAAAAAGTCCATCCTGGGGAGGAAAAATCCATCCCAGTTAAGTCACGGAAAGAAGAGGGAACAGAGAAAAGCATCCATTCAAAAGCCTTCTCCATCCCTGTCAAGAAACGCGCTCGAGCAAGGCTTTTACTGAGCCAGCCTTTCTAGACGCACAACACGCTGCACAGGCAGCTTCCCTGCAGGGGCAGCGTTTGACGGGGACAACAATCAGGCAGCTTTGGGAAGGTCCCAGTTTGGGACTGCAGGAACCATGGAATAGTTACGGGCCCCAGCAGACCACGCAAGCCGTAACGTTCCTCACGTGAGCCAACGGCATTTCCTACCTGATCCTCTCCTGCTTACGGACCAGCCTGGCTTATGGCCAACGTTACAATATCCTTATCCTGATCCCCCTCATTCCCATCCTCCTCCAGGACACGCTCAGATCTCCATCCCTCCCCTCGGTCCCGTGTGGCGCAATGAGATACTGAACTGTGCTTCCAACCCGAATCGATACTCATGACATCATCGTCATCCTCGTCCGGGATCTCAATCACTTCCGTGGCCTTGGCAGCCAAGTCCTCGTCCTCAGAACTGCTCTCACGGTACTGGAGGCCCAGCTTGGAGTACAGATCCTTCACCAGTATCTCGCATTTATCAATGGCTCTGGGGAAAAAGACAAGGGCAGAGACAGCAAAAGACAGGGTGAGCCCAGCTGTACGTCCCACAATACCGCAGAAAGAAATAGGAACTGACCGCTGGGGAGCTGCTAATTAAATACAACCGTGGTGAGGTGAGGAAAGAGTATTCACATAAAGGATTTAAAGCCACAGTGGAATAATTTTAATTATCCCTCAATACCAACACACAAATGAACCGATGCAGAATCACAGCATTGGGCTACAGTGAAGGAAAACAGGCAGCACTCAAGACATCGGACTCGGCCACCCGATCTCCCCCTCCTCTGCTCTGAAGCCCAACTCGGACACGTGGCTGCCGTTCCAAGCGCACCCACCTCGAAGCGTCATCAAAGAGCCGGTCGACGCGAGCCACCTCTTCTTCCTTCTGTTTCACGCACTTCTCCAGCTCCTCCAGTTGCTGCTTCCTCTGCTTCACGCACTCGAACTTCTCCAGCTCTTTGTCGATGATGTCCTGGAGCTCCTCCATGGAGATTCCCAGCGCCTCCATCACTTCTTGCTGCAGCTCTTTGATCTCCTGGGAATCCATTTCTGCTGCACCTGACACCACAAAGAGGCGAGAAAAGGCCGATGAAACCCTACTGCTGTAGCACGTCTGCCGAGGCACAGCGCTCACAAGAGCGTAAGCTCCATTTTTTGAAAGCTAGTCAGGAAGAAAATGTTATATACGTTGTTAAGATAACATCACAGGGAGCCAAAAATAACCAAAGCGCAAGCGAACTGCGGAGCCAGAGGCTCCCAGGACAACCAGGGATTCCTGACGTCTCCTCCGATCTCTGCACAGACTCTCCAAACCCGCGGAACGCTGGAGCCTTACGCTTCACCGCCTCAGCGCCCTCCCCTCTGCAAAACCTGCGGAGCAGTTCCCAACCCTCTGCCTCGCCTGGGAGGGGAACCACGCAGATGGCTCTCCCCATCTGTCCCACAGCTTCACCTCCACGCAGCAGCCCCCAAGAGCCCCTATCCTCGCCTGCTCGCCGTGTTTAAGGAATGTTACAACATCCAGCCCCAAGGATGGCCCCAGCAGCTTCCTCTGCCCAGGCCTGCAGCCCTCGCGTCTCCCTTTGAGCTGGGCCTGGCGATAATCCAACCAGCCTCCATTATTTTCAAGTCTGCCCCCCATCAGCAGCACTCACAGTCACCTTCCTCCTTCCCGCACCGCTCCCCGCTCTCACCTCTCCCTTCAGCCTCCCTGTCTGTATCTAAGCACGCCATCGTCTCCAGCCCCGCTCCGCTCCCGCTCCTCCATCAACCCACCCCCGCGCGCCCTCCCCTCACCCTGCTCCAGCCCCATCCAGCTCCCCCTGCCCACATTTCTCTCCCGGCTGCACCCAGGCGCTTTCCTCCAGCCCTAAAACGCAAAGGCAGCCCACAGCCCCCCCACACCTCCCACCCCCGCGACCACCCACCCACCTCCCGAACGCGCCCCTGTCACCCAAACGGCCCCTGCCAGCCCCCATTTCCCAACACGTCCCATCCACCTTCACCCCCACACACACTTAGGCCTCTGTCCAACAGCCCCCGCTGCACCCCCAACCCCATTCCTCCCCCCACAGCACCCCATCCCAGTGCCGCCACAGCCCCCCTGCAACCCCAAGCCCCCAGCGACCCCTCAGCCTCCAGTCCCCCACTCCTAACGCCCTTACGCTCTCTCTTACACCCTACAGTTTGCTCACAGTCACAAGTTTCCATCAACCCCTCGGGCTATAAAAGCCCCTGCCCCCCGCCTGCACCTCAGAACAACCCCACACACCTCCCGTGCAGGGAGCCCCTCACGCTCTCTTCTCACCCCAAGCATCCCCCCAAAATCCTTCCCCCCAGTTCCCCTGCCCAAAACCCCCGTCCTCGCCTCAACGCCCCCCCCAGTCCCCCAACACCTCCCTGCCCCTGTCCTCCTGCCCCACAGCGCCCTCATCGCCACACAGCCTGCCCCCCCCGATCCCCTGCCCCACAGCCCCCTCCGTGCCCCCCACAGCCCCCCCCATCCCTGCTGTCCTCCCACAACCCGCAGTCCCCCCACCGCAATTCCCCTGTCCCACAGCCCCTTCCTCGCCTCGATGCCTCCCCCAGTCCCCCAACACCTCCCTGCCCCGGTCCTCCTGCCCCACAGCCCCCTCCCGACCCAAGCATCGCCACACAGACCCCCCACCCCACGATCCCCTGCCCCACAGCCCCCTCCCGACCCAAGCATCGCCACACAGACCCCCCACCCCACGATCCCCTGCCCCACAGCCCCTCCTGACCCAAGCATCGCCACACAGCCCCCCCACCCCACGATCCCCTGCCCCACAGCCCCCTCCTGACCCAAGCATCGCCACACAGCCCCCCCACCCCACGATCCCCTGCCCCACAGCCCCTCCTGACCCAAGCATCGCCACACAGCCCCCCCACCCCACGATCCCCTGCCCCACAGCCCCCTCCTGACCCAAGCATCGCCACACAGCCCCCCCACCCCACGATCCCCTGCCCCACAGCCCCCTCCTGACCCAAGCATCGCCACAGAGCACCCCCACCCCACGATCCCCTGCCCCGCAGCCCCCTCCGTGCCCCCCCACCTCCCCCTGCCCCCCTCACCCCCGCTGTCCCCCCGCAGCCCCCAGCCCCCCCCGCCGTTCCCCTGCCCCGCAGCCCCCCGGGGCCGGCCGCACTCACCGAGGCCCCGAGGCCCGGGGCCCGCCGCGACCCCGGTTGTTGGGGAGAAGGAGGAGAAAGGAGGGAGGGGGGCCTCCCAGCCGGACGCGGCGCGACGTCACTTCCGGTAACAGCAGCGCGAGGAGCCCAATCCCCCCTCCTCCAGCCGGCACGACGGCGAAGGGGCGGGGCTGCGCATGCGCAGAGGGCGGGGCTCGCCCGCGGGGGGGACCAAGGCGCATGCGCGAAGAGGAGGAGCCGGGGCGCTTAAAGGGGCAGCGCCCCTAGAAAGGCGCGGTGCTGCCACCTGGGGGAAGGTGATCGGAAGGGCCGGGGGGGCCTGAGGGGGCCCGGGGAGGATGGGTGGGCCCTGGGGGTGCTGGCGGCTCTGAGGTGCTGGGGCCTGGGGTCCCTGAGGTGCTGGGGGATGAGGAGAGCTCTAAAGGTCATGGGGGCCCCCTGGGGGGCTCTGAGGGTGCTGGGGGGCTCTGAGGGTCCTGCAGGTGCCTGAGGTGCTTGGGGTGTGAGGAGAGCTCTGAGGGTCCTGGGGGGCCCTGGGGAGGTCTGAGGGTGCAGGGGGGCCCTGGGGGGCTCTGAGGGTCCTGGGAGGCTCTGAGGTGCTGGGGGTGAGGAGACCTCTGAGGGTCCTGGGGGGCCCTGGGGAGGTCTGAGGGTGCAGGGGGGCCCTGGGGGGCTCTGAGGGTCCTGGGAGGCTCTGAGGTGCTGGGGGTGAGGAGAGCTCTGAGGGTCCTGGGGGGCCCTCGGGAGGTCTGAGGGTGCAGGGGGGCCCTGGGGGGCTCTGAGGGTCCTGGGAGGCTCTGAGGTGCTGGGGGTGAGGAGAGCTCTGAGGGTCCTGGGGGGCCCTGGGGAGGTCTGAGGGTGCAGGGAGGCCCTGGGGGGCTCTGAGGGTCCTGGGAGGCTCTGAGGTGCTGGGGGTGAGGAGACCTCTGAGGGTCCTGGGGGGCCCTGGGGAGGTCTGAGGGTGCTGGGGGGGGGCTTTGGGTCCTGAGGAGCTCTGAGGAGAGCTCTGAGGGTCCCGCAGGTGCCTGAGGTGCTGGGGGGCGAGGAGAGCTCTGAGGGTGCTGGGGGAGTCTTGGGGGGCTCTGAGGGTCCTAGGAGGGCCTGAGGTGCTGGGGGGGTGAGGAGAACTCTGAGGGTCTTGAGGGTCAGACTGGGGGGCGTGAGGAGAGCTCTGAGGGTCCTGGGGGGCCCTGGGGAGGTCTGAGGGTGCTGGGGGGGGGCTTGGGGTCCTGGGGAGCTCTGAGGAGAGCTCTGAGGGTCCCGCAGGTGCCTGAGGTGCTGGGGGGCGAGGAGAGCTCTGAGGGTGCTGGGGGAGTCTTGGGGGGCTCTGAGGGTCCTAGGAGGGCCTGAGGTGCTGGGGGGGTGAGGAGAACTCTGAGGGTCTTGAGGGCCGGACTGGGGGGCGTGAGGAGAGCTCTGAGGGTCCTGGGGGGCCCTGGGGAGGTCTGAGGGTGCTGGGGGGGGGCTTGGGGTCCTGGGGAGCTCTGAGGAGAGCTCTGAGGGTCCCGCAGGTGCCTGAGGTGCTGGGGGGCGAGGAGAGCTCTGAGGGTGCTGGGGGAGTCTTGGGGGGCTCTGAGGGTCCTAGGAGGGCCTGAGGTGCTGGGGGGGTGAGGAGAACTCTGAGGGTCTTGAGGGCCGGACTGGGGGGCGTGAGGAGAGCTCTGAGGGTCCCGGGGGGCCCTGAGGAGCTCCAAGGGTCCTAGGAGGGCCTGAGGTGCTGGGGGGTGAGGAGAGCTCTGAGGGTCTTGGGGGGCAGACTGGGGTCCTGGGGAGCTCTAGGGGCGCTGGGGGGTGATAGGGAGCTCTAGGGGTGCTGGGGAGCGATGGGGAGCTCTGAGGGTGCTGGGGGGGGTCCTGAGGAGCTCTGAGGGTCCTGGCGGGCGATGGGTGACGCTGAGGGTCCTGGGGCCTCCACAGCGCTGGAGGGCCCTGGGGGGCTGGGGGTTGTCAGAGGGCCCTGGGGTGCCGTGGAGCACCCTGTGGTTGGGAGGGCTGTGGGGGTCCCTGGGGGTGCCGGGGGTCCCTGGGGCCAGCTCGCCCCGGCTCAGTTGATCTGCTCCTCTTCCCAGGTGGAAGTAGGGATGGCGCTGTAGGGATCCACGATGAGCTTGGCGCACCGCACCATCATGGCCAGGAGGAAGAGGCACATGAGCACCACGAAGGCCACGGCGAAGCCCTTGTCCACGTCGACTGCCGGCGGCGCCGTGGCGTTCTCCATGCGGACGGCCCTCAGGTGCGTGGCCCCGAGCGCCCAGCTGCCGGTGACATCCCTGCGGGGCAGAGACGGGTGGGATTCGCAGGGGCTGAGCGGGTCGCAGTGCAGGGGAAGTACTGGGAGGGTGTCAAAAGCAGCCAAAATGGGGAAATGGTGGCCTTGAGACCCCTCTGCTCCTTGTCACGGCTGTTGGTTGCGGCTTGGGGGACACCCAGTGTCTTCCTGTCCTTGTCCCAGGCACCGTCAGCACCCCCTCCAGCTTCCCTTCCCTGCCCAGCCTCCTCATTTCCCAGGAAAAAGCAGGTGAAAATATCCCCCTTAAGGTTTTTTTCTTTTTTTTTTTTTTTTCCCCCACAGGACCCCACACCCCCCGCTGTGTTAGGCACAACGAGCGCACCGGGGCTTGGCTGACCCCTAGCAACACGGACGCCGGCTGAGGTTAGAAGCAGGACGGGAGGAAAAACCGCCGGTAAGCAAACAGGGGTGGTAAAGGAGGGTTTTCTTTGTGCTGAGGAGAGACGTTGGTGGCAGCAGACGGATAATTAGATTTGTACAAGGTTGGAGGAGAGGCGGAGGCTTGTTGAGTGGCGCCAGGAGAGCCGTGGATTGAGCTGTGGGGGTATAGGCGTATGCCTATATATATATATATATATATATATTTTTTTTTTTTTTATACCGTGTTGCTAAAGCTAACGTACTCCAGGAGCAGGTGGCCGCAGCCCCAACTACGCCCAGGACGGCAGATAAATCAACACGACCAAGTCCTGCAGCGCCCAGAGATTGCGGGAAGCCCCTGGCTCTCAGCCCCGTCCCGTGTGCGCCGACGGGGGCAGCTCCTTACCTCCCTGCGGACAGACGGACGGACGCAGGCTGTGCCCCTCTCCCTGCCCCGCTGTCCCCTGTTCCCGCGCGGTCCCCGGCTGTGGGTGCCTGCCCTCACTGGGGCTTCATGAATACTGCAGGAATGCGGCGGCATCGCCTTTCAGGCGCTCCCGGTAACGGGGAGAAACAATCCGGTGGATTAAATTCTCACCCGCTATTTCCAGCACCCCCTTCCCCGGCGGGCGAAGGCTCCGGGGTCCCTGCGCGGGTCTTGCAGAGCCCGGCAGGGGCACGGGGTGAACTGGGGAGCGTCGAGGAGGATTTATCCCCAAAATGCAGCGGGAGCCAGGTCCTCCCCAGCCTGCGAGATAATTTGGAGCTGATCCTTGGCTCGTTTCAGACCGAACAGGGGGAAAACTCTTTGAAACCGTGGCGCTTTGGGCTTTGAACTGAGCTGCCTGTTTGGCTCTTGCGAAACGGCCTCGCGACACGCGCCAAAACGCTTTAAACACCGCAGAAATCCCCCTGCTCCCTCGGGTTTCTTTATTTTTCCTCCCCAAGAGGAAAAAGGATCGCTTTGGGAAAGAGGATTATTTTACGGTGAAGCTTTGCCAGCCCTGCCGGTGCCCCCGGGCTGGCGCCGGGTGGTTTTGCTGGTGATTTTTCGGCAAAGGCTGAGTTTTTGGGGTCCTGCCGGTGCCCAGAAGGGGGGATGAGGGGGATGCCTCCTGTCCCGGGGTGCAGCGGTGGCCCCCCGCCCCATCTTGGCTCCTGCTGCGATGGGGGTGGCCACTAATCAGCCCTAATTAATGCTTTACTGGTGCCCCCCCAGTCCCCATCCTAACCCAAAGCTCCGTTCCAGGCTCAGTGCCAGCCCAAATCCCATGCCTGGTCTGAATCTCCAGTCCCAGTCCTCGCCCCTACTCAGTCCCAGTCCCAACCCTAATCCCAGTCCAAATCCCAGTCCCAATGCTAACTCCAGTCCCAATCCCAGTCCCAACCCTAACTCCATCTCAATCCCAGTCCCAATGCTAACTCCAGTCCAAATCCCAGTCCTAAAACTAACTCCATCCCAATCCCAGTCCCAATGCTAACTCCAGTCCAAATCCCAGTCCCAGCCCTAATCCCAGTCCAAATCCCAGTCCCAACCCTAACTCCATCCCAATCCCAGTCCAAATCCCAGTCCCAACCCTAACTCCATCCCAATCCCAGTCCCAACCCTAACTCCATCTCAATCCCAGTCCAAATCCCAGTCCCAACCCTAACTCCATCCCAGTCCCAACCCTAACTCCATCCCAATCCCAGTCCCAACCCTAACTCCAGTCCCAGCCCTAATCCCAGTCCAAATCCCAGTCCCAGTCCCAATCCCAGCGGGATTCCTGCCCTCCGACAAAAACCAAACCCGACACGTGACCCAACCCGACCTTTAACTCGCCCCACGCGCGCCTCCCTCCCCACACACCCCCGCCGTGGCCACGCCCCCGCAGTGGCCACGCCCCCTCCCACGGTAGGGGGCGGGGCATGGCCGCGCTCACCTTACCCTGCTGGCTGCGCCGTCGGGCGCGCTCGCCCCGCCCCCGCCCCCGGCTGAACCAATAGGAGCGCTGCCCCTCGCCCCCGCCCCGCCCCTCCCGGCGGGCAGGTTAGGCTGCGCGGCAGAGCGGAGGGTTTTCCTGTGCCGCCATCTTGGCAGCGGCGGTGAGGAGGGAGGCGGGGGGCGGCTGCCAGCCCTCGCCGGCCATGGCAGCTACCGCCGCCAACCCGGGTGAGCCGGGGCGCCTGGGCAGGGCGGGCTGCGGAGGGCGCGGGGGGCCGCCTGGCCGAGGGCGGCCGTGGGGAGGCTGAGGGGGTCGGGCCTGGGGGGTCGGGCTGGGGCGTTCCGGGGGGCCGAGGGGGCCCTGGGCCGGGCAGGGGGCTGCTGAGGGCCGCTGAGGAGCCGTTGAGAGAGGCAGCGCTCGGCGGAGGCAGGTTGGGTCGAGGTGGCTGGCCTGGTGGTGCCGTTAGCAGGGGCTGGGCCAAAGGGGTCGCGGAGGAGGCCCGGGCCGGGCCGTAGGAGCGTTGGGGTGGGTCGAAGGTGTCACCCGGGGCTGGAGGCTTAACTGGGTTGGTGGGGTCGGAGGCGAGCTTTGGGGGAGCCAAGGGGTGTTCTCCGGAGGTTGGAGGGCTGGGGGCTGAGCTGAGAGGGCCGGGGGCCGGGCCCGTGGGTGGTGGGAGGGTGGGACGGGGTGGGCGACACCCGCGAGAAGCAGGGAGGGAGCCGGTGTGGCGCTCGGGGAGGGTCTGGAGAACCGGCGTGGTTGTCAGATGGCAGAAACTTTTGCAGGAGGCACTTCATTGAGCGGCGGGGCGTTATGGACAGAAGGTAGGCTGGAGGTGGAGAAGGAAACGGTGCGTGAGCTTGTTACGCTGCGGAGGAAGGCGTTCGCGCTCGCCTCTGCTCCCCGAGCTTCAGCGGTTGGCGCGGGCCCTGCTGTGCCTGCTCTGGCGTACCTGGGGCTGGTTTCCATCATCGCCCTCCCGGGAGGGCACACGCACCAGCGGGGCTCGCTTGCATTTATTACCCTTAATGGTTTATGTTGGTTTTAGACCCCCTTCTTTTGCTCTTTGTCTCATTGAGATTTCCTTAATTAGCAACAGACGAAACCTGATGCGCTGTTTTGAAAAGGATTTTTACAAATCTCCTTTCTGCCTCTTTTTAAACTGCTGAGCTGAAGAGCTGGTGCATAACCACGGGTGTGAGTGCCTGTCAGCAGAAAGCAGAGTATTCTTTCAACTTTTGCTCCCTCAGGTTGATAACCAAGGGGTGACTCCCTGTTTGGAGGAAGCTGGAAGTTGGTGGTATCTGATGCTTGCCAAATAAAATCCTATCTTTTGGGCTTTATCAGAATTCTGGCTAAATTGCTCTGAAATTAGTATGTATCTGGAATAATCCAGTGTCTGTGAAGTTGCAATGGATATACAGCGTGGTGACTGAGATCAGAATTTGAGCTTCTGTGTTTTTGGTTGTTTTTTTTTTTTTTTTGGCTTGTGGTTTCTGACTATTCTTGGTTGTGGCTTGAGGCTGGCGAGGTCTTGGGTCGTGTGACACGTTCAGGTTTATCGAGGACTGTTCAATGTAGCTTCTAAAGGATGACTTTTTTTTTTTTTCATTTTAACGATATAGGAAGCTTTTGTGGCTTTAAATATTGAGAAAACACGTTGGGTCATTTGTCTGTGGTGATTATGAGGCAAGGGTGCAGAACTGGTGTCTGGAAATACGTGGTTGTGGTTTCCCATAATGATCTGAAATTCTTCAGCAATCAGAGATGGCTTGTTAGAAAAAACAAGAATTCCTGATTTAGCTTAGCAAAAATGTATCAGAAATGGAAACTGTCAAAGTTGTGATCCCATCCTGCAGCAAAATACGCCTTTGGCTCACGGCAATATCCCACAAAACAGTGAGATTATTCCAAGTAGTAAAATCTTGGTGGTGTGTCTTGGTGGTGGTTTGGGCTTCGTCAGGAAGTTCTCGTCTTCTCCTGCCAGCGTAGTGCTAGCTCAAGGTTTCGCAGTTTGGCGGACAAAGGATGCGTAGCTAAATGTAAAGCAAAAAAAAATGCTGTTGCTTGGGGTAAGAACGGAAAATGTGTGTTGTGAGCCAGCTCCGTAGGAATCCAGTGAATGAGAAAGGAAGATACTCGTGGCTTTGAACTGCGAGTGTGTTGCAAAGTGTTTATGTAAGTGTAGTCTTCGGAGTTGCATGATATTTTGCATAATAGGAAAGTTTTAAACAAATTCGCAAGGAAAAGAGAAAGAACTTGCAACATCTGTGTTTAATATTAATAACTATGGGCAGAGTGACTGACCGATATTGGCTTGGCCCTTTTAAACTGGGGGGGAAAATGCTTACAGTCTGCATAAGCATTATGTACCTAGAGACTGCCAGTAAAATACACTACTTGTGAAAATTGTTCGTTAGAAGCTGGGTCCTCTCTTTCTTGACGTTGAAAACCCGACTGCAGGGCTCCGGTGGATACTGGATGATGCCCCTAAATACGCTGAACGTCCTCGCAGCTTCAGCAGGGCCGCAAAAACGAGTCAGAACTTATTTCAAGTGTTCAAACCGCAGCTTGCGTTCAGTGTCGGGCCGTCCCGGGCCTTCTGTCCTTCCTCAAGATGCTACGCGGGCAAAGCAGGTCACCTCCGAGACCTGTGAGAGAGGTGGATAAAGCACTTCTCCGTTTTCAGATAAACTTGCTGAAAAATAAATCCGCAAAACCTCTCTGCTCCCTCATCTTTCCGAGGGTGAGGTGAGCCACCGCACAGTTTACTGGTCTTATTTAACTGGAAAAGACTTAAATTGTGCAGAGTGCTAGGCTGAAGGCTTTCAGTTGTGCCAATTTAGGCCAGTTTTACGTTGTTAAAATCTGGTTAGGAGTGAAAAGCGAGTAGCATCCACTAACCGGGAGGAAACAGGAGAAGGGATTAAAAAAAGAAAAGGGGCTTGCCTTACTTGCATTACTTTACAGGTTTTAATATTAACTTGGATTATTAGGACACTTTTAGTGCTGGCTGGATGAATATACGATTGATCAGCTTCACTTCAAACGTTTGCTTTTATGAATGCGTGACTGCAAACGCTGGAGAAGGGAAGATGCATACTTTCCTATGGTTTTTTTAGTTAATTTCTGTACTGCTTCTTGGAGGAGGTTCCCATGGGGATGAAAGTGCTGAGCTGGCATTGCACGGGAAGTTCAAACAACCTAAAGAAACCCCCGCCTACTTAAAAAATAAATCTCTTCAAGGTACCTGAGAGCCAGAAACCGAGACGCTTTGTAAATACAAAGCCACGTGCGCTGCTCAGGCCGAAGCCTTGTAGCTGTGAGGGAAATGCAAGTGTTCGTTAAAGTAGTACGCTGGTTTATCGTAGCCGCGGTTATCTGCTCACAAACCTGCTCTAAACTTCCTTGGCTTTTTGGGGAGCTCACGAATGGTTAAGTTTAAACTAAACCTTGCTGTGCTAAAACGTGCTGGCTGACGCTGAGCCTGGGGAACAGCCATATGCTGAAACTCTCTGCAGCAGGAGCCACCATTTTTGCTGTGCTTTGTACGGCGCCTGGCTGTAGTAGACGAAGTGGTACAATAAAAAAGCATTTAAGAGCTATGGCAGGCCCATCTCGTAAATCACAGTTTTGAATATTTTCTGTGACGTTATTTCTGAAGCTTTTTCACTGTTGAGATGCCAGTAGTTGCAACAGAGCCCTTCCCAGGAGAGCTGGGCTGGAAGCCTGGCTCTCGGGATGACATTCCCGTAGCGATCTCCCAGCCTATTCTATTCTGGGTCGAGCTGTTGGCTGAATTGCGGTTGCGCTTGCAGATTTATGTTCCGTTACAAACGAGGATCCCTAATTTCTCTGCGCTGCCTCTGCTTATCTCTTCTGGCCTTAATTACGTTTAACACATGTTAAAGGCGAGCGGGGATTGATTCTGGAAAAGGCTGGGGGAGGCCTGCCCGGGATACCGCTTGTTGCAGCAGTGACTCGACGCAACCCACCCTGCCCTCTGAGAAAGATCGACCGGGGCTTCTGGCGGCACATCTGATTTCTGAAGGATCCGCTTTCAAAACGCAAGCGAACGTCTGTCCTGTTGCTCTTAACGTTGATTGTTTCAAAGGAACGTGTTCATTGCCTCTTCTGTTATTTTGGAGTAGTTGAAAACTATTGTTCTCGCCGCTTTGGATATCGGTACGTTGAGTCAGAGCTAAGCATCCCGGTATCTGGGAACTGCTCGTCACTGCTTTGAACAACTGATCAGCAACTTCCCCGGTGACCGTCGTTTCAAGTTGTGAAACTGGTGTTTCGTGGGTTATAACGTACCGGGCTTTCTTAGAACCGGTTGTCTCCGTTAGCTGGGTCTTTGGCTCGGGTTGCCTCTGGCTGCTCACGGCTTGCCTTTTACGCCTGGAGCCGGTGGCTTTCAAGTGCAGCTGGGGGGGATTTCTGTGAAGCGACTGCTTTTCTCACGACGGGCATCTGGGCCGGTGAATTTAGTGAGTACGTGTGCGCTTGAGACGCCCTCAGCACCACCCGGCTGCCGTGGGCGAAGCCTTCGGAGCTCGCATTGATAGCTTGGGTTCCATCGGTTCCACGCTGACCTCGGTATGACAGTGCGATACAGCCCGTGTTGAGGATTGGGGGAAAATGGGGGTTTTGAAAGGATTTGTGTGAGTGCCCTAGAAATTCTGACAGGTGGAAGAGCTAGACCTCTTCCCGCCCCGTCCGCCCGCCCCGCGCTCTCCCTGGGTTTGGGGTGAGGATGTGGTAGAGAGGCCAGTGGCTCACGTGAAAGAGTACGGAACCGTTTCGATGCTCTCCCTCAGTATGCAGAAGAAGGTATTACCAAGTCACCGTACCAAATCTCAAGGTATTTTATTTTCCTCCACTTGTGAAAGGGCACATTGTACCACGAGAGGCAAGTGTTTCCGAGTAGGAAGCTGAAGCAGGAGGTGAAGAGGTTTCACCGTGCGATGCTGCTGTGAGACGCTAGCCCACGCCGGAGGCTCCTTAGAAATAGCAGAGGCTCCGATGAGGCCTTTAAAAACAAACAAAGACGCCCTCCCTCCCCCTCAACCCTATTTAAAAGTTGATTTGCAGAGGAACAGCACAGTGTCACTTCCTTCCCCTGCCCGAAAGCGGAAATTCCTCTCTCCTTAATAAAATGATTATCTGTCACGCTCCAGAAACTTTATTTCTGTTCAGACCGTGGTGTTTAAATACGTGTGTTGGAAAGCCACAGGCTCCTTGGGAAAAGGAATGAACCTCCTGACCTGGTTTGCTTGCACTCGGAGCCATGTTCCACTGAACAAAGACCTTTGATATCAGCCCTTTCTGCACCTTGGGACGTCACCTAGAAATAAGGGGCACAGAGGTGTCCGAGTGATCCGAAATCCAGCGGAGAGGAGACGGGAAGGGCCTGTGGTCCCAGCGTGGAGGGTGGAGTGTGAGGAGGGCCGGTCTCCGTTTATTTTAAGTGCATCGCATCAGCCGTCTTGACTTCATCGCACAGGGACCGATTTCCCGGCAGAGACCTTATGTATTCGCATGTTGGAAACCACTAACCTCAAATAATCTTCTGTCTCTTAAAAAATCTTTGTTCTCAAATTTTTTTTTTTGAAACTTCAGAGAAGTCTTTGTGTTTTGTTGCCGTAGGTAGTGTTGAAATTGGGTGTGCTCGCTCATGCTGTTGTTTGGGACTGTTGTTGTTGGCCCCTTCCACTGCCAGGCATTGAGCTGGATGCTTGTTCCATATTTCAGTCACCCCTGGGAAATACCATGGGGCTGGCAAGGAAGAAACTTCTTCAGCAATGCCAGCGGCTCAGAGGAAAACAAATGGAACAGTGATATTGGCTAGCAGTATTACTGGGCTAAAATACTACTTTTTTCGGGGGGGGGGGGGGGGGGAAGACATACCAGGAGTTCTGGAGTGTGTTTTCCGAGAGCTGGGGCTGTTGCTGCGAGCCAGCCGCTGTGGTCCAGCCGCGCCGCGGAGGTGGCTGGGCCGTCGCGCAGCTCCGCTTTTAGCTGCGAGCGATCCACCGTCCAACTCTGGAAGTACTGCTTAGGCTGAGCTGCTGTTGGATTGAAACCTGACTTCAGGAACTGTAAAAGTACTTGTCAAACCCAGATGTACCTATGATGTTGAAAATAGGGTTTTTTCCTTTCCTTTCCTGGTGTTGGGAATACAAAAGGCTGGTTTAGGTTTGATGAGGTGGGAAGTAGGACAGGCACTGTTGCACAGAAGCTTGCTATAGTATAGCTCTCCTCTACCCGTCCAGCAATATCCTCGTGGTCGTGGCTAAGCTAAGCTTTGACAGCCTCTCAGCTTAAGCCCCGACCAATTTGTTGCCGTATTTGTTAAACCTGACTTCAAATCTTTGCTTCGTCCCGCCAATTCTGGCAGCATGTCATGCATAAGCAGCTCTCGGTGTCAGTGTGCCACTTTGCTGTGGTTTGGGAACCCCAGCAATAGGCTTTTTTTGTGTGCGTTGGGGTTTTTTGTTGGTCTCCTCCGCTTTGATAAAGCAGAAGCGGTTTTTCTACCTTCAAGGCACTCGGCGCAACTCAGTTTGCAAAGCCCGTGGTGGAGGTTCTCTGGCTGCAGCGACTGTTTTGGTTGCAGTCTAGCAGTTGGTTAGCAGCAAACTTAAAAAACCACAACCATTAAAATGAGTACGGAGCTGACTTATTTCAGAAACATGGAAAAAAAAGCCTTAACTTGTTTAAAACCTCTGGTTCTGGTGCAGATGAGACTATGTTAACGTAGAAGAACGTTGAACACGGCTCTCATGGCAACGTTCCGATGTGCTTTCGGTTTAAGCCACGCTGAGCAAGCTTTGAACAACTACGGGGCCTGTTACCTGTGCTCCTAAACAACTGGGATTAGGAAAGAGCCCTGCTTGAGGGTCGAAGAAGCGAGGCTCAGTGTCTGCTATCAAACACCGCTTTCAAACCCAGTCTCTCGGCTTGCGAGGAGCGAGAAGTCCCTGCTCGCCTCGGCGAGAGCCGGGAGCCGCTGGCGGAGCGGGGGGAGCCGGGCACCCGCGCTGCCCGAGCGCGGGCAGGGGTTCGGAGCCCGGCCCGCCCGCCCGGCGGGGAAGCGGTTCAGCCTGCGCGTGGCTGCGCAGAGAGCCGGCCTCCTTCCTTTCCTTGTGGAAAAAACCCATAATGCGTGACAGGCTTGGGCCTGCCATCCGACTTGTGAGGGCAGCGCATTCGAGTTCGCCACTTAGACACTGCTTGCTTTCCCCTACACCGAAAGCGGCTTACTTTCACGTCTCGAAGTAGACTTCTTATTTTCTCAAATGTTGTGTCTACATGGAACCTCTCGTAGAAGCGGCGCTGCAATATCGGGGGGCTCGATCTCTGAAGGCTCACCAATTCCACACTTCTTGAGCCCCTTACCTGCCTGCTTCATCTCTTAGAAAGCATTGATTAGGTTTCCTACTGTTTACGCAACTTCTCTACATGTAAACCACAAGGTTTTTAGCTCCAAGCAAGACTGCCGTTGTGCTGAATGGAGGCGGTGTCATTTCGGGGAAGAACTGGCGTTCTTTTGCTCTGGGTGTGTGGCCGGTTGCGGAGGAGCGTAGGCAGAGACCGGTAACGATGCCTGTGGTGCCCACAGGTCGGTATTGCCGAAGAACAGAAATGACTGTCTGAAAGATCATGGTTTTCAAGGTACCTTACAAGCGTCTTGGTCAATTCTTTGTCTCTTAGATTGGGAAATAAACCCTCTTCAAGAGGCGGCGTGAATGTTATTAGGCAAACGCGTAACTCTCCTCCTCCCCTTCTGCATACTCGCACAGCTAGCACATGAGAATTGGTTCAGCCCCTACCCGCGATCCCATCAGGCTCCTCCTCTGTCTAAAAAGGAGGCCACATCTTTTTAGTTTAGCGATCTCAGCTTTTGAGCTTATGAAAACAGCATGTGTTCAAAGCCTGCAACGGGCCCTCAGTGCAGGCGCTGGAGAGGCAGCAGATGAAAGGGCTAGAAGCACACATTGCACAAAATCTGTCCACATCAGATGCTGAAATGCAATTGCTTTTAATGGGAGCTATATGTGGAGAATACTCCACCCTCTGAACTAGAGGGGGTTTGACGTGATACTGGTTCATTTTCTTTTTTCCACTCTCCTGTTTAGAAATGGCATCAGATGTTTCCTCGCTGGGTGCAGCCGTCGGCTCCGGGAACCCCGGACCGGGTGCGCAAGCTGGAGGAGCCATCGCTCAGAGAGCCAACAAGAGGCGTCCTGGGTGAGTGTGTGCTCTGTGTGCCTGGGGTTTTTGCTTTTCTGGGGGAGGGGGGGTGTGAGTGAAGTGTGGTTTTGAGGAAGCATTCTTCGCTTGAAAGAGCGGTCAGCCTTGTGACGAGGAAACTTGTCTACTGCTAAGCAAAGAGGAGTTGCCCGATTCCTTCAGGTGCGCCGTACCCAGTCTTTTTCCTCGTAGCGGTATGCTTTATGCCAACCGTACCTGTTAACGCCACGTTCTGTATTACATATAAAAAGAGGGGATGAAAAAGTTGAGTTGCACCTCACAGGAGAAGAGGGTTGCTCTCCAGGGACTGAGAGCGGAACAGGAGGCACTGAAGCAGTGAGAGAAGCCGGTTGCTGCAAGAGAGGTGGAGGAACAGAGAACGCGAATGTTGGGGCCTTGCTCCAACCTTTGCAACTGTGCGCTCTCTGGGAGAAGGTGGGGGGAAGCCGCAGTGTGCTTGTGGTAGGCTTTTTGTTTGCTAAAAGTGCCTTTGCAAATTAAAAGAATATTGAGTGGCTGCTCTTAAATTCCTCGCACAAGAAATCTCCTTCATTTTCCAGCTAATTAAAATCCCTCCCTGCCCTCCCCCAGTCACTCAGACTCTCCCCTTCACCTCTGTTTGCTGGTGCTCCGCTCCCTGCCGCTCCTCCCACGCTGTCTGCTACTCGTTCCTTGCACTTCATTTGCAAGCACGCACGCTGCTGTGCCGTGTCTACACGCCGGCTTTCCGTCCTGAAAGGAAGTGCAGTGAAAAGCCTTTCCCCTGTCCTCCCACCTACACTTGTTACAAGTGTAGAAATGTTTTGGGTTGTTTTTTTGACCCTGTTCCAGCAAACAGTGACGTTGTCTGCTGTTGAACTAAGGGCGCCAATATGCAGGTCACCAGACTGAACTTTAGCTCTTGAAGTATTTTGCCCTCTTTTTTTTTGTTTTTTTTTTTTTTTTTTAAATGCAACCGACCCAAGCTTTTAGTTGGGCGTGCTCCATATGTAGGTTGTCGATCGGGCCCTGTTGGGCTTCAGGTCGCTGCTGGGAGATCCAGAGCATTTGGAACAGGAGGCTGTGATGCAGTGGGTGCTCCGAGTGGGCTTTCTCTTTTTGACCTGTTTCCTTGCTCTGTTTCTGACAGACATGTAAAGGAAGCCCCCTTCTAAACTTTGTGGGTTGTTTCACATTAACCCCTGGGGTTACTTAAATCTTCCTTTCAAGAATCGTCTGCACCCCTGTAGGGACAGACAGAAAAGCGACTGGTAAAGGAGAAACCGCTTGGTTAATAATTATATTCTTGCTTCTGTTTTTCAGGCTTGATTTTGATGATGATGGAGAAGGGAACAGCAAATTCCTCAGGTGAGGGAGGACATCGCACCCGGAAGCCTCTGTCGCGTGGGCTAGATGTGCCTGCATTTCCCCCGGAGAGGAGCTTGCTGCTCGTGTGGTTTTTCCTCTCCAGCAGTGCAGGGGGAAGAGGGGAGTCTGAAGGAGGCAGTGCTCCGCTTCCTTAAGCTCTTCCCTTTCTCCTAGTCAGCAGTCTTCCTCCATCTTTGCAGCTGATGGCAAAGCAAAGCTGCTGTGCACATGGGGTCTGTGAGTCGGAGAAGGGACTGGGAGGGGATCCCGTCACCGCTTTGGACGCGGTCTCCGTCTCAGTCTCCTTGGGCCAGCCCCAGAGCGGCTTGAGGTCAGCTGAAGCAGCGAGCCTCGCGAGCCCCGGCTTGAAGCGGTGTTGCAGAACGCCGTGATGATGTTGCTGTGTTCGATACCAGCATCTCAAAAGATGAAGCCGTTTCCATGAATGCTTCCAGCAATCCGCTGGTTGTTCCAGCGCAGCGCTATGGGAGCACTGCTTCTGGCCAAGCCCCTGTTGATCGCAGAGAAGAATCTTCTGCCAAATAGCTTATCGGCACAACAGCGAGGTGCTGAGCTTTTGTTACTGCCTCAGGCACGTGTTACTTAATTCTCGTGTGTTGCGAGGATGCTTCGATTACAGAGCCGTGCTTGCTCCCGAGGAGTTGGCGAGGCTGCAAGCGTCTCCTCTCGTGATCCATATGGAACGCAGAAGAGTTGGAAGATCTCATGTCACTTGTTTGTAGTCTCGCTGCGTGGTTTAGGCTTGGACAACTCTAATGATGCTGGAAGTCCATATGTAACAGTCTTTTAAAGATGACTGCGGCATGGCTGTGCGATGGTAACGGTCCTGGTGAACGTAGGGTTTACCTACTGAGATCCTTCGGATGAGGGTCTTGATTTGGGCTAACCGTATCTTCAAAGTACAATTTAACCCATTTCTTTGTGATTGTGCTTAAATTACTGAGTGTGATGCCACTGTCCTGGATAGGAATGTGATGTGGAAACCATCATCGAGGTGATACAAATAATCGCACTGTAGTCTTTTAACGAGGTAGCTGCAGAGCGTGGGTCTGGATTGCCCGTGCCCGGCAGAGTTTGCCTTTTTAACACCGGGCCTTTTTTGTGTGATTTATTAAACCTTGTTTTTGCCTCTGTGTCTTTGGGAAAGAAATCAGTATAAGCACCGTAAGAACTCTTCTTCTTCTCCCCTTTCTCCTAGATGTGATGATGACCCGATGCCAAACGATAAAGAGAGATTTGCCAGGTGAGAATCTGCTGTGATGCGGTTTTTGAAGCTTTTGGTGCCAAACCACCTTGACGTAACAGAGATCCTGCAGCACCCTTCTGACTAGGGGTTAGGTTTTCTCTCTTTGAAGGACGGTGCACCAGAGGATCCAGACATTTTCCTTGGTGTTTTTTGGACCAGTTCATGATGAGTGTGATGAAATTGTTCCTCTTTTTCAACATTTCTTTCAGCTGTTGCCTTGGACTCTCGTTCTTTTCTCCTGCTCAAGAAACTTGCAGAGATACAAGTTTCACGCTTGGTTCAAGTTTTACTTGAACAGGGTTTCCTTGCAAATGTTTTGATTTCTGTGTTTTGTGGGGGCTTGGGCAGAAGCTTTCTCTATAAATGGAGGGTTTCCTAGAGATCGGAGCGTACAGTAACATTATAAACAATATTTTGGCTCTGATTGTCTACTCGTTGGTGTCTGAGAGTAGCTCTGTACCATCGAGGACTGGGACTGACCTCATGGTATTTTTTACAGCTTTCTGAAGCCTGTGGAACTCAATTTAAATATGTCATGGGTTTATTTTGTGTTGATGTGTAATGTTTTTGCCAAAGCGAGGTCCTTTTGTGTCTATTCCGAGTGCTGTAAATTCCAGGGTGTCCCCTCAGCGCTAAGGCACATCATGCTGTGTCTTGCTAAGAAGACAAGTGAGCAAATACAGAATAGCGGCCAAGACGCTGGGCTTAAGGAGGGGTCTGACTTCAGAAATGCCCGAAATTGGAGTTAAAATTCGAGTGATCGAGGACATTGGGGAAAGGAGTGCCCGGCATGTTGTGTCCGGGAGCAGGGCAGACCCCACCGCAGGCTGAGCCAGGGATGCTGGGGGCAGGGGCCTTTCCCTGGGATTTCACCGAGATCACGGGCTGGAACTAGCGGTCTAGAGATGAAGGCTTTGCAAAACGTCTGTTCCGTAATGTTTCCACCAGAGCTATAAACCGCTGTCGGAGTTTCTATGCAGAGGGGCAAACAAATTGCAAAGCCAAAATTTCAGGTCGCCATCATGCTGTTACTTGCCAAAGGCTAGCAGGGACCTCTAAGCTGGGGGTCTCCGGCTTTTTGAGTGGTTTGACTGGATCTGAAGTCAAGCGAATTAGAAATGTGTTTGCCAGCCCATGTCGAATAACTTGTTGCCTAGTGCAAGTCATAAGCTCTGGGAACTTAGAGGTGTAACAGACCCTGATAATACATTTAAGGGCTAAGGTAATGCCCAATGCCTACAGCGTGCGCTTTTTTGGTAAGCGTTGTCGTGCTGAACAGCTCCATGGCCCTTCAGGTTAAAAACCCTGCTACCTAAGTGTGCAGTGCCGTAGGGGGAGCAGGATCTGGGCTGCCCGTGGCCCCTGTTGCGGTGTGGCCTTTAGTCGCCCTGGTTAATGCACACGTGGTAGGCGAGGAAGGAATAAACAAAGAGATGAAACAACTGAATGTCGCTTCCGAATCGTTAAGGCCCGGAGCCTCTCTCTCCGGTGGGGCATCAGCAGTGCCCCTGCGCTTTAATGTCGAGGTGATCGCTTGCAGTCACTGGCTCGGGCAGCGGCAGGAGGTGGAGAGCAGCCGTGAAGTCCTCGGCGGTGTTGGTGCGCTGACAGCCCGAGCGCGGCTGTGGGAAGCGTGGCACGGCTCCCCTCTGCCTGGTGCCCCTTGGCCTGCCCCTGGCGCTCGGGTCTGCGTGCCGGGGCTGCTCCTATCATGCTCCTTGCCGCTCCGGCAGCCCTCCTTTTCCAGCACGTTCTTCCCTTCTCGGATGATGTGAGGCAAAACAGAGCGTGGAAGTGAAGATGACTACTTTTTTTTCTTTAAGTACTGCACTAAAACCTGTTTGAAGTGGAAGGGCACCACAGCTGACGAATGCTAAAAACGCCTCTCGTGCTCCCTAAATCCACAGCGTATGTTTTAGATGCTCGGCCCTTGAGAGATTGCGTGCCTGCCTTGCTGGGCACGCGTGGTACCCGCCTTTCCTGGCGGTAGCTTTTGGGGGATTATTTGTTTTCCAAGGCAGCCAGACCTCAAGGAGGAAAACTTATCATCAGCCCCTGTAAAACAAGGTTTGCAGATTCCTCTTCCCTGAAAACTGGAAGTGCATGCAGGGTGGTGGGGCGTCCGTGTGCCTCTCTGTAGCTGATGTGCATAACGTCTGTGTGCTGTTTGTTGCGTGGCCACCTCCACCCTGTCGTCCTGAATGGTGTTCATGTGGCAGCGTTACGAAAATGTCTGCTGTTAGCTGTGAATCTTGCGCTGTTTGTGGATTTGGGGTTTTTTAATCTGCTTTTCTGATTTATTAATACTGTCAAAGAGGCTATTGATTTTTTTTTTTTCTTTAAAGAAAGAGCAGTTTAATGTGGCTGGGACCCTAATTCTCAGTTCTGCCATTAGCCTTCTAATCTTGCGGAGAATAATCTGCACCTCGGTTATGTGTAAAACAGAGCTACCCCTTGCCTATTTTGCAGTCTTGGTAAGCATCTTAAAACTTCAAAACAGCCTAGATAGCAGGCACCCGTTCAATGTGTAATGTTGCAAACTAATGACTGCTTTGTTTTATGGAATTGCTCCTCTGCAAAACAGACGTGTCTGTAGGCTGGGTTTCCTAGTACATCTTCCCATTTTTCATTTCTTTAAACTTTTTCCATTTTAGCTTAGATCGCTGATTTTATTTTTAGGTCTGATGATGAGCAGAGTTCAGCGGATAAGGAGAGACTTGCCAGGTAGGAGAATGGAGATTTCAAGCATGGACAAGCAGAGTATTTCCTTTCCTTAATGTTTCTCTAGGCCTCCCTCCTCTTTTCCCCCTCCTTCCCTCATCTGCTGCAACAGAGGACTTGAAATGGAACAGACTTCTGGAAATGGCTGGCTAATTGGCATTAGGAGGGGAAAGGCATTTAGTGCCCTTGCGAGAGCGTCTTTGGGGAATAGGCAAAGGATTTGTTTGCCAAAGACCGCAGGGTAGAGCTGGGCGAGTGCTTTCACTGAGTGCTGTAGCTTTGCTAACCTGTGCTAAACACGGTTTCTCTCGGGCTGGATCGAGGTGCCAAATGGCCTCTTCTCACCGTGGTAAGGCTGTGTCGCAGGACTGCTGTTGTACTAGCAAAACAGACATTTAAATGTGCATTAGTTTAAGGGTTTTGTGCCCCTTAAAACCTTCCAGGAAAGGTGGTGTCCTATGCATTACAGTGATTTAGGCTTACTGAAAATGAGATGATTTTTTTTTATTCTCCCCCCCCAAGTCCCTATTTGTAATTAATGAGGGACGGGGGCTGAAATGCCCGAAGCAGTCGGTTCAAATGCCGTTCCGTCAATACAGAAATGTACCCTGAGAATGTGTGCGCGCAGCTGCAGCTGGTTGAGATGGTGTGTTGTCAGGACTGTGTTTCTCCAGCAGAAAAACATCAGCCCTAGATGGTCCCTTCCCTGTTTCCAGCTGCAAAATAAAAGCTGCTTAAGTCGCCATCAGGGTTTCTGTTGCTCGCCACCCACAGCTCATCGCTGCTGCGGAGCTGAGGGTTGGTAATTCATGAAGAATGGCTGTTTTGTGGCTTGCCATCTTGCAGGCTTACCCTGTCACTTCTTGGGGCTGTTCCACCCTAGACTCCTTCTTAAGCAATGCACAGGACTAAAAAGACTGTCATGGGTGGTGAGAATGCCACAGTTCTGGTCAGTTTATTGCCTGCTGGCTGGTTTTAAAACAAAAAATAACCCCCAAACACAGCCTTTCCTAACTGCGGTATTGCATAGCTTAAATATTTGAGGAGATAAGGAGAGGCTAGAGGTGGGGCCCGCGCATACAGCGAACAGCAGTGCTTTTCAGGGGTTTCTCCTCCAGTGAAGCAGTGACCCTTTCCTCTGTCCCCAGAAGTCAGTTGCTGTCATGCAAGAGCCTGTAGTAAAGAATATTTGGCAGTGGGGCAAGTAAAATGTCTGGTGCTCTCCCAGTAGCTTTGGTAGTGAAGGTGGCTTCATTGGCACGCTTGAGCATGTGAGTTTGGAGACACTGAATTGCAGGTGAGTGTGGTAATCGAAGCACTTCTTTTCCTGAATATCAGTGTCTTGCAGCAAGGAGCAAGGTCACTGAATGATCGCACACACCTGGTAGCGATAAATGCTCTGGGTTTTGTATTTATCCTCTTTAATTCACTTGCCTGTCTATGCTCCTTCCAACACTTTTGTCTCATTTCATTTCCCGCCACGTGCTTCTTTGCATCTGATCCATTCTTCTGTATAGGAAACCTGGCTTTTAAGTTCTGTTTTGAGAAACCCACCTTAGTAACCCGGTTAAACTACACACGCCGGATAAAAAGAACCAAGTCTAACCAGGGTATGTTCTGCTCTCCGGGGGTCGATGGGGACTCTGCCCTGTGAGCAGACTTGCAAAAGGCCCGTGAGGAGCCTCTTTAAGGACTGGAAGCGGGCAGCATTCGGCGTGGTGCCGCTCGAGAGGTCTGCGCGCACCAGCCGGGCGTCTGCCTGGTCGATGGTCCGCCCACGTTGGCCTTGATCTGTGCAGAAATCAGGTGTATACCTCCTCTAAAGCTTTCCCTCCTGCCACGATATTGTAAAAGGCTCTCTGTAACTGAGAAGTATCTTCATAAAAGGCTGCAAGGTGAGACTGATCCGTTGTAGTTCAGGTGCCCAAGTCGCGCTGCAGCCCTGGCTCCTTGTAGGGTTACTGGAGACGCGTGGGTGTCTGAAGGGTGACGGCGGTGGGGGATTTGATTCATCCTTGGGCAGACGGTGGGTGGGGTGAGTCATCTCAGTCTGGCTGCACCGGTGCTGTTTAAAAGCAAATTTCCTCAGTAGAGCGAGGTGAACCCCACTTTGAGAGCAGAGGCCGTAGTCAAGGAAGAAGCCCTTGGGCTTGCTGCAGCGTTGTGGAAGTGATGGGGAAGCTTCTTTCTCTGCTAAAACAGCTTAGCCCAGCTCGTTGCCTTCACCCTATACCAGGGAACCGATGTGCTTTCAAGCAAGGCTCTTGTCTGCAGCAAAGAAGGTCCAACTGTAGGCTCTCCTCCTCGCACTTGTTCCTGCGTTCCTTTGTGCACGCCCAGCATGTGAGGCGCTTGTAGTCCTTCTAACTCCTGACGACCCTGGCGCATCTCTGTGTTTTGCACTCTGGCCTTGTGGAAGCGTTTGACGTGGGGAAATGGCTGAGGCTTCTGGCCCGTTGGTAACTTCGTCTTCCTCCTCTCCTCCCTGGCCTTTTGCAGGGAAAATCACAGCGAGATTGAACGTAGGCGAAGGAACAAGATGACTGCCTACATCACAGAGCTGTCAGACATGGTGCCCACCTGCAGTGCCCTGGCCCGCAAACCAGACAAGCTCACCATCTTGCGCATGGCTGTCTCTCACATGAAGTCCCTGCGCGGCACAGGCAATACCTCCACTGACGGCACCTACAAACCCTCCTTTCTCACTGACCAGGTCTTGGCTTGATGCTGCTTTGTGGGAAATACTGCAGTCAGAGGGGGGAATTAAAGTGCGGGTGGGGGGAGACAGGCACCCGGGGCGGGTTTAGAGCACGTCACCTGCTTGGCTCCGCAGTTAAGAGCGTGTCTGTCTGTCTGTGAACGCAGGAACTCAAACACCTGATCCTAGAGGCAGCCGACGGCTTTCTGTTCATCGTGTCCTGTGAGACCGGGAGGGTGGTCTACGTCTCTGATTCCGTGACTCCTGTCCTGAACCAGCCCCAGTCGGAGTGGTTTGGCAGCACCCTGTACGACCAGGTGCACCCGGATGACGTGGGCAAGCTGAGGGAGCAGCTCTCCACATCGGAGAATGCGCTGACAGGTAAAGCAGCCTGGGAAGGGGTTGGAGGGGGCGGGCAGCACGAAAGCCTGCGGAGGACTTGGATTAAAACCTTCCCTTTGTAGAAGGAACCAAACCCTGGTGCCTTTCTAACAAGGATCCTGCAGCCCCCCCTGAGAGTGCATCTAAAGGTACCAGTGGTGACACTTGTGTCTTGCTAGTTTCCTACTCCGTTACCTGGTGCCTGTGTCGGTGAAAGGACTCGCCTTGCAGCAGCACCTTGGTTTTCTTCTTTCTTTAGGTCGCATCCTAGATTTAAAGACGGGGACTGTCAAGAAGGAAGGCCAGCAGTCCATGAGGATGTGTATGGGTTCACGGAGATCCTTCATCTGCCGAATGAGGTAACGAAGAGATTCCTTGGGGAAACCTCATTTGAGCCTGAAGCTGAACTTGCTCCCTGGCCCCATCATGCTTTTATTTCAGCTTTTTTTTTTTTTGCTGTGACACAGACACGATATAACGTGGCAGAGCTGTCCATGCAAAGCTAACAGTTGAGTTCTTGAGATTCTTCTTTGCCCTATGCTAAGAGAGCTCTCAAAACTGTTGTAGAAGATTCACTTTCAGCTAACAATCTGTTTTGACCCTATGTGTTGCCTTCCTTCTTGAAGTCTGTGGAATGAGGGCTTTTCACTTGTACGGAGGAGATTCAAAGGTTCATCCCCGTTTGTAGAGTGCTTCCTCTTACTCAAGATTGCCCAACTGTTTTGGTGTTGACCAAGAAGGATAAAAGCCTTTCCCCTTGCATTTCTGATTCTGGTGCAGGTGTGGCAACAGCTCAGTGGATCCAGTCTCTGTAAATCGTCTCAGCTTTATGAGGAATCGCTGCAGGTAAATAATACAAAAGTTACGGGCAAGCACGCTGCGTTGCTAGGAACGAAAGGAGCTGCAGCTCTGTCTTCAGAGTGGTGGGGACACACTGTGGTGAGTGCGTGTAGGGTAGACTAGTACAGCTCACAAGAGTTTAGATCGATCTGGTGGTAGAGGAGCCGAAGTACCGCTATGTTGAGGAAGATAATCCCAGGGAAGAGTAATCTTTCTTTATTCCAAGATTGGATTTGAAGTCAGTTTAAAACCACACGTTCTTCACACTGTTGCTGTTGGGCTCTGGTGGATTGTCCCTTTCTAATTTGAAATTGAGATAGATTCCAACCCATTGTGTTCTTGGACCTCTTGCATTTATGTTAAGTCTTTGTTATTTTTGTTACCCTGAAGATATTCTGTGGAAGCTTTTTTAAAAATACAAGTAGAAGCCGTGCCTGACCTTACCCCAGTTTAATATATAGCACAACCAGACTGTTTCTCTCTCCCAAGGAATGGCTTAGGTGCAGCCAAAGACGGCGAACCTCACTACGTCGTGGTGCACTGCACGGGCTACATAAAAGCCTGGCCCCCCGCAGGTAATGACTTAGCTGAAGCGTTCAGTTGTGGCTGGTTTTAAGAGCATACGGCCTGAAGTTGTCCCTTCTGTGAAGCGAATGTGCCAGCAAATGCTTTCCAAATGTACTTAGTACTTTTTCTTATTTCAGGATTGAAGTAATTTTGGCACGTGCTGGATCAGATCTTTGTCTCTGAACAGTAGCGATACTATAGAGGATGGAAATAATATTACGCTGTCTGATATGCTAGCTGGTGCTGGAAGTTAGAGAGGTCTTTAACCCTTCTGGCAAAAAAAGGGAGGGGGAGGCAACTTAATTTACCAAATTCCTTCATGGGAAAGGATACTGAATTACAAAACAGGGTGGAGAGATGTTGCTGAAGTCAGAACTGCATGTCTTTTTCCTCTGAAATTAGCAATTCTCCCTGCGTTAACCTTGCTGGGATTTTTTGGCGCTCCCCTCTCAGGTGTCTCACTGCCGGATGATGACCCGGACGCTGGCCAGGGCAGCAAGTTTTGCCTCGTGGCTATTGGCAGGCTCCAGGTGGGTAGCGTCTTTTGATGGTTTGATGTTGCCTTGTCCTAAAAGTCCACAGAGTTGGACTGTTCTGTCTGAAGATGTTCCCTGCTTGCCCCTGCCGGGCTGGCTGGGCAGGGGAAAGCAGCTCTCGCAAGATCCGGTAAGACTGTACCTGTCTCACCTTGCAGGTCACTAGCTCACCCAACTGCACAGACATGAACAATGTTTGTCAGCCAACAGAGTTCATCTCCCGACACAACACCGAAGGCATTTTCACTTTCATAGATCACCGCTGCGTGGCTACGGTTGGCTACCAGCCACAGGTGAGAAAATGGTAGGAGCTTTCTAAGGAAGAGCTGCTGTTCAAACTTACTTTTCCCTCCTCCCTCTCTTGTGCAGCACGGCTCTGCTTGTCTAACATCTGATAAAACGATGCCCAGGGCCTAAACCAGACATGTGTTTCTCTTCTACCAGTTCCTTTTTCCCGTGCTTTTCTAAGTACTTTGATCACTGGAAGGATGGGTGGCTCTGGATTATGTCTCATGTCAATTAAGATCGTTTTTTGCCTCCGTTTGAGTTCGAGATCAAATGTCGTCAATCGCTGTTGTGCTTCTCTTTAAAATACAGCACGCTGGTTCCTGTGCTTGGTTTGTGTAACAGGGATTTGGTGGGGGGGAGCATAACTACCTGTCCGAAGTGCAATTAATGGGGCAGACCTGAAGGAGGGACTCTGCCTGCCAGATGAACTGACTGGATTTCTCTCCCAATTTCTTTAAAATTAGGAACTTCTGGGGAAAGACATTGTGGATTTCTGCCACCCGGAAGACCAACAGCTTTTGCGGGACAGCTTTCAGCAGGTAAAACGCTTTAGCTACCACTTTGCATGCAGCGTGGTATTCAGATTAGAATCTGTCTTGGCGCTTGCGAAGCGATGAAATTAATTGGAAAACCAAGAGAAAAATAAACCGTAGATATTCTCCTTTGCCCAATGGCAAACAGTTATAGATGTAGTCACATAACTGTAAATGTGCAAAACAAACCAGAAGCATCTGATGTCTAACTCTTGAATTCATCCTCTGGCTGCTAGTCCAGTCTGCTTTTAGGGCCAGAGACGTGGCTACAAAGTGCCTACTCGAATGCCATGCTTCTGTGGCTGAAACACTGGTTCATCTCTAGGGCCCAGCCCAGTGCTGCAGAACTCGAAATGGATGTGGTTTGCTTGCCCTGTTGTCGTTACTCTTATTTCTGAGGGCGTTGGACTTGTGGCAGGGCAGGTAAGACTGCCCCTGTGCTTTCATGACTCCAAAAAGTAGCTGCTCATATCCATTTGTCCAAATAGTTGGAATCAGAAGCAACAGCATGTGCTTCATTTACTGGAGGCTTTGTCATACATCTCACCAGTGCAAAGAGACAGGAAAAGTGAAAGCCAAAAGGGGACGTCGGACTCCCCTCCCATATCATTCAGGAATCAAAAGAGCGTACGGGTGGAGTAGCAGTGCCATTTAGGTGGGGAAAACCGCGACGTGGTCTTGTGGGCTTCACGGCGAAGGGCCATCCTGAGGTGGTAGCGGGGGGTGGCTTGGGCTCAGAAGCGAGTTGCTCTTCAACACCTTCTTTTACCAGGTACTACTGATGGCATTACGTTTTTTTAGGTGGTGAAGTTAAAAGGCCAGGTTCTGTCAGTCATGTTCCGATTCCGATCCAAAAACCGGGAATGGCTCTGGATGAGAACCAGCTCCTTTACCTTCCAGAACCCCTACTCGGATGAAATTGAGTACATCATCTGTACCAACACCAACGTCAAGTATGTACATGGAAATGACTTGCCAACCCCCAGTGGTAGCGCACGAGCCTGACGGTCCCAGAATCACAGCACAGAACTGCGGGAGCGTTGGCCTCTCCCCCTCACCCAGCTTCCCGTAGGCCCTGGAGAAATGGCTAAGTCCCGGCAGCGCGCTTTTCCTGGGCCCTGGCAGGCACTAGAGGACTATAAAGTGCAAGAAACTTAATTCCTTTGGCTGTCTCAGTTGTACGGCTTAGCAAGCTGCCAAAGTTCAGCTCCAGCAGTGCCTTTTTTAACTCTGGTTACTGGAGCAAGTCTTCCGTCTGTGTGTTTGCATTCGGAGCTAATATTAGCGAAGTCTGCCTTTGAATGCAGCTCTTGGGCTGCTGTGACGGGGGGCAGCCGGTCAGAGAGTGGCTCTTCATGGGAGCAGGGCTGCCTGCAGCTGATGGTAGAGAGTAAACGCTTATTTTTCTCCACTGCTGTGGTTTTGTCCTTGGATTCAGAAACGAGCTCCAGTGGGGAGACTGCTTTCGTTGCTGCCCTCTTCTTTTCTCTCGCTTGACTGTTCAGTGGGGCGGTCGTCCCCTTTGGGAGTGACCAGAGCTGCTGCTCTCTTCCCATGAGTGACCTCCAGGCCCCTTACAGAAGAGCAGCAACTGAAATAAAGAACAACAACAACAAAAAAAAGTGCCTGCATGTGATTCGTAACTGCAGGCGCGGTGGGGGCAGCAGATGGAGTCTCTCCAGGCAGGCAAACAGAGGGCTAGATTGCTTGTGGGCAGGTGAAAAGCCAGGAATTTTATTTTTATTATTTTTTTGTCCAATGAGGCAAGGTGCTAGCGTGCAGGTAGCGCTTCTTCCCTTCCTGCCGCTGGCAAGCCGATGCTTTCTGATGAGAAGGTATTAAGAGCTGAGCAGTGACAAATCCCTCTGGCTTTAAAGAGCTGAGGTGTGAGCGCAGGGCTGAAATCTGATGCAGATCTGGTACAGGCCTTAATTCCCGTCCCGGAGTCATAGAGATCTCTTTGAGTTCATTCATTCCACACGCATCCATTCTCGCATCCATACTATGCCTTCTAACAGCGCTGCATAAATTCAGACCAGAGAAGCGGCGATCTGTGTCTGATCGTGTTTGAGGTGCATTTTATCTACGTGCATCTTTGCTAGGTTATCTGTAATGTTTCATCTTCGGGATCAGGTACTACTGAAGCAGCAGCTTGCAAAAGAACTGTGGAGAAAACGCTGGATTTTTATTCCTTGCTCGTGGGAATTAAACACTAACGGGCTTCTGAGAGTTAGCAGAAGAGCGTAACGAGCCCCACCAATGGCTTGGGCTTAAAACCTAGAGCTGCTGGTGGGTCTCTGCAGGCTCCCGCTCTGGAGCGTCTGACGTAGAGCTGAGTGGAAAACCTTGGGGGTTTTTAGGTTCCTGCAAGCTTTGCTTGTGCTTTAAGGATGATAGAGATCTGGCCGTGCTCCTGGTGGAGGTTATTAACTGCTCCCCCGCTCAGCGAGCGGGTGGGAGGCGGCAGAGCCCTCTGGCTCACAGCCATTAGCGTTGGTTACGTGACACCCCCCTTTCAGAGCCCGCGGAAGCCGAGTGGAAGGATCCTTCGCTCGAACAGGCTTTGCAAAAGCAAAGCTTCCAGTCTTGTCCAAGACAGGCGCGCTCTCCTACACGCAGTAGCCAACCGTTTGCTTTCGTTTGGCGTTTTTTAAATACATTTTTTTCTTTTTTTTTTTTTTCTTTGCTTTAAAGGAACTCGAGCCAGGAGTCTCGGCCTGCCCTGTCAAACTCAATGCAGAGGCCCCAGCTGGGGCAGGGTGTCAGCCTTCCCCTGGAGATGGGCACGGCACAGCTGCCCGCAAGGTCAGGAGGTGCTCAGCTCCTTTTACCGTGCCTCTCTTGCTGGTTCTGCCCTCCTGTCAAATAGCCTTCCTACCCAAACTTTCCTCTCTGCAGCAATGAACTCCTCTGGGCTAATGAATCATTGGTGTAACCACAGAGTATCTATTCCCTTGGCAATCATTTTTAGCAGCCGGTGTTCTCCCGTTACAGAGACTTTCTATTTTAGGCAGCAGCAGCCGCCACAACAGACGGAGCTGGAAGTGGTCCCAGGAAGAGAGAGCCTGTCTGGTTACGACCACTCACAGGTAAGTCAACAGGGGCTTCGGTTACTCCTTGCATTTGTTGTCCTGCGTTATTTAAATTACTTTTTGCTGGGGCTTTAAAGGCGGCCATGCGAGATTGCCTTGAGGCTGCCGAGAGTTTGGAGAGGAAGGTGTTCTGCCTCGGGTTTTGCTTGCTTGATTCCGATCTGCCCCTGCGGCATCCTTCCCGCTATGCCCGTGTCAATGCTGCCAGCCCTGAACGGCCACGCTGTCCCGATAAAATACACGAGAGCAGGGAGCAGCCTGGCCTCTTGCGCGCGAGGGCTTTGCCCTTGGCTGTTCTGGCTGCGAGACCGCGGACTTCCTTTGTGCTTGAGGTGCTAACAGCTCACGCTTACGCCCGCTCCCAGGTTCCTGTTCAGCCTGTGACTGCCGCCGGCCCAGAGCACAGCAAGCCCCTGGAGAAGGCAGAGAGCCTTTTTAATCAGGAGCGGGACCCAAGGTTCAGCGAAATCTACAGCAGTATCAATACAGGTAGGGAGTGCTGGGCTGCCAGGCGTGGCCAGGGGCGCATCGCATCTTTATCCGATTTCAGCTGCAAACCGAGGGCTCTTGGCTCTTCCCGAAGTCGCTCAGAGCAGTTCTGGGTGCAGAGGCCCAGCGTGGCTGTGTTGGAGCAGCCCGGGTCTTGCAGAATAGCGCTGATTTTAACACTGGGTGGATAATTCCTGTCTGCGCTGATGTGCTGCTGTGGCAGTGAATTGTCCTCCAGCCGGTGTTTTGCTGGAGGGAGGGGGAGCGGGCGATAAGGTGCCTCTTGCTCCGGTCTTGCTGCCTGCCTTAGTCGGATCCTCCTCCTTGTCCCTAGCGAGCAGTTCTCTGCGTTCCTCGTCTGAGCACTGAATGTAGTGGATGCTCTAACCCCAGGGGGCCTTAATGCAAGTTTATTAGAAAATGGAGAGGAAATCAAATTAAACAGGCTTTTACAAAACCATCTGGAGTCCGTGTCTGGATAAGGAACGGTCATGTTTGATGCTTTGGCTCAAAACAGTTCCTTCACACGGGCACGTCTCTTGCAACTGGTTCTCTGTCCCTGTTCCTGCTGCCAAGACTTTCGCGGCCCTAACGTGCATCAGCCTCTCTCCACAGACCAGAACAAAGCCATTCCTGCCAGCACCGTGCCTGCCAACCAGCCCCTCTTCACGCAGGGAAACACTTTCACCCCGTCGCGACCTGCTGAGAACTTCAGGTGAGGCTTCCCGTGCTGTGTTTTGAGTGGCCTCACGTTAATTTTATCCTGTTCTGCAGTTGTTCCTGTTTTGTTTGTGTGTCCTTCTGTGACAGCTGAGTGTCCCCAGCCTCTCCCCCCATGGCAGTGATTGTCCATAGGCGTGTTCCTATGTAGTGTGCGCAGAAAATCCAGGGGGAGCCCGCCCAGGCGTCGGTTTCTTTGAGGAGCGGGGGAGAGGAGGGCTCCTGCGCCCCTGCCCTCCTGCCTGGGGCTGCTTTGCTCCGGGTCAGAGGTGCAGGAGCTTCGAGGTTGTGCAGAGTCAGCACGGCTCCTCCTCTGCTGTGCCCGTCCTCTTCCTCATCTTCACCTCCGCAGCTACTGCCTTGATTCCCTGATATCCCTCTGCTCTGTTGCTTGCTGCAGCTTGCCTGTGGGCTAGCCGTGCCTCTCGGACATGCTTAGGCTGAAGCCCAAGAACTGAGCCTTGCCCACAAACCCAGCAGCTCCTGCCAGTTGTGTCTCCAGCAGGGCAGCGTGGTGGGCGCTGGCACACGAGCCCATGTTTCTGGGCTCATTCCCCCCCCCCGTAACTGGCACGGGTGGTGTTTGTGCCTCTCCATCCCGTACGTGATACCTAGCGTCCCAAGAACGCCTCTTCTGTCTTCCAGGAGCAGCAGCATGGTACCTCCCGTGAACATTATTCAGCAGCAGCCCTCGTCAGCGGGCCGGATCTTGGCACAGATTTCACGCCACTCCAACCCAGCTCAGGTCAGCGGAACCAACTGGGCTGCAGGGACACGGCCAGCGTTCACAGCCCAGGTAGCAAAGCCTGAACCCTCGGTGCGGGCCCCGAGGCCCCGCTGCCTTACAGACCCTTCTTGCCGTCGTGAATCGACCTGCTCTAACTCTGGCTGAGCGATGGGGCAGTGCTGCGGGCCCGTGTGCGTTCCCCTCTGGGGCCAGTCCAGCAACTTCTCACCCTGGTCAAGACGAGGTTCGGAATAAACGCATCTCCTCTCTTCCTCTCCCGTTTCTTGCTCTCTTACAGCAAGTGGCATCCCAGACGGTGAAGACTCGGCCCCCTTCCTTCAGCATGGGGACTTTCCAAGGCACCCCGTCCTCCTTCAGCACCATGACGGCACCTGGCTCCACAGCTTCTCCTACGGGCGCTGCTTACCCGAACCTTGCCAGCCGTGGCACGGGCTTCAGTGAGTATGGCTTGGGGTGGCAACACAACCCCTCGGCGGGAAGCTGGGAGCATCAGTCAGATGCAGCCGTGGTGCGATGTGCTCTCCGTTTTCTTGCGCGTGTTGGGAATGCCCAAGTGTAGAGGGCGCAGCTACGTCCCTGCTTTGGCTAACGCTGCCTTTATCACCTTTAACCATCGTCCCACCGCGGGGCTCTAGAGCAGATGAATTTTGAAGCGTTTTAAGGCTGACTGGGAGGAAACAACCCCCTCTGGGACTTCCCTGCCTTTGTTCCTGTTCTGCCCCATAGATGGGTACTGACAAATGCCGTAATGCGTGTGACCGCTTAGTGGCTTTTCCTGGCGGGGGGATCCTACCCAGTTAACAACTGGGCACCACAGAACGGGTTGTGTGCTTCCCAGTCCCGGTAAAGGCTCATAGAAGCTACAGCCCAGCACCAGGAGTCGTTTGCTGACTGCTTCTCTGTTGAACAGCCACGGAGGCAGCGCAGACCCCCGCCCCGTTCCAGACGCGGGCAACCGAAGGTGTGGGGATGTGGCCGCAGTGGCAAGGACAGCACCACGGCCCGGCGTCCGGGGAGCAACACGTGCAGCAGCCGCAGCCAAGCCAGCCTGAGGTCTTCTCAGTAAGACGGTGCTTTTTTAACCTCCCGAGCGAGGACTGTTGTGGGCCAGTCTTGTGGGAACGAACGGTCTTTGCTTCCCAAGTGCGGGCAGCCGGCTGAAGCGCCGCGAGCTTGTCCCTCTAGCCTATGATAGCTGGTGAGGTCTCAAACTTGTCTGATGGAGCTGAAGCTGCAGAGGAGAGGGCAGAGGGGCCTCAGCTGGACTGGCTTTGTGCCTCGGTCCGCTGCAGGATCAGCAGGAAACTCTACCAGCTCCGCAGCTGGATTAACCCTTCTAGCTCTAATGAAAAGCAATAGCAAAAAAGCCAACCCCCCGGTCCGCTAAAGCGAAGATGACTCCAGAGCTCGCGTTCTTCCTGGGAGTTGCTGCCCCCTGCTTTCAGAGGAGTCGGTGCAGTCGCTGCTCGCGACTTAAAGCCGCTGCTCTCCCGCAGCCTCGGACGCAAGCCCTGCGTGCCCTGGGGAGGGAAGGGGCCAGAGGGCGTGCAGTACGGACGCAAGCCCTGCGTGCCCTGGGGAGGGAAGGGGCCGGAGGGCGTGCAGTACCTGCTCTGCCGAGCTCCTCTGTGGGGTTCTACTCCAGATGCTAACTCTCCCCTTGTATCCTCGCAGGACATGCTGACAATGCTGGGAGACCAAGGACCCAACTACAACAATGAAGAGTTCCCAGAGCTGAATATATTCCCTTCTTTTTCAGAATAAAATAAGCCCTAGGGGAAGCAAATTATAGCTCTATATAATATCCATGCGTAAAGGAAAACACCTAAGTCTTTTTTTCAAAGACTGCTGAACTTTCTAAACACTTCCTACCTTCTGGAGGCGAAGCTCTGCCCGACAGCCTGGAGGACGGATGCCGCGCAGGAGGAAGGCGGGGTGGTTTGGGCACCTCCTCCGTGCGGTGCTGGCAGTGGGGGACCGCTCGCCCGGAGGCTTCAGGACTCGGTGCTGCGAGAGCAGCCGCGCTCATTGACCGAAGGCCCCGTGTTTCCGGAGCCGCTCGCGAGCGGTTTTCGTCCTGCACGCCGGGCTGGTCGGAGGGACTCCTGTCTGGGTTACAGACAGCCCCTCCAAACTCCTGAGGTGGCTTTTACTGGTTTTATTTCAATCTTCTATACCGTGACTCTCTTTCTATAAAACACAAAGTATTGTAACTTTTTAAATATTGGAAGAAACTCTTCCAAGCGTTAATCCTGTATAACGCAGTTCTGGAGGATGCTTGCCTAAGAATCCGTGTTACGAGCCGCGTTCTCGTTGGAGGAAGCTCGGCCGTCCGCGGAGGGCTGCCGCTGCGTCTCCGGGCCGGGGTGCTTTGTTTGGAGCTGCCCGTGTCGCAGGCGCGCCGGCGTTCGCCTGGGCGCCGTCTCCTCCGTGAACCGTGCAGTGAATACGGGCCTCCGGTCTGCGCGACCTGCCAGTCCCTCGGGGCCGCTCGCGCCGGGGAGGGGCGGGATAGTTACCAGCCGTACCAACGTCATCTGCGTAGCTCGGTTCTCGGTGCATCGGTTCTGCAGCTGATGGTTTCTGTGCTGCCGCGAACCAATGTTTCACAGGCTTTTTGTCAGCTTACGGGGGGGAAAACGCTGCTCTGCGCTGCCCACGCGACTTTGCCAGGTCTAGATTGGGCTCCTTGCCTTCGTTTTGGAGCCGGGCATCTGGTTCCCGGGCAGGGGGGCCCCGGGTTTGCCCGGGGGCTTGCTGAGGAGCTGCGTTTTCACTACATGCTCTGAACGGCAGCCTTTGCTTTTACCCTCGCCGTCTCCGTAAAGAATAAACCAAGCCGTGATGGCCTTGGTGCCAAGTCACAAAATGGAGGGCAGCAGAGGAAGATAGGGAACAGAATTATTTTTTTTATATATATAATTGTTTTTTTTTTTAAATTTTAAACCTTGACTTTGAATCTTCTGGCTTCTTCAGTGGAAAAAACTCGTGGCAAATCTTGCTCTCCTCAGGGTCTGTAGGGGCTGGAAGGCGTTTGGTTCCCCCCGCGATGGCAAGCCTCGCTTCGATTTCAGCAGGAAAATTTGTTCGTTGCAGTTTGGCTTGGAAGGGAACTCGGCCCAGCTGCAGCGGGGGGAGAGCACGGAGCTTCCCTGGAGGCCGCTCTGGTGTTGGATAAATCTGGGCCTGCTGGATGACGGGGGAGGCCCTCCGACGCGCGGTTTCGGGGACGTTGGTGCTGCCGACCGTCGGGGTTCGTGCCTGCAGCGACCCGGTGAGCGTCCTCCGGGTAGCGGAGCAGAAAGCTTGCTTTTTTTTTTTTTCTGTCCTGCTTTTGTTGGAAAATTAAGATTGGAAGTTTTGTTGGTTTTTTTTTTTTCCTTGCTTTAAACACCGCTTCCAAATTTATCTATGGAAAAGTGGGAGCTGGGATCCACCCCCGTCCCTTTACCCAGGGAAGCTGCTGCCAGCCGTAACGGCGGCGGGCCCCTCTGGCGCCGCAGCACCCGTGCCCGCCCCGGTGCCAGGCTGCGGCGTTCTCTCCGCCTTCCAGGAGATGGATTTTGTAACGTAGCGCGGCGTTGACCACCCCAGGCGTCCGCGTCGGGCTCGCAGCGCCCGCTGGCGGGGCGAAGGGCTTGCGAAGGACCAGCTGCAGCGTCGGAGCTGTGCAGACCCCACCGGACCGGGGATGGAGCAGTGCTCAGCTGCCAAAGGAGGAGGAAAATTCCCCTTTCTACAGAAATCAAGCTCTGGAGGACTCAACCTTTTGAAGCTGGAGCTCTGACGCTTTGTCCCGGGGCAGCAGCAGGAGCTGGCCTTGCCCGTGGTGCTTCGAAACGCCGTCCCCGAGCGCAGCGGGACCCGGGGGCCGCGCGGAGGAGAAGCGACGGCGTCGGGCCTGTGGGTCCCCGGGCCCAGAGCCCCTCTCGCCCTGAGCGACGCTGCCGTAGCCCCCTGCTTTCGGGTGCTGCCACGGACAACTCGAGCTGCTGGGGAAAAGAAACCAACTGGAGCAGCCGGCAAACGCTGGGAAGCGCGGAGCGGTGCGGGACACGGGATGGAGGCTTATTCCCTTCGCCTCCCGTTTTGATAACTCTTATTTTTCAATGCGAGGAGGGTATTTTATCACACAATCGCTTGGGGTGGGCAGGAGCCGAGCCTCCTCCTCGAGGGGGCTTGTTTGGGGCCCGGAGCCCCCTCGGCGCAGGAGTTGCAGATGATTATATGTAGCAGAGATTTTACAACAAGATATTTTCCCTTTTTCAAAGCTCTGTCTCGTTTCTGCTTCCCCCCTGCCGCGCTCATGGCAGCGTTGCCCGAAGCCTCGGCCTTGGGGCGACGCTGGGGCAGCAGAGGCGGGATGGCGGCCGGGTGCTGCCTCTCCCCGAGCTCCCTCCCTTCCTCCTCCTCTTAATTACTCGCAGCCGTGGGCTGGAGCGCGTTGGCCATCCCTCGTGATTGCCGGCCTTGTGGATGTGCTGTCCCCGCGGGGGGACAGCCTCTGATCGTCCCTGGCCCCCGCTGCGGCAGCGCGGCCCCCCAGAGCCCGCGGCCCCCCGCGCTCTGGTCCCTGCGGCGCTGGCCTGGCCCTCGGTCACGCGCGGCCCAGTCAGGGCCCCGTGCTCGGGGCAGTGAGTCCATGGCGGAGCCCCGGGCTGACTCAGCAGCTGGGGAGGGCGAGCTCGCCTGGGGCGCGGGCCCCTCTCCCCGGGACCCCTGCGGTGACGGGGGCCTAGCGCGGCGGTGGCTCCAGCCCAGCCTCGCGGCTGCTCCCGTCCCCTAACTCAGCCCCTCGCTCCCCGGCGCGGTCCCTCCTCGTACCCGCGGCTGCGCGGTGATGATGGCGGTGGCCCCAGCGCGGGGTGCCGGGGACAGGGGACTGACGCCACCGGGTCACGCCGGGGCCTTCTGGGCAGTGAACAAGGTTTTCTGACTCGTCCGGGCGGGCGCCGCGTGACGGGGTGCCAGTCACTGCAGAAAGCACCGTCTGCCCCCGCTTCCCCGCGGCCGTGCTGCCTGGGGCCGGGGACCAGCCCGCACCCCCAGAACGGGGCGCAGGGGGTGGCAGGGGAAGCAGGCCTGGGCTGGGGACGCTGGGGACAGAGATCAGGTCCCGTCCTCTGCTCCCGGTGTCACAGGGCCACCCTGAGGGGCTGGGGAGGGTCTGATCCTGCGCCTCCCCAGGAGCAAGCGGCCCCTCTGGGGTGTCCCCAGGGTGGGATGCTGGGGCAGGGGGTGGCCCTGGGCCAGCGGTGTCCCCGGGGTGGGATGCTGGGGCAGGGGGTGGCCCTGGGCCAGGGGTGTCCCCGGGGTGGGACATTGGGGCAGGGGGTGGCCCTGGGCCAGGGGTGTCCCCAGGGCCCCCGAGCCGGGGCTGACTCAGCGCTGCCTCGCAGCATCACGTGAAGCCGGGAGGGAGCCGCTGCTGCGTCCCCCCTCCCCGCTCTCCTCCTTCCTTCCAGCCCCTGTGCAAACCCCGGCGACTGCCAACATTTTCCAGCCGCCTCGGAACTTCCTCAATCCGGCGGCATAAAAGAGCTGCGGACGCGGCAACCGCATCCCCCGGTCCCAGGCTGCGCCGTCCTCCCGCCGGCAGCGCGATGTTGGGGTGAGCGGCGCGGGCGAGGGTCCCCTGGGCGGACGGGAGAGCTGGCGAGGCGGCGCTGGGGCGGTCGGGGGGCTTTTTCCCCAGGGAAATGGACCCCAGTGGGAGTGGGGGGGAAATAGGGCCCCGTACGGCAGCGTTGGGACCCTTAGAGGTGCAAAAGGGGAAACTGAGGCACGGAGCATCGAGCGGCGGCCCGAGCCTGCTGTCCCCCTTCCCGCGCTGCCCCGGGGGTCTGGTGGGAAGGTGGATGCGGGGGGTGAGGGGGTGACGCGGGGGAGGGGGTGGGATGCCCGGGTCCCCCCCCGCCCGCTCCCTGCACCCCCGAAACTCCGTTTCCCCAGGGCTCGGGGCTGCTGGGAAGGCGCCAGCGGCCGGGTAATGGGAACCGGCTGTCCTGGCTCATGTGATGCCTGCGCCCGGCCAGCGCGGCCCGCGGCGGGGTCCCGGCCCCAAACCAGGGCGGGCTGGGGGTCCTGGGCCCCCCCAGCCCCCAACGGGGCGCGAGGGGGGTCCTGGCCCAAAACCAGCGGGTGGGCGGGGGGTGCCGGTCCCCACGGCCTGGTAACAGGGGGGGTGCAGGGCTCTGGTCTTCCTCAGCCCGTTGACAGGGTGGGAGGGGGGTCCCCCTCCCTCGTGGCTCAATAACGGGGTGCGTGGGGTCCTCTATGGCCTGGAAACGGGACGGACGCGGGGTCCTGGCCCCCATAGCCCAGCCCGCGGGTGGCCACGGGGACCCGCTCCCCTGTAGCCTGACGTGGTCGTGGGCACAGGGTCCCGTCCCCCGTCCAGCCCTCCCGGGCTCAGCCTCTGTCCCCGTTGCCCAGGATGTGGTGGCCCACGCTGCTGGCCCTGCTGGTCCCCGCGGCGGTGGCCCAGCCGCGCCCCGAGCGGGAGCTGGACGCCCAGTGGGAGCTGTGGAAGAAAACCTACCGCAAGCAGTACAACGGCCAGGTGTGGCAGAGCCCCGCGGGAGGGGACCGGGGGCACTGCTGGGGGAGCTGGGGACCGCCCGGTGACGTCCCATGGGGCTGGTGACATCCCATGGGGCCCGTGTCCTTGGGGTGTCCCCGCGGTGGCGGGGGGCCGTGGGCAGGACCCCTCCGCCCAGCGCCGTCTCCCCCCGTGGTGCAGGCGGACGAGGTGGCGCGGAGGCTGATCTGGGAGAAGAACCTCAAGTACATCAACGCCCACAACCTGGAGCACGCGCTGGGCGCCCACACCTTCGAGCTGGCCATGAACCACCTGGGTGACATGGTGAGTGTCACCGGGGGGGGACAGTAACGGGGGGAGGAGAGAGGGGACTGAGCACCCTTGGGTGCCTGCCAGCCCCAGGGCTGCACCCATCCACCCCGGGCTCCCTCCCCAGACCAGCGAGGAGGTGGTGAGGACGATGACGGGCTTGAAGGTGCCCCGCGGCCGCCCGCGGCACAACGAGACGCTCTACGTCCCCGACTGGACCGAGAGAGCCCCGGCGGCCGTGGACTGGAGGAGGAAAGGCTACGTGACGCCCGTCAAGAACCAGGTAAGCAGGGTGCTCCCGGGGGTGCCCAGGGCGGGGCGGCACCCGGTGCGGCACCCCGGTGGCACCCATCGCGTCTCCCCAGGGCCAGTGCGGCTCGTGCTGGGCTTTCAGCTCGGTGGGCGCGCTGGAGGGGCAGCTGAAGCGGAAGACGGGGAAGCTGCTCGCCCTCAGCCCCCAAAACCTGGTGGACTGCGTGGCCAACAACGACGGCTGCGGCGGCGGCTACATGACCAACGCCTTCGAGTACGTCCGGCAGAACCGCGGCATCGACTCGGAGGATGCCTACCCTTACATCGGCCAGGTCCGGGGCCGGGAGGGGCGGCGAGGTCTCCATCTGCTCCCCCCCGAGTGCCGTCCCATCCCCGTCTCACCTTGACCTTGCTGGTCCCACGCAGGACGAGAGCTGCATGTACAACCCCACCGGGAAGGCGGCCAAGTGCCGCGGCTACCGGGAAATCCCCGAAGGGAACGAGAAGGCTTTGAAGAGGGCTGTGGCCAGGATTGGGCCCGTCTCCGTGGGCATCGACGCCAGCCTGCCCTCCTTCCAGTTCTACAGCCGGGGTGAGGGGCTGGGGGGAGCCCCTCCGGCGCTCGCTGGCCGCAGGGCAGCTCGGGGAAACCGAGGCACGGCCGGGCTTATCCGCAGCGTAACCATCCCTCCCGTCCCCTAGGCGTGTACTACGACGAGAGCTGCAACGCCGAAAACATCAACCACGCGGTGCTGGCAGTGGGCTACGGCACGCAGAAGGGCACCAAGCACTGGATCATCAAGAACAGGTACGGCCGGACGGCGGGGCTGCTTCTCCCCGGTCGGGCTTTGCCGGCGGCTCTGCCGGCAGCTCAGGCTCTGCCTTTTCTCCCCGCAGCTGGGGCGAGGAGTGGGGCAACAAGGGCTACGTCCTCCTGGCGCGCAACATGAACAACGCCTGCGGCATCGCCAACCTGGCCAGCTTCCCCAAGATGTGAGCGCTGCCGGCGCGCTCCCCTCCCGCGCCGCGTCCAGCCGCCCTCCCTGCCTCCCTGCGTTCAAACTCGCCCTTTTCGCTGACGTGGCTCCGGGGGGGTCTCTGCCTCTCCGCGAGAAATCTCCCCCGGGAAAGGGGAGAGACCCCCCAGCTGCAGATGAGCGATGCCACGAGCTCCCCCCAGCTCTGTTCTCCCGGGGCTCCCTTGCCGCGCCGGCACCGTGTGCGCCCAGTCCTGCCTTCCCGCGGCCGCGGCCGCTCGGGCCGGGCTCGGCTGGCTCCAGAGAGCCCGATCCCCTGGAGATGCTTGTGCAAACAGGTCCCGCGCCGGCCTCTGCCTCCCGGAGAGCGCGGGGAGCGCCGCAGGGGGAATATCCCCCCCGGAGAGCACGGCTCCGTCTCCCCCCACCCTGCACCCCGGCGGGAGCTGCAAGGAACGACACGACTTTATTTTTAAAATAAACACTGTTGGGAAGAAAGGCTGGGGCTGGTTTGCTCTGTGCCGTCCTGACCCCGCGGCGGGATGGGGCTGCGGGGGTGGAAAAGTCCTTCCCTTTCCCAGGGGAGCAGGAGCGACGGTAAAACAGGGCTGAGTGGGGCGAAGCGGGGAGAGAAGATGCCGCTGGGGTCTTTTTGCAAAATCCCAGCTGATTTTGCGGAAACCCTGAAACAGGTTGAAGAAAAGCGAGGGGGGGAAAGGAGGGGGAAGAAAGCAGAGCGATGAATGAACTGCACGGGCTGCAGCACCGTGGCTTGGGGGTAAAGGTTTGTGCCAGGCATTCGCAGCCAAAACCCCCGTGTCTCCCCCAAAACCCAAACCCAAGGGCTCCGTTTAATGAAACAAATTGAAAAATGACTGCAGCAAAGCTCAGGGCGAGCCCTAACAGGAAGGGAAGGTGATGCTCGCTTTGAAAATTCACACACACACAAAAAAAGCAAGCTTAGATGCTTAAAAATGAGTTTCTTTTCCCCGCTCGCACCAAGACGTGGGCGGCGAAGGCTTGGCAGGTGATGGAGGGGAGGAGGGGTCCACCGCGGCCTGCCAGGATGCGCCGGCAGGGTTGTTTGAGAAGGAAACGCTGTGAAAAGAAAGCGAAATCAGATCATTTCCTCGTTCGCTGGCTCCCGGCGACGGCAAGCGGAGGGACCTCCTCGCACCCCCGTGCTCTCCCAGGCCGCTCGTGCCCGTCCCGAGGCTGCGCCGGGCTCCGCGGCAAGCTGCGCCGCGGCCAGGCAGGTGAGGCATCTCCCCGCGGTGGTTTTTGGCTGGAGACGGTGCAGAAGCGGCCCCGTTGTGCCCGCCTGGGGACAGAGTTCATCTCTACCGCCGTGGTGCGTCCCCCTCGGCTGTTCCCTTTCCTTGAGAGCTGCCGCAGCGACGGAGACGGAAAGTCAGCAGAGGAAAGATTTGGGGATGTGAAAAGTTCCTCAGGGGAGGCTTTCTTGGAGGGGGCGGCGCTGCCGGTGTGCGCGCAGGAAGGGTCTGGCCCTGCAGCACGGTTGCGCCGGGGCCGCAGAGCATCGCCGCGCGGCCGGAGACGGCTCCAAGCCAAGGAAAAAGGGGGCAGGGGTGGACGGGGGATCGGTGGGGAAGTAAAACCCCCAGGCTGGGGTCTGACGCTGCCTCTCCGGTCCCAGCTGAGCGGGATGAAGCTGCTGGCTGCCATCACCTTCCTGGCCACGCTTGGGGTGGCACTGGGACACCCCGACCCTGCGCTGGACCGGCACTGGCAGCTCTGGAAGAAAACCCACGGCAAGGAGTACCGCCACGAGGTAGGGGCGTCTTGGGGGGCGGAGGTGGCTTGGGGTGCTGACGCGGTGGGTGCTGCTCCGGCACCCGGCGGGGGGAAGAGCCGACAGCGCTCCGAAGCACTGCTGCTTCCCAGGGGTGGTTTGGCAGGGGCTCCCGACAGCCTTTCCTGGGATAAAGTGGGGTGAAATGGCTGCGGGGGCTGTTGCCACACCGCGAGGCTGCGTTTGGTTTCAGAAAGAGGAAGGGGCCCGGCGCGCGACGTGGGAGAGGAACCTGAGACTGGTGACGCTGCATAATCTGGAGCACTCCCTGGGACTGCACTCCTACGAGCTGGGCATGAACCACCTGGGGGACATGGTAGGTGCTGGCCGTGCCGCCAGGCTCAAGCGCGGAGCCACGCGTTTGATCGAGGGGGATGAAACGCGCCACGTTGGCGATGCTGCAACCGCGTGCATCAACCCCCGGAGGCTGCAAGGACAAACCTGGTCCTTTCGGTGGGGTGGGATGCGTGGATGGACCCGCTCTCCTGCTGTGCAAAGTAAACGTCAGCATGTCACAAATGCCTCTCCGCTCGTCCCCACCAGACCAGCGAGGAAGTGGCGGCTTTGTTAACTGGGCTGAACGTTGCTCCTCGGCCAAACCGGACCTCCACGTACCGGCCGCAGCCTGGCAGCAAAGTCCCGGACACGGTGGACTGGAGGGAGAAGGGATGCGTCACGGATGTGAAGAACCAGGTTTGAAGCTCTCTTTGGGCCTCCCCACGTCTCGGTCCCGTGGGGCAGCATCTGAGCATCTCGGGGGCTTTTGCAGGGCGCCTGTGGGTCGTGCTGGGCGTTCAGCGCCGTGGGAGCCCTCGAAGCCCAGGTGAAGCTGAAGACGGGGAAGCTGGTGTCTCTGAGCGCCCAGAACCTCGTCGACTGCACCAGGAGCTACGGGAACAAAGGCTGCGGTGGTGGATGGAGAACCAAAGCCTTCCAGTACATCATCGACAACCAAGGGATTGACTCGGACGCCTCCTACCCCTACACGGCTCAGGTAGGCGCCAGAGCTGGGCAAGGCTTAGGTTGGTTCAGCTGAAAATGGGGGAATTCACAGTTCTGTTGCTTCCAGAGGAAATCCACTTTGGAAATCCATGGAGTCGTCTGTCTTTAATGCCGCGAGCGTCGGTTCTGACTCGCGTCACGCGGAGCCGGGCTCTGCGCAGGATCTGAAGCGTTTTCCCCCTCCCCTTCGTTTGCCAGGACAGCGCGTGCCGCTACAACCTGACAGCGCGGGCAGCCACGTGTTCCCGGTACGTCACGCTGCCGCACGGCGACGAAGCCGTGCTGAAGGATGCCGTCGCCAACGCGGGGCCCATCTCTGTCAGCATCGATGCCAGTCAGCCCACCTTCTTCTTGTACAAATCCGGTGAGTCCTTCAGGGGGTCGCAAGAAAGGGACGGGCTTTCCTTCCCGTGACCCAACGTCCTTGAATATAAATTATTTCAGCTTTGGCTTGCGTTTCGCTTGTGTTGCCCTCGTTCTTGGCGACAGGCCTTGGTGGCACCTCCCAAAGAGCGAATTTCATTCCCATGCGGGCAGTGACTCGGGGCAAGGTGTCCCACGGCTGTTTCCAAATGCCTTCCAGGTATCTACCACGACCCGAGCTGCTCTCAGGCGGTGAATCACGCCGTGCTCGTCATCGGCTACGGCTCTTCGGGCGGGATGGACTACTGGCTCGTGAAAAACAGGTACGGCCAACCCAGTCGCTGAGCGGCTTTTCCTTTCGGCCTCCGCTCCGAGGGGCACCCCGAAGGTTGCAAAGACGCGCCAGCGACGCGCTTGCCGGTGCCCACCAGCTTGCTTTAGGTACGCGCAGGGCTCGGTTCCACGGCAAAGGCGCTGCAAAGGGCCCTTGCTTGAGCCCTGTAAACCCGAATCGAGGTAGGTCACTCAAAACGCCCCTGCCCGACTCCTCAGCGCTGGCTCAAAAAACGGGATTTCTGCTCCGCGGGAAACTCCAGGGTTTCCAGCGTCCCGGGATGCTGAGTCAGCGCAAAGGGCTGGTGCTTCTCGGAGAGAGAAACCGAGCTGGTTTGACTCGGGGACACGCCGGCGAACCCCCTCCTCCGGCCAGTTTGGAGGCACAGCTTCAAGGATGGCTGCAGCCGGGCTGCCCCTCGCGCTAAAACGCGCTTGTGAACATTTTGCGCTGCTTAAAGTGGAGAACGAGGAGGGACAAAGTGTGGAAACGGAACAGTCGTGCTCGGACAGGCACACCTCTGGAAACCAAAACCCTGCAACGTCAGCAGAGCTACGTTCAGCAACTGCAAGCCATTACCTTTTTTAAAACCAACAACAACAAAATCCCAGCCGTGGGCAGCTCCTTCACCCTCACGGCAGGGCTGGGCCAAAAACCCACCAGTTTCCTCCTCTGGCCCTCATCTCTGGCCTTGGTAAGATTTAGGAAAAAAAAGTATTTTTAATGTACAAAACTAATTCGTTCACCTTTATCTGGTATTTCCCTGGTGGTTTTGACTCACTCCAGCACACAGCAAACAAGCGATTTTCCTCTGCCTCCCCCCTGAGAAGAGCTGGCGGCAGCAAAATCTGGCAGGGCAGCAGTCAGGAGGTTCGGCCTTTTTGGCCAAAAGACGCGAGTTTGGCTATTGCTGCGGCTGCTGGGGAGGAAGCACGACTTGAAAAAAATTCAGAAGAAGGGATGGGGAGAGAAAAAAGTGAGGGCGAGGGGTGGTACGGCAGCAGGCAGTTACCTCCCGTTGTCTAATTTGTGCTTCTTCCTTCTCCCCGAAGTTGGGGTGTGCATTTCGGTGAGCAGGGCTACGTCCGGATGGCGAGGAACCGCGGCAATCACTGCGGGATCGCCAGCTACGGCGCCTACCCCCAGGTCTAGAGGGATCCCTGCTGCAGGACGAGCGCCGGAGGTACCACCGCCACCCTGCTGACCTCGGGCGGCCCGGCTTCCCGCCAGCCTTCCCTCCCTGCGGAATCCCTCGCACTTCTACGGATACGCAGCAGCAATTAGGAGCGATCGCAGTTGGCTTCGTTCAAGCGCCTCATCAAGTATGACCATCTCTTCGCCCTCCCCAGGAACTTATCCTCACAAGGGATAATCTGTTGGGAATTATTGCAATTATTTAGGTGGAGGGCTCTCTGTTGTCATTGCCAACTCTTGCAATCTCCAGCAGCTTTTTAGAAAATGACTCAGCTGCATCTTCAAAGCTCTTGAGACACTGCTTTGCTTCCTCCTCTTCTCTTAGAAGATGGTTTCTTGCAGCCATTTTATGTGCCGCGGTGCTTCGCGGCGGTGAGAAACGCGCCCTGCTGCGGGCCGTCCTCTGCGGGAGCCCGGAGGGTGCCCTGAGCGGAGGCTGGACCGCGGCTGCCGGGCAGCTGGAGGCTTTGCTTGGCCGCGTTTCCAGCCTGACCGCGACGTAACGTGCGTTAAATGCGTCTCCCGCGGCCCGCGCAGCGCTGAGGCTGGCCGGCTCGGCTCCCTCCCATGGCTGTATTTGAACCCCGTCTTCCCATCTGTGCTACCCCACCGAAAAGTGAATAAATGTGATTTATTTCTTTTTTTTCCCCTAAGAGCTGGCTTTGGTCTGGCGGGTACACCGCTGAGATGGGAGCTCAGGTTCTCCCTGCTCAAACCAGTGGCGAGGCTCTATGCTTGACCTCATTCTGTCTCTTAGCTCAGCACCAAATGACAAAAATGCAAAAATCATATGAGAGGAGTGTGACTCCTGCTCCTGCCCGCTGGCTCCGCAAGCCACGCAAACCACCGTGAGAGCCTTGCCATTAATTTCTGGGATGCTGGGAAGAGGAAACTCTCAGCTGCAATCGTTTTCTGACGGTATTGAGGGTCTTGCTTCAAATAACCCCGTGACCAGCACAGCCAGCCCTGTTCCCAGCTAAGTGAAAACGAAATCAGAGCGTTTCCTCATTTCCTGACTCGTGATTCGTCCGATGAGCCGCCGCCGCCGGGTGTCAGTGGTCCCGGGCGTCCCGGCGGTGGGGACGCGCTAGGTTTGTCCCTGGCCTCCCCCCTGCCCCGTACACGTGCGCTGCCGGGAGCCGAAGACCGGCGCCCGCCGCCAGAAGAAGCCTTGTCAGGTACGTTGAGTGCTTTTGTATTTCAACGCCCCTGCGGGGGAACGGAGCTTTGAGGAAGTAGAACTGAAGGAACAATATTTTTATGTTGACTCTGACTCCATCTTATCTCTGATCTCCTCCAAGCCGTCTCTGGGTAGTTGAATAGAAGCTAGGAGCCCGTCCTCGGGAGCCGGTGGGCATCAGCTGGCTGAAAATAGGAATTTTTTTGCTTTTTTCTTTTTAAGGTGCTGGAAAACACAGGTTTGTCAAAACAGCCCCTTGACCAGGCGATGTGTAAGCTGCCTTCGGGGAGGGTTTCTCGGGCAGGGCGGAACCGTGAGACGAGGCGCGTGTCTGGATGCGTCCCGCGCGTCGGCGTCCGCAGGGGCCGGGTCCAGCAGACTTCTCCCCCCGCGGGAAGAAGGGAAGATGGGAAGAATCCCATCCCTCCGGAGGCCGGGATGGGATTTCTCTTCCTATCTCGCAGGGGTTGGGGGTACGCAGCAGGCGAGCGGGGCAGGCAGTGCCGCCGCGGGGTGCTTGTCCGGGCAGGCAGGACAGGAGCCGTTGGCATCACCCGGTGTAGACACCCTGTGAAGGGCATGCCAGGGAGTCCAGGTCAGGGATGTCATCACCGTTCTGCCTCCCTTACCAAACCGGATTTGTCACTAAGGGGTCAAGCACGGCTCCGGCTCCGAGCCCTCCGCTCCCAGCGTGCGTGCCGTGTCGCTCCGACTTCCCGGTCCCAGCTGAGCGGGATGAAGCTGCTGGCTGCCATCACCTTCCTGGCCACGCTTGGGGTGGCACTGGGACACCCCGACCCCGCGCTGGACTGGCACTGGCAGCTCTGGAAGAAAACCCACGGCAAGGAGTACCGCCACGAGGTAGGGGCGTCTTGGGGGGCGGAGGTGGCTTGGGGTGCTGACGCGGTGGGTGCTGCTCCGGCACCCGGCGGGGGGAAGAGCCGACAGCGCTCCGAAGCACTGCTGCTTCCCAGGGGTGGTTTGGCAGGGGCTCCCGACAGCCTTTCCTGGGATAAAGTGGGGTGAAATGGCTGCGGGGGCTGTTGCCACACCGCGAGGCTGCGTTTGGTTTCAGAAAGAGGAAGGGGCCCGGCGCGCGACGTGGGAGAGGAACCTGAGACTGGTGACGCTGCATAATCTGGAGCACTCCCTGGGACTGCACTCCTACGAGCTGGGCATGAACCACCTGGGGGACATGGTAGGTGCCGGCCGTGCTGCGGAGAAGGGGCTCGGCTTTGTCTCTAATTACCTGCAAGGCTGATTGAACGAGGAACATAAGTGGGTCAGGGGCGGAAAAACTCCCAACAACCCTTCTCAGCCCATCCTCTTCTCGTGGACGCCAGCAGCCCTGGACAAACTGCTCAGACATTCCTGTGCTCAGCCTCCTGGCATGAGGCAATCTGGTGTGAGGCAATCACTCCTTCTTAAGCAGCATCTGGGGTGCGCGGACCTGGCCCTGGTCATTACATATTTGCAAATCATCCCTCCTCGATGTCCCAAGGTTGTAGTGTTGTTTACTGAAGCCTACCAGCTCTAGGGATTCTTGGTGCTGGGGTTAAGCTTTGTATTTTCTTTTTCTTGCCCTTTCCAATGAACAGCTAGAAATTAAATGTAAAAAATAAAAAGCCAAGGACTCCACAAACCTGCGAACTCTTGCAGCTCAGACTGTTCAAGGGAAATCCTCCTACACCTCCCACACACCCAGAGCAGGGCTCACCAGAGACAAGGAGGTCATGAGCCGGTGCTTTCTTTTCCCACCAGACCAGCGAGGAAGTGGCGGCTTTGTTAACTGGGCTGAACGTTGCTCCTCGGCCAAACCGGACCTCCACGTACCGGCCGCAGCCTGGCAGCAAAGTCCCGGACACGGTGGACTGGAGGGAGAAGGGATGCGTCACGGATGTGAAGAACCAGGTTTGAAGCTCTCTTTGAGCCTCCCCACGTCCCGGTCCCGTGGGGCAGCATCTGAGCATCTCGGGGGCTTTTGCAGGGCGCCTGTGGGTCGTGCTGGGCGTTCAGCGCCGTGGGAGCCCTCGAAGCCCAGGTGAAGCTGAAGACGGGGAAGCTGGTGTCTCTGAGCGCCCAGAACCTCGTCGACTGCTCCATGATGTACGGGAACAAAGGCTGCAGCGGAGGTTTCATGACCAGTGCTTTCCAGTACATCATCGACAACCAAGGGATTGACTCGGACGCCTCCTACCCCTACACGGCTCAGGTAGGCGCCAGAGCTGGGCAGCACGTGAAACATGAGCACGGAAGCGACGTGGCCACTCGTTCTGCTCTCCGTGTAGCCACCCTCCTCCCCCTCTCCCGCTGAATTCCCTCTGGCTTGGTTTCTACCAGTCTCATGTCATCTTTCAGCCTTTGCAGCTGATCCTTTCAGACCCGGGGAAGGGACCTTTAGACTTTTTTTTTTTTTCTCATAGGTGAGTGACTGGACAGGGAGCCAGAATTTCTACATATTTATTTCTGTCCTACATAAATTATTAGGCAACGTACTACACGGAAGGGGAAAATGGGACAGGAGCCCTGGGCCCTGTTCTCAGCTCTCCGCATTATTCCATCTCCTATAGTTTTAAAATGGGATATCGATGTTTCTACCATTTCAGTGGGCAGAGGTTTCCGGTGAACGACGTTCATACGATTGTTTTTTTAAAAATTGCCTGTGACAGATGCTGTATGACTGCTGCAAGGTCACAAGGAAAGAGCCATAAGAAAATAAAGATCCTAATGCTGAGAGTCTCGATGGCCAGAGACAAAAGAGAGGCTCTGAAACGAGCTGGTGTCTTGAAAACTGGTCAAAGTAACAGCAGCTTCGTCCAAGAAAAGTGGAATATAAATCTTCAAACACGCATAGGGCAGCTACCAAGATGAAAGACGCTGTTCTCTGTGTCCAGGGGGAGGATGAGAAGCCCCGGGGCTTAATTCACAATAGAAGAAATTTAGGTTAAACACGAGTCTTTAGACGGGAAGGATGAGGAAGCAAGGACAGTTTCTGTAGGGAAGTGGTAGAAGTATTGTTATTGGAAGTTTGTAGAAACAAGGCAGAGAATTCTGTCGAAATGGTTTGGCTGCTCTTGGTGCGGGGAAGTGAGGTGGACAAGATGGTCTCTTCAGGTCCTTCCAGCCGCCTTTTCTGTAATCCTGTGCATAGAAAAACGGTGGCCAAGGAAAAGCGAAGAAGGGGGTAGCAGAGGGTAAAAGAGGGCTGATAGAAAACACCTACCTGAAAGCCTTGAGATGTTCCTGGTGGATTCTTCACGCTCCTCTGCTCAACTCCTCCTTGCTCCCACCAGAACGGGACGTGTCAATACAATGCTTCCACGCGAGCCGCCACTTGCTCCAAGTACGTTGAGCTCCCGCATGCCGACGAAGCAGCCCTGAAGGATGCCGTAGCCAACATCGGACCGGTCTCCGTCGCCATTGACGCCACCCAGCCCACCTTCTTCTTGTACAGGTCAGGTATGTCCTTTTACCCTGGAGATCTTCTTCGCAGTCTTCTGTGCCTTTCTGCACGTAAAGCGTATGAAATTTGGTGGAATTTGGCACGTTGGGGCTTAATTCCTGGATGAAGGCATCGATATGACAAAACCTAAGGTAGCAGCGTTAGTGACTATGCTGAAGGTTGAATTCAGTCCCACTGACGACTCAAAGACGAGGTCTCGTGGTCTGATGACACGCTTCCACGCTCCTTTTCTTCCAGGTGTGTATGATGACCCCCGGTGCACGCAGGAGGTGAATCACGGAGTGCTCGCGGTCGGCTACGGCACCCTAAATGAAAAGGATTACTGGCTTGTGAAAAACAGGTAGAGGCATGACCGTATATCACTGAACTCTTGTATCTATATGCTCACTATCTGTAGGGATGGGCTTCTCCTAGGTGACCTCCCACTGCTCAAACTGACACCCGCACAACGTTATAACGACCGATATTTATACAGATGAGAGGGAGATGAGCTGAGTGCTTGTGCAAGGGGGGTCGTTATAGAGTTGAACGTTGGTACTGGTCCTTAAACTCTTCCCTCAGGATTCGTGCTTAGCCATGCCAAAGCACCTTTATGTCAGCCTAGCAGCGTGAAGGAACTTCAAATGCATTTAAAATAGACTTACACCCACCTTAAGTTCCCTTTACGATGCTGAGCGTTGTCATAACTTAATAGGGGATGAGGAACCCCATGAAGCAGTTAATGAACGCACTTCAGTGCTGCGGTGCTGATAAAGCTGCCGCTTCGCTTACAAAGGAACTCAATTTTTCTCACGCCTGCCTGTTTGCTTCCTCTTCCAAAAGCTGGGGCGTGCGTTTTGGCGACGAGGGCTATATCCGCATGTTAAGAAACCACGGGAACCATTGCGGGATCGCCAGTTATGCCTCTTACCCGCTAATATAGACGGACCCCGTGCTTCAGAGAGGACTCCTGAGGCTGCGGTTAAACTACTGATGCTACGCTTGCATGGATCTACTGACTTCAAGAATCATTTTCTGGCTCTGTGGGCAAAGCCCTTCCGTTGGATCAGCCTGTCCTACAGGCTGGGAGGGAGTCCTTTGCGCGGGAGGATTTTGGAATGTGATTTACAGGCACCTAGTGACTTCTTTGGGGGAAAAAAGTGCGGTTTTTTTCCCTCAGAGTAAACCTGCGATACCTACAGTTCTAATGGAGATCATGTTTTCCTCTCTCTGATTTAGCATTGACTACTGCTGCAATGACACAGATGTAAGTTTATCTCCGTGTGATGTTGATGAAATTGCAGAATTTCTTTGAAAAAAATAAAAGATTGGTTTCACTGTCCAAAAAGCCTATATTTGGTGTCTGGAGGCAGGAATGGGTGGCAGAGGGAATTCCAGCTGGTACCTTCTCAGCTGGCCGTGCTCCCCCAAGCAAGGGCCTCTCACAACACCTCCCTGCAAACGATGTTTCTCTCCAAACGGCGTCCGTGATTTGGGAGCGGAGGACACAGACCATCGCACCGCTGCCAAAAGTGCGGGGAGGGAACGTAGCCGATACCCGTGGGTTCACATCGATGTAAGTTCTCGTCATGATGATATCGAAATATAGATGCTGTCGCTGGCCCTTCAGCGCCATCGCGCCCACGCGACGCAACCCCTCATCAAACACGGCGCGTTCCCAACGGGGACGGTAAAACCAGTTCTGAAGGAAAAAGGTTTTCACGTTAAACCTTTTGGTTGAGATTGCAAGTCCACCAAACCTTTTTCTTTAAATTCGTGTATTTACTACAGGCTTTAAAAAACGTCTTGTAGTTTGTTGCAGTGGAAAACTTCGAGGATCGCTTTTCTATTTATTTGGGCGCTGTGCTGGCCTGAGGTGCCGCTGCCACCTTGGGGGAGACGGGGGAACTGAACAAGTCTCCATCTGCAAGGTGACGGCTGAGAACACCTCGCCTATCAAAATTACCCCATATTGGCCTTTGCGGTTGCGGTTGAGCGCTCCGGATAGGTTATTGGGGGGTTCTTCACCCTTTTGCCAAAGCATTGCTCACTCCTAAAACCCTATCGACTGAAGACATCTCCTCTCCAAGCATGGAGATCTCTGTAGACCACCGAGCACCTACAGCTCCAGCTCTGTCCTTGGAAGGGGACCAAAACCCAGCATATCTTCAGCAAAACCAGCAACCAGCGAAGAGCTGATGGGCCAAGACCCTCGTGCAATGAAGGACAAAAAAAATATTTTGACTTAACACAAATGTACAAACTGGGGGGCTCTGGGAGGGTACTGGGGGTATGGGGAGGGTTCTGGCAGGTGCTGGGTGGGTATAGGTGGCACTGGGAGGGTCTTGGGTCGCTCTTGGGGGGTCCTGAAGAGTTTTAGGGTGTATCTGGGTGCTCAGCGGGGTTACTGGGAGGTTCTGGGATGGCCTTGGGAGCTCTGGGGTGTTCTGGAGGCTTGGGGGTGCTCTGAGGGGGCACTTGGAGGATATGGGAGGGCTCTGAGAGTGTACCGGGGATATTGGGAGGGCCCTGGGGGCTCTGGTGGGTACTGGGAGGGTCTAGGAGGATACCGAGGGGCTCTGGGAAGGTCCCAGCAGGGTCTGATGAGGCTGCTGGAGAAAGTTGGAGGGTCCTGGGCGGCTCTGTGATATACTAGGGGCTCTGGGAGGGTGCTGGGGGACTTTTGGGGGTCGTGGGGATCTGGGAGGGTATTGGGGGCACTGGAAGGGTCCTGGGGGTTTGTGTGGGTACTGGTGGGTGCTGGGTGGGTCCCTCCTCAGCCCTTCTCTGCCTCCCAGAGCACTCGTTTTGTCCTCTGTGCTAATTAGGACGCCTCTGTTCAGTCCCTGGCCCCATGAGAGCTGATGTTCTCGGCTCAGGTCCCATCGCCAGCTCCTCTTTTCCTCCCTGAGCTTTCTTTTGTCTCTGTAACGGCCTTAGGACCCTCGGAGTTCCCTCACAAGTCATCCTCTGCTTTCCTGGTGCCCCAGAGGACCCCGTGCCTTTTCTTCTCGCTGGGATCCCTGTTTTGGTCTTTGAGCCCCTCCAGAACTTTTAACCCAAGCCCAAAACAGAGCCCAGACCCAACACGGCCCCCAGCTATGGCTCCCACGTGAGCGTGGCCAGGACTGAAAGCCTTTCGCACCCTTTATCAGCCCCACAAACACCGGGGCTCTGCCCTTTCTCCCTCAAAACCCCCCAAACCCAAACCTAACCCTTCAAAAGGGTTACCTGGGCAGGCTGGAGAGCTGGGCCTGTGGGAACCTCACGGGGTTCAACAAGGCCAAGGGCAGGGTCCTGCACTTGGGTCGGGGCTACCCCTGGTGTCAGCACAGGCTGGGGGATGGAGGAGTGGAGAGCAGCCCTGCGGAGAGGGACCTGGGGGTGCTGATAGACAAAAAGCTCAACATGAGCCGGCCATGTGCGCTGGCAGCCCAGAAAGGCAGCCGTCTCCTGGGCTGCATCCCCGCAGCGTGGGCAGCGGGGCGAGGGGGGGATTCTGCCCCCTCTGGGGAGACCCCCCTGGAGCCCCGCGTCCAGCTCGGGGGTCCCCAGCACGGGAAGGACATGGAGCTGCGGGAGCGGGGCCAGGGGAGGGCACAGCGATGCTCCGAGGGTGGCACAGCTCTGCTGGGGGGACGGGCTGAGAGCTGGGGTGCTCAGCCGGGAGAGGAGGGGGCTGCGGGGAGACCTCACTGCGGCCTCTCAGTGCTTATAAGAAAGGTGGGGACAGGCTTTGTAGCAGGGCCAGTAGCGACAGGACAAGGGGTGATGGTTTTAAACTAAAAGAGAGTGGATTCAGACTGGATATAAGGAAGAAATTTTTCACGCTGAGGGTGCTGAGACGCTGGCACGGGTGCCCAGAGAGGCGGTGGGTGCCCCATCGCTGGACACATCCAAGGTCCAGCCGGACGGGGCTCCGAGCAGCCTGGTTTGGGTGAAGGTGGCCCTGCCATGGCAGCGGTGGGACTGGGTGGCCTTCAAAGGTCCCTTCCATCCCCAAGCCTTCTGTGATTCCATGGAAGGCCCCAGCAAAGCCTGGCAAAGATCCCAGGGCTCTCTGGAGGGCGGCAGGGCCCCTGGCAGGCCACGCTAAAGCAGTGTATTTTTTAATTAACGGTGGCGTTTGCAGGCCAACCCTCCGCGGAGTCCCCCGGTGGGCGGGGAACTACATTTCCCAGCGTGCCTCGGGGGCGCGCACTTCCGGTCACCGGGGACTTCCGGTGGCCGTGCCGCGGCTCGGTCTTCCGCGGGGTGGCGATGGGCGACGGCGGTGAGCGGCGGCCGGGGGGGCTGTGGGGGTGCGTGGGGCGGGGAGTGGGGTCTGTGGGGCAGGGGGGGTCTGTGGAGGGGAGAGCTGGGGCCTGTGGGGCATTGGAGGACCCGGGGGGGGGGAAGCTGGGGGGTCTGTGGGGCAGGGGAGAGCTGGGGGGGTCTGTGGGGCATTGGAGGACCCGTGGAGGGGGGAGCTGGGGGGGTCTGTGGGGCAGGGGAGAGCTGGGAGGTCTGTGGGGCATTGGAGGACCCATGAGGGGGGAGCTGGGGGGTCTGTGGGGCAGGGGAGGACTGGGGGGGGTCTGTGGGGCATTGGAGGACCCGGGGGGGGGGAAGCTGGGGGGTCTGTGGGGCAGGGGAGAGCTGGGGGGGTCTGTGGGGCATTGGAGGACCCGTGGAGGGGGGAGCTGGGGGGGTCTGTGGGGCAGGGGAGAGCTGGGAGGTCTGTGGGGCATTGGAGGACCCATGAGGGGGGAGCTGGGGGGTCTGTGGGGCAGGGGAGGACTGGGGGGGGTCTGTGGGGCATTGGAGGACCCGGGGGGGGGGAAGCTGGGGGGTCTGTGGGGCAGGGGAGAGCTGGGGGGGTCTGTGGGGCATTGGAGGACCCGTGGAGGGGGGAGCTGGGGGGGTCTGTGGGGCAGGGGAGAGCTGGGAGGTCTGTGGGGCATTGGAGGACCCATGAGGGGGGAGCTGGGGGGTCTGTGGGGCATTGGAGGACCCATGAGGGGGGAGCTGGGGGGTCTGTGGGGCAGGGGAGGACTGGGGGGGGGTCTGTGGGGCATTGGAGGACCCATGAGGGGGGAGCTGGGGGGTCTGTGGGGCATTGGAGGACCCATGAGGGGGAGAGCTGGGGGGTCTGTGGGGCAGGAGAGAGCTGGGGGTCTGTGGGGCATTGGAGGACCCGTGGAGGGGGAAGATGGGGGTCTGTGGGGCAGGGGAGGACTGGGGGGGTCTGTGGGGCATTGGAGGACCCATGAGGGGGGAGCTGGGGGGTCTGTGGGGCAGGGGAGGGCTGTGATGGGTCTGGGGCCAGAGGGGGGGTTCTGGAATAGAGCAGGTCCATGGAGGGGGGGCCTGGGAGGGGTCTGTGGGGGTGGGAGAGCTCCCTGGGGTGGTGGGGGGGTCTTGGGAGGGGGCTTTGCAGGGACGTGGGGGCCCAGGCAGGGGCTGCTGCTGCTGCTGGAGCTCTGGGGGTGCCACTGAGCTGGGGGCAGCGCTGGTGCCCGGCCCCTGGGTCTCCTGCAGGCAGCAGTCGGTGAAACCGGGGGGTTCCTTGGTCTGCAGGGAGCCCTCCGGGCTGCGTGGGTGCGTAGGAGCAGCCTGGGGTGGAAATGCTGGTGTGAAAACTGTGGTGGGGGAGTACTGAGGGGAAAGGAGGGTCCGCTGGCAGAGCGGGCGGGGGCTCTGCCACCTCGGGGTGTACAGGTAGCGGAGGTAATGGCAGTGGGGTCCCCTCGTCCTCTCTGTGAGGCAGCTGCAGAGCTGCTGGGCTGAGGGAAATGGGGAGACGTGGCCTGAAGCGGGGAGTTCTGGGGAGAGGAAGGCCACGGGCGGGAGCTGGTGGTACCGCGGTGGCTGGGGGAGGAGCTGCTGCACTCTGAGAAGAACAAGGAATTTGATGGGGAGAAGAACCAGCTCTGTTTTGTCAGAGGTGGCACAGGCAGTGGTGGAAAGCTGCCATCCTTCACCCTGCCGCTTCAGCGATAGCAGAGATACCTGTTGGGGCTTTGAAAAGGGAGACAACCATCTTCTCTCCTGCCATGCCTGCCAACCTAAGCTGTTGCTGTGCCCGTACCTGTACACTTTCCAGCAAGAACGTAAGTATCTGAGGGGCAGCTGCAGACCTGTGTGGTGCCGGGGCCGTTTCTCCCTGCTCTGTGATATCCCTGATCGATGTTGCTGCAGAGTACACAGCTCTTCGTGTCCTGCTGCATGTGAAAGCCTGAATTGTCTCATTTAGTTGTCCTATTTGCGTTCTCCTTGCAATAAAATAATCAATGATACTCCGTTTTCTTCTTGCTTCTAGATGAGGCTCCTGATTCTCACTGTGTTTGCCCTTCTGCACGGCCCGCTGTGAGGAAGGGGCCAGGCTCCGGGCCTGCAGATCGCTGTTAAGCAGATACGCTGTGGAGGACTGGGCTCTGCGGGGCGTCACCTGCGGCGCTGGCGCCAGGTAAGCCTTGTCTCCTACTCACTGGGAGCAGATCTTCCTGCGTGAGTCTGTCTGCAGGGTTTGAGCCTGTTTCTAGGCTCCGTGGTGTGCTGTCCTCTTTGCTCCCCCGAAGTCTGAGCTCACCACCGCTGCTTGAAGTCCGACCCTGCGATCTGCCTTTTCCTTCCCGTTCCTTTGTCCCCGCTTTCGCTGTTCCCTGCTTTCACCTCGTGGCTGCTCTGGCTGCCTGGCGCAGTTCCTCGTGTTTCATCTTGTGATGTTCCCCTCCCCGTGCACACAGACGCTCTTTCTTGGCTTTGTGAGCTTTCCTGATATCCGGTTTCCTGACTTTTTTTCAGCTTCGCCTTCCTCTTTCTGCAGCCTCCTTGGAATGCACCTTGACTCTCCTCCCTGTCTCGGTGCCTTTTTATGTTTCAAACCTCAGTTCTTCCAGCTGTTAATTGTCCGTACGGAGCTGCCGTCCCTCTATGGCTCAGTCCCTCAGTGAGCAGAATACCAAATCTGAGACTCTCCTCCTGTGTCCCTTTCCTTGTTGAGTTTAGTGCTGCCTTAAATACGGAGCTGCCGGATGATTCTTTACCCTCGGAGGATTTTGGCATCGTCTCTGGGCTGTTCAGTGCCCGGTGGCTCCAGATCGCTCGGTATCTTCCCATGGTTTGCAACGTCTCCCCTCCCAGCGCTCGTTCTTACCCCTAAGCGTCCCGCAGCTCTGCTCTCCTCGTTCCTCGTCGCTGAGATTGCAGCGTGCCGGACCCTGGGCAGGGCGCTGTGGGGAAGGAGGAGCGGCTGGATCCGCCTTGGATGGGTCGGGATGTCTGTAACTACGGAGGACTGGGATCTGTTGGCAGGACTGACTTTGCTGCCTGGTTCGATTCTCTTCTTTACCCATCTCCTTACTTTCCTTCCTTTGATGAAATGCAACTATTTTCCTTAAGTTACAGATCTCGGAGTGAGCGATGCGTCCCACGCTGCGATTCTGCGGCCTCCTGAAGCTGGTTACTTCAGCGTCACCTCTGCTACCATCGCCTGCCTGGCGCAGGAGGGTGGACAGGCGACGGTGAGTGATTTGGTTTGACTGTTGGTGCAGTTGTAGCCGCTGTTGGACATCAGATACGCCTGACTGTGCTCTTTAAGCTTGTTTGGAGGTGATGCGTGCCCCTGCACTCATACTGCACGTGCTCTGTTGCAGGAAGGAAAGGCGGCGAATACCATCCTCCTCCTCCCCGTTTTTAGGTTGGTTCCGTGAGTGCTCCTGGGCAGGGAGGAATCCTGGCTCAGCGTGAGTTTGACAGGAGCTTCTCCCCTCGCTTTGTAAGTATCTTTCAATTAATCCTTGAAATTACGCTGCGGCGATCGTGCAACCCAGCACAGCGCCCGTTTGTGGTGCGTTGGGTTTGCGCTACGGTCACCTGAAGAACTCCAGCGCGGGTTGTGGTTACCCTGTGTCGCTCGTCCAGAAGAAAATCTCACAGGAGGAGCAGTTTCCCTCCCGGCTGCCTCTGCGGGATCTGGGCCAGACACTTAGGGGTGGAAGCTCTGATGGTTATAACTCAGCTCTGTGGGATTTTGTTTTTCTGAATTCTTTCTACGAATTTCTCCTTCCAGCTGGGCCGGGCAGCTTTCGGCGTGATAGCCCTGCCCTCCGCCGGGCTGCTGCTGCTGCGGGGCTTGAGCAAGAGAAAATACGACATCCCCAAGACCAAAACGAAGTGAGCAAAGCCTAATGCCACCAGCACCCCAGAGCTCGGCAGAGAGCAAACATTAGCCCACGCAGAACCGCGGGTGTCTTTGGGTCAGCAACAGCCTGCAAAAGCCCTGCCTGGGCTGCGCTTCAGCCCTGCCGCTTCAGGGGCAGCGGTGCATTGCCTTCTCCTGTGAAAAAAAAGAAGAAAAAACGGAAAAGGCCACAGCCAAACCCCCGCCTGCGCATTCAGAGCAGAGTCCCCTTGCGCGGTTGCAGATAAATGCCGGCGGAGCTGCGACACGAACGCGTTAACGCCCAGCGGCGCCGATTTGTGGGGGTGCAGCTCTGCAGCGTTTCTCTGCTGCCTGCCAGACGCCGTCCAGCCGAGGGGACCTCTGCCTGCTGCCGTCGTCTCGAACCCTGTAAATCGGGGGGGCCCCGGCTGCGGGTGCTGCCCGCCTTGCCGAAACACCTCGGGCAGGAGCTCTGCCCGGTGCCGATGGCAAGCCCCTTTTGAGCCGAGGCTTCAGGGCTCCCTCTTTGCTGGGTGGGGCAGGGGAAGCCCCGGTGTGTTTCAGCGAGCGGTTCGTTGCCGTGTGTCTGGTTGTTTGAGGTTTGGGTTTTTTTTCCTGGCGGTTCTGTTGAGGTGTGTTGAGGAACTGAAGGCTTTGTAATAAAGCAAACACCACAAAAGCAGCCTGCTTTTCTTTCACCAGGAGGTCCTGGAGGCACCTGGCTGCCTGCAAACGCGACCGGAGGGCATAGGCAGGAAAATAAATCAGTACGTTACTCCCTCAGTAAAACAAGTGGAAGAACGAGAGCAGAGGGAACGCGTGGGGAGCAGAAATCGCTTCGCCAGGTTCGTTCCTCTGTTCTCCGAGGGGCTGGTGCCGCGCAGCAGCTTTCCTGACGGCCCCGAGCCCTCGTGTAAGGTTTCTCTTCGCCGCCATAAATAAATCATGCCGTGGCTGCCTGTCGGGCATGGATTTGTGCTTTTTCTCTGGAGGAGGTAGTGGCACAGCGATGACTCGGCTCGGGGGACCCACCCCTGGTGAGAGGTGGTTGATTGGGGCGAGGGCTCCGTGGCGGCTCGTGGCTCCGGCCGCGCCGGGCTCCCGTGGCACCGAACAGCCCGGTCCGGCTCCGTGTTGGCCCCTGCTCACCAGCACGGTGGTGGCAGCCGAGAATTTCGTGTTGGTGGAGAGAAATCCCGGGCCGTGCCGGAGCGAACACTGTGCCTTTGTTACCAGAACAATGTTTCCAAGCCGGGATTCCTCACCCCCTCGCCCCAACCTTCGCTGCCACCGGTTGCACCCTTTGTTTTGCCCGGCGAGCGTTGCAAGCGGCAGGATTAGGGAGACGGTCGCCGTCGGATGCTCGAGAAGCTCCCTGAAGGGCGCAGGGGCTTTGTGCTGACGGGTCTGACTGGCGCAGCCCGCTCGGATGCGCCCGGCAGCGGAGGTTTCCTCGCCAGGCTGAGGTACGGCTGCTCCCGCTGCGGAACGGTTCCTGCCTGTCTGGGGATCCGCAGGCAGAAAAGGGTGACGGTAACTGGTGCCAGTTAGCAGCAGCGCACTGGTGTGGGCTTCTGAGGGCAGGCTGGGGCGGTTTTGATGGGAGACTGGCGTCAAGAGGAGTTGTGTGTCGTATCTTTAATAGCAGCGCTCCTCTTTGAGCCTTGGATTGTGCTAGCGCTGGAAACGCCGGTCACGGACGCGTCTGATACTGGTGGGTTATGGTGGAGCTTCGGAGCTGGAGCTGTCGGCCGTCCCCGTGGCGTTAGGCAGGGTGGGAGCCCTGAGGGCACCCGTGCCTGCTTCTCCTGCGCCCCGGCACCCTGGTGACAAGGGACCGGTTCCAGAAACCCCTCGGAAACGTCGATAGCGTTTTGGTGTCGGCTCCTTGCCTGCGGAGCCTCCGGTGCTGGAAAACCGGGAGCCGAAATGGCTGCTGAGCCCCGGTGCAGCCCCAAAACCAGCGCGTGAGCTGGGGAAGGGCTTGTTCCCTCGTCCCGAGCCCGGGATGGTAGTCCGACTAAATCCTGAAGGCTTCGAACAAAACCTTTGGAGCCTGTCCGCGGCCCGGCCGCTGCGGTTTTCCTCCCCGCGGGGCAGGGCAGGGCCGGGCCCAGCCGAGCGGTGCCAGCTCCGGACCTGGGCGCTGCAGGGAGGTGTCACCTCCTGGCACCGCTCTCCGAAAGCTGCCCAAAGGTCCCCGCTGCCACCTCTTTATTTAAAACAAACACTTCCCTCGCGGGCTAAATCTTTACCCTGAGGAATATCGAGCGGAGAGACGGTGCCACGGGCTGGGAGACCGGGGACGTGCCTGCGGCGGCGCAGCCCGGCCCGTGCGCGGCAAGAGGGCATTTATTTATTTTCCTTATTTTTTTTTTCCCTGCTGAACGGGTGCTTCACGTGAGAGCGGTGCCGGGACACCTCGAACAAAGGCTGCGGGAGCTTTTCAAAACCTCCAGGCCGCTTCTGGCAGACGGGGATTAAACGCGTCGGGGTGTTCATCGCTCGCAGGTGCCTCTCGCGCGGGAACGGTTTGCTCCGTCTGCGGCTGCTTCGTTTCACGGTGGCTTTTCCCAGGAAATGAAATCCCCCTGGGATCCGGACGCGCTGGGTTTGTCCAAGGTGCGTGATCCTTCCGGCATCGCCCGGCGGCTCGGGGCACCACGGGGCTCAGCCCCGCGGCAGTGGGGAGCGGAGCGGGGTCCAGCCCCGCGGCAGACGGTGCGGCGTGGGCAGCGTGACGCCGCCGGGAGCCTGCGTCACCTCCGCTTGCCCTGCCCTTATCGCAGCTCCTGGGTGCGCTGCTCCGCACCCTGACCGGCTCCCTGCACCCGCGCCGGCCGCTTAAAGCTCAGCCCCGAGCCGGCAGCCAGTTGTGCCGGGTTGGAAAAGTGCGACTGCGCCGTGCCAAAGCTTCCCGGGGGAAGGAAATCCCTGCCCTTGGGAGATGGGGAAACTGAGGCACGGAGTAATGCTCCTTGCTCTGCGGTGCAGCCCGTGATGCGTTATCCGTAACTCCCGCCGGGAAGGGCTCCCGGGAGCCGGGAAGGGGCAGCTCAGACCCCGAGGGGACCCTGAGGCTGCTCTGGGACCCTAAGAGCTGATGGAGTGGGAAACAGGAGGGCCCCTCTGTGCTGAGGGCGCCGGCAGCCCCGCGCGGAGCCGCGGCCGGGGGCTAAGGGAGGAGAGAAAGGGGGAGCAAGGCCGAATTTGGGGTGCCCCGTGAGAACCAGGGCGCGCGTCCGTCTGTCCGCTGGCAGGAATGGGAGCGGAGGCTCCGCGGCGATGCAGGGCAAAGGGTTAACAGGGAAAAGGATCTGATTTGCCCAGCGGTTCCTGGTTTGTTTTGTGTGAGAGAGGCAGGGAGGGAGCGCCCAGCTGGGGAGCTGGAGCAGGGCTGGTACCCAGCACCCGGCTCCCATGGGGCCCGCGCCCCCCGCCGCACGCCGACAGGTACGTCCCTGGCAGCCCGGGGTGACCTGAGCCGCCCAGGAGCCGCCGGCCCCGCTCGTGGGTGCTGCAGCACCCATCTCGCCCGCTGCCACTGTCCCCTTTGTCCCACCGAGCCGCTCGCCGGCGCCTTCCCTGCCCTTTGCCCTGCGCCACGGCTGCTCCCGTGGGACGGCGGGGACGGGAGGCCTGGGTCCCCCCTCGCGCGCTCCCTCCCTGCTGCCGGCGGGCTTTGACCCAAAGGCCGCTGTCGTGACCCTCCCGCCGGTCGCTCGTCCCGCTTGTCCTCGGTTTCCCTGTCTAGCGGCGGTGGCCGGCACGAGCATCCTCCAGCCGCCGAGAAAGCCGGTGGCCGGCGGTTAATCCTTGCCCGTGCCGGGGAATCTGGCTCTGCCTGGAAAGAAACCGGGGGCAACGTCCTGGCACCCGTGTCCTGCCCGCTGCAGGGACGGGTTCACCCTCCGCCTGCTCCTCTGGCTCCTCGCAGAGGCTGGACCCCTCCGTTGGGGAGCCTTTTAGGAGGAAGACCTTGCTTCTTGCTTCCTCCCCTGGGAGCCGTTGCTCCGGCCTGGCACTCGCTGCTCCGGCTGGGTCCAAAGTGCTGGCGGAGCTGCCTGGGCGTGCAGGCTGGCTGCGCTGTGGCACCCGTTGCCCTCCAGCCCGCCCGGCACCCAGGGTGTCCGGGGACTTGTCCCCAGGACCCGGCGCTGGCCTGGAGCAGGCGGCGAGGCTGGAGGAGCCCGGCACGGTCCCCACCCCTACCCACGCACTCCAGTGATGAGCGTTGGCCGTTCTCAGCACGGAGCAGAGGGGCTGGGTGAGGGCATCTCCCCAAGGCCCCTGTCCCCTGCCTGGGCTGAGCCATCGTGCCGTGGTCCCCGCGCTCCATCCGGGAGCCGAAGGCCGCCGGTGAGCGCAGCCTGCGGGTAACGCGATCCCCGGCCTCCTCGCTGCTCTCCAGCTGGTGCTCACCGACGTTTGGGGGGGCTGAAATACAAACGTGGACCTTAAGGCCGGCTCGGTGCCGGGCTTTTAGTGCTGCGGGGAGTCAGTGGCTCCTGGCCGGAGGCGCCCGCCTGTCACCGATGCGTCCGGGCACCAAGCGGGTAACGCCGCGGTGCCCTGCCGGGAGAGCCGGGCCGGCGGGAAGCTGCTGCCGGTGTGCCAGTGCCGGCGGGCGGTAAATGGGGTTGGTCTGACTTGTTGGGGTGCAGGGGTGCACCCCGGGGCACTGCGCCGGACCGGAGCGGACAGGCAAAGGCGGGGGCTGCGGAGGCTGGAGGTCGCCCGCAGGGTTGGGATCTGGTCCGGGGGATGCTGCTGCGCCAGGATCCCCTCCCTTGTGCTGCCGGCTCCCGGCGCGGGAGGTTGGCTTTAGCCCCGAGATCCCCGGCTCTGTTTTGGCACTAAACCGGGAAGCTCCCGGGCATCCACGTTGCTTTTCTGGGCACTGACGCCTGCGGGAGTCTGGGAGCCCGTAGATCACCCGGTCGCCTTGTGTGCTTTTGGGGAGAGCCGTGCTTATCGGTGGCGGAAGTGCCACCGAGCGATGGGCGCTATCTTTGCTATTTATTTATTCTTCTGTATTTATGGCAAAGCCGCTCGCTTGTTCTGCTCTGGTCCCGGGCAGATCGAAGGGCAGATGCAGAGGAAAGTGGGGTTTTTTTATCAGCTGACTGGGCCGGGAATGTAAAAACAGGAAAGCAGCTGAGCTCATCCCATTTCCCTCCCTGTCCCAAACGGGGCTGGCTGGGGAGGGGAGAGCTGCCCACGGCGCAGCGGGGTGAGTCGGGGCTGGGCAGTGCCAGGGGAGGATGCGCCAGCCCCGGGGACGCCTCGGGCACCGGCATGGCCACTGGTGTTGGGATTTGGGGATTATGGGCAGGCGTGGGCAGCGGGGACCGGAGCTGGATGGATCACGGGGATCGGGGCGCTCCGCCGGGGTTCGCGGCCCTGGCTCCATCTTGCTAACGGCAGCAGGAGAAGGGGGTTTTGCTGAACGGGGGGGTAGCGTGGTCCAGACAAGGCTGGCAACGCTGCACTGGTGCTGCTGCGAGATGGAGGGACCGGGCATGATGGGGAGCCGGGTTTGGGGGGGCTAAAAGCTGCACCCCGCGGCGGCCTTTCTTTAAAGGCTTTTGTAGCCGCTCGGCGTGGGCAGCCCAGGCATCTCGGGGCGTCGGGATGCTCGGGGGCTTCCCCAGCCTGGCGTGGCCTTTCGTGGGGGGCCATGGCCAGGCTAAAACCTCCCCGGGTGCCGTCCTGAACCTCCCCGGGTCCCATCCCGCGGCCATGCAGGGGGCACAAGCAGGGACCAGATGCCACCAGGCGAAATCCAGGTCCCCAAGCGACTGCAGAGCGACCTGAGCATCCTCTCCCGAGGGACGGCTGCTCCGGGGGGATGGGGAAATTTGGGGGTCTTGTGTCCGGGCGGACGGGCTGCATCCTTGTGGGGTCACCCTGGGGCGGTGGGACCCCGTCGCTGCTCAGCCCCCCCGGCCAAGCTGACGAGGAGCCGCTCTCATCCCAGCCAAATTCCTGGGCGCTTAATGAGTAACCGGGGCCGCGCCGGGCCTCGAGTGGGTGTTTCTGTGTGCTCCTGCCAGCCGCGGCCCCCCCGGGCCGTGTTTGTGCAGGGCTGGGGGCCAGGGGGGCCGGGAGCCCGCTCCGTCGCGGCGCCGGCGCTGCAGGGTCGGGGGGCCCCGTGCGGTGCATGGGGCTCGGCGAGGTCAGCGCCGGGGTGGGGGACGCGGCCAGGAAGGGCAGCTCCTCTTTATGGCCATCATAACCTTTAGGGGCTGTTTAAAGCTCCAAGAGCGGCCGTAAAAACAATCTGGGGGAGCTGGGGGGGGGGGTCTGCAGAGCTCAGCTGAGACCCCCCCAACTCGTTTCATGCCCTGCGCCAAGGCTGGGCCCGCCACCCCCGACGCCTCCGCTCCTCCCTCCCGCAGCGTCCGGCCCTGAGCGCGGCATGGACGGTCCCGACATCTTCCTGGGTCCCTGCGAAGGTGCCCTCTGCGGGGTCCCGGGTCAGAAACGTCGCTGCATGTCGGCCCTGGAGCCCGTCACCGCAGCCAGCCCCAGCGCCGAGGCTGGCTGGGAGGAGGAGGAAGATGAGGATGAAGACCGCTTTCGAGGGGTGCCGTTGCGGCGATCCTGTGCCCTCCGGACCTCCATCCGCTCCCGGGACCCCTTCCGCCGGCACAGCTGGGAGCCGGGCAAGGAGCTGCGGGGGGTCCCCGGCTACGACCAGCTCAGGTAGCGGGGACCGGCCCCTGTCCCCATCCCGGCCCCGCAGCCAGCCAGCCCCCGTCCAGGGGTCGGGGTGCACCCCAGGGACCAGCATCCCTTGCCCTGAGCCGGTGGGGATGCCCTGAAAGCCGGGTGCTAGAGCAAGGCTCACCCCACGGGGCTGGGGGTCCCGGTTTGGTGGGGTGCCCCCGCCCCCCGGCTCAGGGTCCCCCTCTCCCCGTCGCAGCGTGAGTCTCAAAGGGCTGAGCCCCGACGACATCGACTCCAGCGCGGAGCAGCTGGACGGGCTGGGGTGGCACCGGCGGGACCCCCGGCGAGCCCCCCTCATCCACAGCAACGACGACCTGGAGTCCCTGCCCTCCCAGGAGGAGGAGGACGAGGCCGATGTGCAGCGGGCGCAGGTAGGAGCCTCCTCCTCCTCCTCCTCTCCCTGCCCCCCAGGGTGTCCTGTCACCCAGCACCCACCTGCAGCCGGCGGATGGGTCCAGGGGCTGAGCTTGGGTGAGGGTAGGGGACCCCGGGAGAGGGGATCGCGATGGGTCCCAGGGAAAGCCCCATCCTGGGCGGCTTTGCCATCGCCCTGGGACCGGGACGCTCCTGCCCAAGCTGTGGCATCCTCTGGGAGCAGCTTCGTTTTGGGGATCAACAGCGGGGAGGGGAAAATAGATGGGTCACAAGCTCGGGGACCATCCGGCACCGGTACGAGCCCGGGCGCACCGTGCCGGGGACCTGCAGCTGCCCCGTGCCACCCGCCGGGCCCTGCCGAAGGGCAGGTAGAGGGTGGCAGGGCCGGGAGCCGGTGGCCCCGGTGCCAACCCCATCACGGCTGGCAGGAGGATGCGCGGAGGCTGCCAGCGTACCGGGCCAGGCAGAGCGCCGGCAGCTGCGTCCTCTCCAAATCGGCATCGCTCGGCGTCATCGACAGCTTCCCCGACGCAGACGGTGAGTGGCGGCACCCACGGCCCCCGGGCAGGACCGGGGTGATGGCCCCCACGTCGCATCCCCATCCCTGCTCAAACCCCCCTCATAACCACCCAAAATCGATGGCGCTGCCGCCAAAGTTAATTATCTCTCATCCTCTCCCTGCGGCAGCCCCGGACCGCGGCAGATGCTTCACCAACCAAAAGAGTTGGCTTCTCCCGCCGCGCTTCGGCCCCTCTGTTAATTCCCCTTTCTTTTGCCGTTGCAGAAATTTCCCCCTTCGCCTCCCAGCAGAGCCTGCTCAATGGGTGAGTCGGGGGGACGCAGGCACGGGGCTGGGGGTGCCCGTTGTGCCCTGGGCCGGGGCGTGAACAAGGCAGCTCAGGGACCAGAGAGCCCCGAGGGGAGATTTGGAGGTGAAAACATTGGCCCAAAGAGGGGTTTGTTTCGCTTGCGGCTGCAGAGGGGGGCCGGGCTGAGACCCGACGCACTTCACTCGCTCCCAGCATCGGGGGCAGCAGGAGCGGACCCCCAGGGACAGCAGGCTGGAGGGGACGGCGTGTGTCGCCCCGCTCCCGGCGGGGCATGGTGCCGGTGGCACCGGGCCCCCTCCGTCCCCGCCGCCTGTCACAGCCCATTCCCATCTTCATTAGGCCGCTTGTTCCCGGGCACCGTCGCGCCGGCGGCTGGCCGGGAGCCCCGCGGGGGACGAGCGAGGACAGGGACGGGGACACGGAGGGGGCCAGGCTGGCCCCCAACCCCCTCGCCAAAAAGGATGGTGCTGTGCGGCCCCGCCGCCGTCCCCTCTGGGTCCCCAGGGACGGGCTGGGCGCAGGGCTTGTGTCCCCCCCCGAGGGTGGCCCCAAGGAACCGGGGCCAGTCCTGAGCGGGACCACCCCGGGAAGGGGGCTCCATGCCCGTAGCCCCCCACAACCCTGCGGCTGCACCCGTGCAAAGCGGGACCACCGCCCCGCTCCCCGGGTGACGCGGTGGGGGTCACCGAGGAGGGGACGTAGCCGCCAGCCTGGGGGGGTCTCCGCACCCCGCGGGGCTCGGGGCGAACAGAAAGGGCTCTGTGCTCGACCCAGCTGGGAGCGGAGCAGCCACCCCGCAGAAGCCGGGGGGCCGGGGCGGCTGGGCTCGCTCCTCCCTGTTTCCCGGCCCCGCAGAGGCCGGGGACAGAGCGGGATTGTCCAGCTGGATCCTCCATCTCCTGCAGCTTCGGCGCCGGGAGCTGCGGGCAGCTGGCGGGGGAGGCGGGGAGCCAGCGCTGGGAAGAGACCCCCCTGGGCCGGACCCTCAGCTTCATCCGGAGGATGACGGGGAAGACGAAGGTAGGAGGGGAAGAGGAGGGGGTGGCGGGGCGATTCGCTCCCCGAGACGCGGCGATGGGGGGGGTTCGTTTGACGCTCTGCCCTTTGGGGAAGCCGTGCCTCAGTTTCCCCTCTCCTGCCTGGCACTGGCCGTCGCTGGGTTTCGTACTTTGGGATGTAAAGAGGGGGAAAAACCCCAAGTGCGCTCGGGGAAGGGGAGCGGGGAAGAAGGCGTTTGCGCAGCGGGTACCGGATCCTGCCCGGGCACCGGCGACGCGGTTTCGGCGGCGCTGCCATCGCCCCCCTGTCCCGGTCCCCATGTTGACACCATTACGGTGCATCCGGAGCCACCGGGGAGAGCACCGGCTGGCGAGGACCGACGGCGTGCCCGGGATGGCGGTGGGCACCGGTGGCAAAGCCGCTCTCCCCCAGCCGTGGGGGCCATGCGGGGACCCCTGCCACCGCGGGCTGGGGGACGGTCCCCACCGGGGCTCACCGCGCTCGGCCCCGCCGCGGCCGAGGAAATGAGGTTTTTCCTGGCGGCGGGCGCGCTTGTTTGTGCGCTGAGCTCACCGCCCGCGCGCCCTCCCCCGGGCCCCTCCGCTCCAGCCCAGCGGTTTCCTGGAGCAATTCCTTCATTTGGGATCTTTTCCTCCGGCTCCTTCCCAGCTCGGAGGGCGGCAGGACCCTGCCCAGACCCCCCCGTGCCTCAGGTTCCCCATTTCTCGGAGGCGATGCCTGCTCGTAGGGTGCCGGGGTGCTTAGGCTGAGGCTGGGCGGCCGTGGGGCAGCCAGGGGACACGGGGGGGTCCTCCCCGGCCACCGCTGCCCCCCCGGGGGCCAGGAGCTTAGGGGGAAACTGAGGCACGGCAACGCGCGCGGCGTCTTGGGGACATGGGGGCTGCCGATGGCTTTATGCCCCTGTGGCGTTGCCGTCCGCCCCCTGCCACCCGCTTCTGGGGGTCGAAGCCCCCCTCGCCCCCCCAAGCGGCCCCCCGGGCTTGCGATTTGCTGCCGTGCGAAGCCATTAATCCCCCCCGCCCCGGCCCCTGATCTCATCCTGCCTCCTCCCTGCCGGGCAGCGGGCGGCCGGATTAGCGGCCAGCTGTTACCATCACGGGGCCAACGGGCCAAAACCCGCCCGGCACGGTGGCACGGTCCAGGCCCCGCCGTCGGGACGGCTCCATCCCCGTCCCACCCCGCTGGGTGCCGGACCGGGGCTGCGAAGGGCTTCAAATCCAGGATTGATTATTATTATTATTATTATTACTATTATTTTTATGGAGCTGGAGGAGAGGGCTGCTCAGGCCAGGCTCTCGCCAAGGCTCAGCTTAGCCAAGTTTGTCCTAGAAGACCTCCGGGGAGGGAGAAGGGTCCTCGGAGGCTGGGAGCGCTGGTGGTGGTCCAGGGCCGGCCCCCCACGGCAGAGGGGGGGGAAAGGGGGTCGATCCCGGCCGAGGCAGCGGGACGCCGAGCCGCGCACGTGGCGATTGCGTCGGGCGGAGGGGATCGGGGTGCGGGGGGATCGGGGTGCCCACCCCAGCGTGGCTGAGGGGGGTGCGCGGCAGAGCCCCCCCAGCGCGGTCCGCGCGGCGCTGGCGGCAGCGGGGTGGCACCAGGCGTCCCCGCGGCTGCGCCACCGGCCCAGGCAGCGCCGTCCCCGTGGCGGGGGGGACAGAGCTGGGGTCGCGCTCTGCAAGATGGGTGCTCGTAGCTTGGGGGGTCCCAAGCAGAGGCTGCGGCAGGGATGGGGACGGGGCCCCGGGGTCCTGGGGCACCGCGGGAGGGAGGCGCTGGGGCTCAAGGGGGACATGGGTGGGGGTGACCCCGGTAAGGGGGGACCTCGGGAGGGCTGCAGGCAGCAGAGAGCGCCCAGCGGCGCTTTGGGGGGGACAGGCTGGAGCCACGCTGGGTTTTGGAGCGCTGGGCGCTGGCCGGGAAGTGGCTGTGGGGAGCGGGGAGGCCACGGAGGGGAGGGACTGTGCTATTTCAGGAAGAAATAATAATCGCAGCCGCCCCGGCCGAGCTCGCCGCCGCCTCGGGGACTCGGCGCACGCCCGTCCCCGGGGAGCCCCAGCGATGTACGGCCGCTCTGCGCCCCGGGTGAGTCATGGGAACGGCTCGGCCTGGGGGTCCCGCGGGGGTCCCGCGGGGGTCCCGGGGCATCGCTGCCGCTGCGGGTCTCGCCCGAGCACCCGACACCGCCGGGTCGGCTCCCGGCCTTGCCGGGGAGGGACCGCGGGATGCTGGGGGGCTGCGGGGCACGGCGGGGGGGACCCCCAGGATCCGGCGCCCGCGATGCCGTGGGGCGGCTGCATCCCTGCGGCGATGCCCGTCGGCAGTTTTGGCGAGGGGCCGGTGCTGGGGTGAGTCCGGCCTCGTGGGGGGGGACCCTGCGGTTTCCCCGGGGCCGTGGGGTCCCCTCTGCAACCGGAGCACCCCCATCTCCTCCCTTCCCGACTTTTTAGGGCCGAGCCGCCGTCGCTTCCCCCTTCGCCCTCTGCTCCCACGTGATGCTCGCAGCACCGCGGGGCTTTCCAGAGCCCGGATCTGGCCCTGCCATGTGGGGCGAGGCACCGGTCCCCCGGGCATCGCCGCAGCCTCCCCACTGGCCGCATCCTGCCCCGGGGTAGCCAGGCGCCCGTTCGGGGTTTTCTTCCGTCGGCGTTGGGGTTGTTTTAGGGTTACGGCCGGGGAGGGGGAAGCAGAAGCAAAGCCCGGCCAGAGGGGTTTGTGCCTAGGGAGGAAATGAGAAACTGGGAGTTAAGCTCTGGGTGAAAGGAGGAGCCAGGCCCCGTTCCCCCCGGATGCTCGGGGCGGCCTCCCGAGGGCTTGGTTCTGCTTTCGGGACCCCGGCTTGATTAAAACCCGGCCTTGGCAGCAGGGCCCCCGCCCAGGAACGAGCCTGCGCTGGGTTAACGGCCGCGGCCGCCTCCGGTAAACCGCTCTGGCTGCAGCGGCCGCCCGGTTTCGGGTCATCGGATGTGTTTTCCCGACGGCTCCGCTCCAGCTCCCGACTTCTCCTCTTCCCTGGGAGCTGCGTGCGTGGGCGCGTCCCACCCCTTTCCCGCAGGGTTTGCAGGGCCGCGTTCGGCACCACCGCGCCGTCTCCTTTGCCGCCGGCAGTGATTTCTGCGGGGAAACCGAGGCCGCTGACAGAGCGGTGGCACCTCCCGGCAGCAGCGGTGCCCTTTCGCGGTTACCCATTAAGCCGAGAGCTGCCAGCATCTCTCCGGGGCGCCCAGGTGGCTTTGTCCCCGTCCCCTTGGTGAGCGTCGAGTGCTGTCGGGCTGGGAAACGCGGAGAGAAGGGACGTTTATTTGCGCAAGGAGCCGTTTGCCGCCCCGCAGCCCCGCGGCGGGTGGGCGGCTTTGCCTCGGGGCTCGCCGGGCGACGCGTCCCCCAAAAGCCCCCCCTTGCCCCCAGCCCCGGGCGCTGCCGGGACTTGGAGCCACCCCGGTGCCTCGGTTCTCCTGGCAACCTCGCTAGCGTTATCTCCGGCAGCGAGTGGGATAAATTTGATAAACCCCGGTTTCTCCCAGCCAACCAGTTAATGTTCAACCGAGGTGAGGTTAGCCCAGCGCCGGGGTCCTCCCCGAAGCTGCCGTTTTAAGGGAAAAAAGCACAATTTTCCCAAAATATTGCCTTCAGCCCGACTTTCCGTCGCTGGGGATCTGGATGGGAAAGCGGCTTTTTCTGTGCGTCCCCCCCAAAAGCTGGTGGGAAGCGTCAGCGTCCCCGGAGCCGCTCCCCAGGGCAGGATCCGGCATCAATTTGCTCCGTTTGGGAGATAAAAGCCCCAAAATGGAGGGAAAAGGTCGCGCTGGGCCCACAGCGCGGGGGTGGGATTCGTGCGTCACCCCAAAACTGCGCTTTGGGGGCACTCGGGGCTCTGGGGGAGTTTTGGGGAGTCCCGTGGCAGCCGGTAACGGGGGATTGGGATCCCATGGGATTTTCTTCTTGTTTTTGGGATTCCAGCCCTGGTGTCGCCCAGGGAGGACGCGAGCGGTGGCTGGGTCGCGGTCCCCAACGGCGCGGGGCGTCCGTGGGGCCGATGCTGGGCAGGGTGCCTGCGGGGAGGGGAAACTGAGGCACGAGAGCAAGGGCTGGGCGCTGGGGCACCGATCTGGGGGGACCCCGGTGTGATGCTTCCGGAGCAGCTCCGGAGGGCCGGATCCAGAGTGACTCTGGAGCAGCCATTCCCAGCAGCCATGGCTGGATCTGGAGCAATGCTGGGTGGCCATTCCCGGATCCGGAGTGACTCCGGGATGCCTGTTCCCAGCAGCCATTCCCGCATCTGGAGTGATGCTGGGTGGCCATTCCCGGATCTGGAGTGACTCCGGGACGCCCGTTCCCAGCAGCCACGTCCGGATCCGGAGTGACTCTGGAGTGCCTGTTCCCAGCAGCCATTCCCGCATCCGGAGCGATGCTGGGTGGCCATTCCCGGATTTGGAGTGACTCTGGGGTGCCCATTCCCAGCAGCCATGGCTGGATCCGCAGTGACTCTGGGGTCCCGTTCCCAGCAGCCATTCCCGGATCCGGAGCGATGCTGGGTGGCCATTCCCGGATCCGGAGTGACTCTGGAGTGCCTGTTCCCAGCAGCCATTCCCGGATCCGGAGCGATGCTGGGTGGCCATTCCCGGATCCGCAGTGACTCCGGGGTCCCGTTCCCAGCAGCCATTCCCGGATCCGCAGTGACTCTGGGGTGCCCGTTCCCAGCAGCCATTCCCGGATCCGCAGTGACTCCGGGGTCCCGTTCCCAGCAGCCATTCCCGGATCCGCAGTGACTCCGGGGTCCCGTTCCCAGCAGCCATTCCCGGATCCGCAGTGACGCCGGGGTCCCGTTCCCACGCTGCCGGTCCCTGCCCGGGGCCCGATCCCGCTCGCTGCCTGTCCCGCCTGGAACAAAGGCCCGCGGGCAGCACGAGGCCGGGACAGGCAGCGCGACCCGCCCCCGGGGGGCGGGGCCCGGGAGCGGGCAGGGGCGGGCAGGAGCGGGCAGGAGCGGGCAGGAGCGGAGCGGCCCGGCGGATTATGTCCCGCGTCGAGTCGCTGGCCCGGGCGAGGAGCGATCGTGCCGAGGTGGGTGGCGGCGGGCGGTGCAGCCCCCCCGGGCCGGGGGGTCCCCCCCGGCCCCGCTCCCTCGGGGGGGGGCATCTCCCTTCCCGGCTCCTGCTTTGGGGGGGTCGCCCCCATCCGCCCCAGGGGTGGTCACCCCCCGGGGGGGCCCTCGCTCGGCTCGCTGCCCCCCCGCCTTGGGGGGGCTCTGCCCTTCCCCACCCGGGGGGGGGGCAGCTTTTGGGGTCCCGCCAGGGCGAGGGGGTGCGGGGGGGTGCGTGGGGATGGGGCGATGCTCGGCCCGGCGCTCGTAGGAAGGGGGGGTTGCGCACCTTGGAGGGGGTCCCTGGCAAAGGGGGGGCGCGGGGAGGTGGGCGAGGATCCTCCGCCAGCCTCGGCGCAGCCGCTCCCCATTGTGCAGCGGGGGCTCCTGGGAAGACAATAACCCTCCTGCCCGCACCGCTGCCCGCGCTCCTGCCCGCACCGCTGCCCGCGCTCCTGCCCGCCGCCCTCGCCCCGACGCCCTCGCCCCGACGCCCCGCCGAACATCCCGCCCGCAACTTCTTCGGCCAAGCAGCGCCCAAACTTCCTCCATCGCTCTCGCCCGTCAGCCTTGTTTCCGCCGGAGCCGAAGGCCGTTTGGTGGCGTGGAAGCCCTCCAGCTCCGGCACGGCGGGTGAGGAAGTCGCCTTCTCCTCCTGCCGAGGGGGTGGGAGCGAGGTGGGACCCCCCCATCCCGGTTTTATTGTCCGCAGCCCGGTAGAGACAAAGCCCTGCCGCCGGTTGGGCGATGGGGAAACTGAGGCACGGGGAGCCGGGGCGCTCGCGGCCCGCGGGAGCGTCTCCCCGTCGCCCGGGGCTTGGCGAGGGTGCGAGGCCGGGGGGGCCGGGCGCCATCGCGCTCCCCGGAGCATGTGGCAATCGCCGGCGTGGCGAAACGACGGGCAAGGGGGGAGCAAGGGGGGGCCCAGCTGGTGCCGGGCGCTGCCTGCGCTTGGCAGGGCTTTGTGCTCCTGCTGCCGGCTGCTGCGGGCGCGCGAGGCGGGCGTGCAAAGCTCCGCTCCTGCTCCCTGCCTCAGTTTACCCCAACCCGGGGATTTTCGCGGCGGGGGGGGGGGGGAAACCCCGCGCTGGCGTGGTGGCGTGGACCGGCCTTGCGTGCAGCGAGTTTGTCAGGTCTGAGGCGGCTGGGGAGCGGCTGGGGGCTTGGGGGTGTTCAGCCCCGGGGGCCGGGTTTTGGGGGGCCGGCGGAGATGGCGGCGGCGGGGGAAGTGGTTGTTGGTTCCTGCGCCGGCCGGGGGGGGGAAATGGCGGTTTTTGTTTAAAGAAAGTTTCATCAAGGCCCGTTTCGCCCCACCCAGGGCCGTGCCCTGGCCCCGGGGGGCTCGGGGGGTCCCCCTGGGATGGGGGGGTCCCGGCGCTTGGAGAGCAGCCGCCGGCTGTCACCGCCTCAGAAATGGGGGGGCCCCCAGCAAAGGCAGCGGGGGGGGGACTCGCAGCCGCGGGGTCCCCCCGGCTGGGGCGTGCCGGCGGCAGATGGGACGTGTGGGGACCCCCACGCCGTCCCGCCGCGGCTTTACAACCGTGGGGACCCCGTCTCCCATAGCGGGACCTGCTTTTGGGGGGGCTCCCGGCAGGGCAGCCCCCCCCACTGCTGCCTTCCCTGGAGCCCCCAAAACAGCGGGGGGGGGGGGGTGTCCCCTGCTGCAGCCCCTGCTGCAACCCCTGCCCGCACCCCCAAACCCCCAGCCTCGCTCCTCCGGCGGCTCGAAACCTCAGAGGGGGCGAATTTGGGGCTAAAATGGGGCTTTTGTGCACTGGGGGGGGGGCACCCCATCTTTTTATGGGGGGGAAGGGGCTGCCGGCCGTCCCCGCGCAGTTTCGGCCCCGGCGCGGCGGCATCTTTTGTTGCCACGCCGGCGAGGACGGCGCTGGCTTTGTTCAGCGCCGGGGTGGCAGGCGGGGGGGGACCGTCCCCAGCGAGGGGGGGACCGTCCCCCGCGAGGGGGGGACCGACGTGCCCCCGCGATGCCATTTCGGGGTTGGGTCCGTCACCCAGGTCAGACTTTCGCTTTTTGGGGGGGCCACCCCCCCCCCGGCTCGTCGCACCCGGCGCGGAGGCGGTGATGCCGCAGGTGGCTTTTTTTGGGGGGGACGCAGACCACGGGGTGGTGGCAGCTGGGGTTGTCATCACCCCGAAGCCTCTCCCCCGGGTCTGGCTGGAGTTTTTCGGCTCCGGAGGCTGGCGCGGGTGTGTTCTCACGCAGGAAAAGAAATCGGCTATCTTGGGCGAAGTCGTGTCGGTGCCAGCAGAAATACACCCGCCGTAGGCGTCGCACCGCGGCGCCGGAAAAAAAATACCAAAAACCCCCCGATTTCTATTTAAAGCGGAGAAACTTTCTGCTCCCCGCCAGTGCCGGGAAGGTCGGACGCGAGGGGACCCTCTGAAACCCCCGGCCGGAGAAGCCGCGGTGCCCGAGGCCGGGGATTTGGCTCGACACCCGTTTCTGTGCCGGCAGCGTTGGCCGGGGTTGGGGTTTTGGTGCCGGCTGCTGCTGGGTTTGGGGGCGATGCTGGGGGGGGTTGCATTGGGGTATCCGCTGCTGGGGTTTTTGGGGGACCCCAGCCGCCCCGTGTGTTTTGGGGGCGTGGGGACGGAGGCGGTGGCACGGCTGCGGGTTCCCCTGCCGCCTCCGACGTCCCCCCCCGGCCGTGGGGCGCAGCCCGACACCCCCAGACCCGCTGTCGGACCCAGGCGTCCGGGCTGGGTGGGGCTCGCCGTCCCCCCCGGTCACCCCTTGCCGTGCCGGCGGTGGCCCCGTCCCCACGTGGGGCTGCCACGTCCTCGGCGCCAGCAGGGACCCCCTGTGCCCCCCCGCCTGGCCCGGGGGGGCCTTTTGTCCCCCACCGGCCTGGATTTGGGGGCTGCCGTCGGAGGGTCCCGGTCCCAAATGCCCCCCGCTGCCGCCCCCGTGGGCAGCCGGAGCCCCCCGTGGCTCCGAGCCCCCAGTCCCCCGGGCCCCCCGTGCACCCTCCCGGCTACGGACGGATGGGCCGGGGGCTGCGTGTGCCCCCCCCGCCACTTCCAGGGCACCAGAGGCGATGGTGAAGCCCCCTGGGGTTTTATGGCACCAGTTGCGTCCGTCCCCCCCTGCCCCAGCGTGGCCTTTGCGGGGTGGGGGGGACCCGGGCGTGCTGCGGGGTGGGGGTCCGGGTGGGGGGACCCAGGCAGGGTGGGGGTCCGGGTGGGGGGACCCAGGCGTGTTGCGGGGTGGGGGTCCAGACTGGGGGGGATCCAGGCAGGGTGGGGGTCCGGGTTGGGGGACCCGGGCGTGCTGCGGGGTGGGGGTATGGGTGGGGGGACCTAGGTAGGCTGGGGGTCCCTGCTGGGGGGGGGACCCAGGCATGCTGAGGGGTGGGGGTCCGGGTGGGGGGACCCGGCCGTGCTGTGGGGTGGGGGTCCGGGTGGGGGGACCGAGGCAGGGTGGGGGTCCGGGTGTCGGGGACCCGGGCGTGCTGCGGGGCGGGGGTCCGGGTGCGGGTTCGGGTGCGGGTCCGGGTGCGGGTCCCGGGGCGGGTCCGGGTGCGGGGGCCCGGGGCGGGTGGGGGCCGTGTCGGACCCCGGCGGGGGGGCGGCGGAAGGGGAACGGCCCCCGCCTTTGTCTGGCGGCTTCCTGCGGCCCGGGCGGCTGCGGGCCCGGCGCGGGGCGGGCGGAGCGAGCGGGGGGGAAGGAGGGGGAGCGGGGGAAAGGAAGGGGGAAAGGGGGGGGGAAGGGGGAAAAAAGGAAAGCAGGGAAAAAAAGGAAAGCAGGGAAAAAAGGCCAAAAGAAAGGAAAGAAAAAAGAAAGGAAAAATAAAGAAAAAAGAAAGGAAAAATAAAGAAAAAAAAAAGGAAAAAAGGAAAGCAGAAAAAAAAAAGGAAATACAAAAAAGGAAAGCAAAAAAAAGAGAAAAAATAAGGAAAGCAAAAAAGAGGAAAAAAGAGGAAAAAAGGAAAGGAAAGCAAAAAAGTAAAAAAAAAAAAAAAACAGAAAAAAAGAAAAAAGCAGCAAAACCCAAAAGCAAAGCAAAGGAAAGAAAAAAGCAAAGCAAACCAAAAAAAAGGCCCGGGAGCAATCGGGGCTGCGGCGGCTGCGGCCAGGGCTCGGCGGGGCTGGGGGCTGCGGGGCCGGGGGCTGCGGGGCCGGGGGCTGCAGGGCCAGGGGCTGTGGGCCAGGGGCTGCGGGCTGGGGGCTGGGGGCTGGGGGCTGTGGGCCAGGGTCTGCGGCTGCTCCTGCGCCCCGTTCCCGGCGGGCACGGAGGTGGAGAGCCCCCTCTGCGCAGAGCGGGCGAGCGCCCGATCCCCCCGGCTCCGGCTGCGCCCCGTCGTGTGTCCCCCCGGCACGGAGCGGGGGCCGCGGCTGCATCCCCCCGTGTCACCGCTCCCCGGGGACGCTGTGCTCAGCCCCGCTCCCGTCCCGTGGGCTCCCGTGGTTTTCCTCGCCTCCCTCCCCACCTGCCTGGTCCTTCCCGGGGGGCCCTCGGCCTCTCGCTCGCCCTCCTGGGGGTTGGAAACCGGGGACCCCCTTTGGCGCTGGGGCACGGGGAGGGGGATTTGGGACCCAACGCGCCGGCGGTCTGGGGGGGCTGGCGCGGAGAGGGTCTGTTTGGCGGGTGCCCCGGTGCCAGGCACGGCCGGGTGCCCCGGCGGGGGGGGACAAAGGCGGCTCTGTGCCGGTCGGGGCGCGGGGGGGTCCGAGGCAGGAGCGGACGCCCTCGAGACGCTCGGGACAACGCCAGCTCGCTCCCAGTTTCCGGGAGGGGAAAACGATGGCCAGCCGCCGGCAGCACCGGGGTCCCAGGGCTGCACCCCGACACCGTCCCCATGATGGGCAGCTGGCCTCCGAACCCCCGTTTTGGGGGGAAAAGGGTGAAAATATCCACTTTGGATAAAAAAAGGAAGTGGGGAGGCGCAGGGCTGCCGGCTGCGCTGCTCCGGCGATGCCCCCAGCCCCCAGGGGTGCCGGGGAGCATCGTCACCCCCTCCCCTCCCCGCTGCGGCCCCCGCATCTCGTCCCCATTGGGGCTGGCGGCGGTGGTGCCGGGGGGGGGACGTGTGCTGGGGCGGGGGGGATTTCTCCCGCAGCCGCCCGGTTGTCATGGTTATGGGATGATGGGAAGCACGGGCGAGCGGAGCGATCGGGGTGGCTTCTCCCCAGCCCCTCGGCTCCCTGTCCTTCCCCCCCCGGGGTGGCAGGACCCCCCGAGCATCGCGGGGGACCGGGGCGTCCCACGTCACCCCCGGCTCCCCGCAACCATGAACCGCATCCCGAAGCAAGCGGGGGCCGCGCCGGGTGGTGCCGCCGGGCGCCCACCGTGCCGCAGCCCCGTCAGGCGCCCGTCGCATCTCTCCGGGCAGAGCAAGGAGAAGGAGAAGATGAAGGAGGGCAAGGAGAAGGATGCCCGCTACACCAACGGCCACCTCTTCACCACCATCACCGTCTCCGGCATGACCATGTGCTTCGCCTGCAACAAGAGCATCACGGCCAAGGAAGCTCTTATCTGCCCCAGTGAGTAGCCGAAACGGCCGCGGCGGCTTTGCCGGGTGGGCACGGCAATCCCCGTTGCGAGCGGCCGGTTGCTCCCGGTTTGGCGGCGTGGATTCGTGCCGCGGAGCAGGAGGGACGCTCACGGAGATGATTTCTCCGAGGCATCCTGGCAAACGCCGGCGTGCTGCCCTGGCACGTCCCAGCAAGGCAGCTGGCACCGCCGGCGCCTTCCAGCTCCCCCGGTGCGGGTGATGCTGCGGTGCCGGATGGAGCCGGCGTGCCCGTGGCACCGGGCCGGTGCAGGGCATCGTCTCCTCCGGGGCTGGGGGGGCCTCGGCGGCACTGTGGCGGCTCAGCTGCTCCCCAGCAGCTGCGGCTCCGGCAGCGCCGGGTGTCATCCGCGTCCGCCCGGATTCCCCCCACATCTGCTCCCGTCGCTCCGGTGATGGCGGCTGCTCCGGGATGGGGGTGGCGGGAGGGTCCCCCCGGTGCCGCCAGGGGTGGCCGTGCCATCACCTCTCCCTGTCCCGTCCCCCCCCAGCCTGCAACGTCACCATCCACAACCGCTGCAAGGACACGCTGCCCAACTGCACCAAGGTGAAGCAGAAGGTGAGCGCCCGCCCGGCTGCGACAAGTGACACGAGCTGGCCGGTCTCAGCCGCTCCAGGGTTTTTTTGGGGGGCGGGGGGGGACACAGGGGAACAGTGACAACCGCCGTGACGCCTCCGCTCCCTCCCCCAGCAACAGAAAGCGGCGCTGCTGAAGAACAGCTCGGCACTGCAGTCGGTCTCGCTGCGCAATAAAGGTGAGTGGGGTGCGATGTGCCGGCGGGTGGGGGAGGACAGCTCTTCCCCCCGCCATGCTGCCTGTCACCGAGGTGTCGGGGCAGGGCCAGGGCCCTCTCCCGCCTGCGGGGACACCCCCGGGGAGGGCGGGGGGACACGTCCCCGGCTGGGGGTGCCGGGGGGATGCTGTCTCGGGGTGTCCCCCGTGGGCGGCGGGGACGCTGGGCACAGCCGGGGGCGGGGGGGGTGCTGACCCCCCGTGTCCCCCCCAGCCGCCATCCGGGAGCGCCCCAACTCGGCCATCTACCCCTCGGAGAGCTTCCGCCAGACGCTGCTGGGTCCCCGCCGCGGCCGACCCTCCCTCTCCCTCTCCAAGAGCGTCTCTACCACCAACATCGCGGGGTAAGCGGGGGCGAAACAGGGCCCGGGGGGGTCAGGGGGTGTCCCCAGAGTGTCACCATCTTCCCCCCCCCCAGGACGTTCAACGATGAGTCTCCCCTGGGGATACGGCGGATCCTGTCCCAGTCCACGGACTCCCTCAACATGCGCAACCGCACGCTCTCCGTGGAGTCGCTCATCGACGAAGGTGGGGAGCCACCGGGGTGGGTGACACGGGGTGGGGGGGACACGGGGCGCGGGGCCAGCCCCCCCGGCTCCCACCGCCCTCCCGCGCAGGCCCCGACGTCATCCTCAACCAGCTGATGAGCGACTTCGAGACGGACGGGAAGGACTTCGAGGCGGATTCCTGGAGCTTGGCCGTGGACAACAGCTACCTGCAGCAGCACAAGATGGACGTCATGAAGCGCCAGGACGTCATCTACGGTGGGCGGCCGCGTGGGGTGGGGACCGGCAGCGCAGGGGGGGACATGGGGGGACGGGGTACAGAGGTGGATTGGGGATGTAGGGACAGGGTAGGGGACACAGGGATGGGTCAGAGATGCAGGGATGGGGGACACAGGGACAGGGTAGGGGACACAGGGATGGGTCAGAGATGCAGGGATGGGGGACACAGGGACAGGGTAGGGGACACAGGGATGGGTCAGAGATGCAGGGATGGGGGACGTGGGGACAGGATAGGGGACACAGGGATGGGTCAGAGTTGCAGGGATGGGGGACACAGGGACAGGGTAGGGGACACAGGGATGGGTCAGAGATGCAGGACCAGGGATGCAGGGATGGGGGACACAGGGACAGGGCAGGGGACACAGGGATGGGTCAGAGATGCAGGACCAGGGATGAAGGGATGGGGGACGTGGAGACAGGACAGGGGACACAGGGATGGGTCAGAGATGTAGGGATGGGGGACACAGGGACAGGGTAGGGGACACAGGGATGGGTCAGAGATGCAGGACCAGGGATGCAGGGATGGGGGACACAGGGACAGGGTAGGGGACACAGGGATGGGTCAGAGATGCAGGACCAGGGATGCAGGGATGGGGGACACAGGGACAGGGTAGGGGACACAGGGATGGGTCAGAGATGCAGGACCAGGGATGAAGGGATGGGGGACGTGGGGACAGGACAGGGGACACAGACAGGTCGGAGATGTAGGGATGGGGATGAAGAGATGGGGGACAGACGGAGGCGGTGGGGACAGGGCGAGGTGCTGTCCCCGTGGTGCGGAGCAGGCTGGGACCCGCCGCGGTGGCCGCCCCCTCTCACCCGTCCCCTCTGCCGCAGAGCTGATCCAGACGGAGATCCACCACGTCCGCACGCTGAAGATCATGGCCAACATGTTCCGCAAGGCCATGCTGGACGATCTGCAGGTGGACCCGGCCACGGTGCAGAAAATCTTCCCCTGCGTGGACGAGCTGAGCCAGATCCACGAGCGGTTCCTGGCGCAGCTCCTGGAGCGTCGCCGGGAGTCCCTGGCCCACGACAGCAACAAGAACTTCGTCATCAACCGGCTGGGGGACATCCTCGTCAACCAGGTGGGGACGGTGCGGGGCCGCCAGAGCCAGCGGGTGCTGGCGGGGAGGGTACGGGCTCGCTGACCTCCCCTCGTCTCCACCCCCCAAGTTTTCGGGCGCCAGCGCGGAGCAGCTGAAGAAAGCCTACTCCGAGTTCTGCAGCAAGCACACCAAAGCCGTGAAGGAGTACAAGGACCTGCTCGCCCGCGACAAGCGCTTCCAGCAGTTCATCCGGGTGAGCGCCCGTCGTCCCCGCGCGGCTCCGGAGGGGCCCCCGGGATGGGTGTCGGGGTCTCCCTGCGGGCTCCGGGCTTCGTGCCCTGCTGGAAGACCCTTCTGCCGACTCCGTGCCTCGGTTTCCCCGGCTGCATGTCTCTCCCCAATGCCTCTTAACACGGTTACGCGCCCCGGGGGGTCCGGCCGCTGCTCACGGGGTGCCCTGTGCTTCCTTCCCTCCCTCCGGCCGGCCAGCGGATGACGCGATCCCCGCTGCTCCGACGTCACGGGGTGCCCGAGTGCATTTTGCTGGTGACGCAGAGGATCACCAAGTACCCGGTGCTCATCGAGCGCATCCTGAAGAACTCCAAAGGTAACGGGGCTGGGGGCGGGCGGCACCGTGGGGGGCCCGTGCTGGGGGGTCCAGCCCTGACCGTGTCCCCCAACCCTTCATCCCAGACAACGAGGGTGACTCCGCGGACCTGTCGCGAGCGCTGAAGCTGGTGAAGGAGCTGATCTCCTCCATCAACGAGGAGGTGCACACGTGTGAGATGAACGCGCGGCTGTGGGACGTCTACAGGCGCGTGGACGGCCGGGCCAAAGTGCAGCTGCCGTGGGAGAGCCGCGCCGGCGTTTTCGGCAAGGACGAGCTCCTGCGGCGTAAGCTGGTGCACAGCGGCTGCATGCTCTGGAAGACGGCGGCCGGGCGCTTCAAAGGTGGGGAGCGGGGTGCTGGGGATGGAGATGCCAGCGGATGGGGATGCTGGGGGACCGGGGATGGGGATGCTGGGGGGCCAGGGTGCTGTGGGATGGGGGTGGCAGGGGATGGGGATGCCCAGGGACCAGGGGGCCAGGGAGTGGGGTACCAGGGGATGGGGATACTGGGGGGCCAGGGTGCTGTGGGATGGGGGTGGCAGGGGATGGGGATGCCCAGGGACCAGGGGGCCAGGGAGTGGGGTACCAGGGGATGGGGATACTGGGGGGCCAGGGTGCTGTGGGATGGGGGTGGCAGGGGATGGGGATGCCCAGGGACCAGGGGGCCAGGGAGTGGGGTGCCAGGGGATTGGAGGTACCTGAGGATGGGGCTGCCAGCGACCGCAGTGCCAAGGGGTGGAAGATGCCAGAGGATGAGGGCACTTGCGTTTGGGGATGCTGGGGGACTGGGGTGCCAGGGAATGGGGGTCCAGGGGATGAGGGTACCTGGGGATGACGATGACGGGGTAGCAGGGTGCCAGGAGCTGGTGGTACCAAGGGATTGGTGGTGCCTGGGGATGGAGGTGCCAGGGGATTGAGGTGCCAGGGGACTGAGGTACCAGGGGATGGGGGTGCCTGCGGAGCAGGGTGCCAGGGCGCAGGGGTGCCGGGAGGCCCTCACCCTCCATGGACGAATTTCGGAGCAGCCCTGGGACTCGGGGGGCCCTGGGGCTCTGCGGGGCGGGACACGCCACAGCCTCGCACCCACCCCAGCCTCTCACGTCCCTGCGCTCCCTCCCAGACGTCCTGGTGCTGCTCATGACGGACGTCCTCATCTTCCTGCAAGAGAAGGACCAGAAATACACCTTCCCCATGCTGGTGAGCCGCCGCCGCCGCCGCCCGGCCCCCCGCATCCCGGCCCCCCATCGCTGCCGGGACGGCTGTGCCAGCACCGGGATGGCGTTGTGACCCCGTCACCTGTCCCGCAGGACAAGCCGGCCGTCATCTCCCTGCAAAACCTCATCGTGCGGGATATCGCCAACCAGGAGAAGGGGATGTTCCTGATCAGCGCGGCGCCGCCGGAGATGTACGAGGTCCACGCCGCCTCCCGCGATGACCGCAACAACTGGATGAAGGTCATCCAGCAGACGGTCAGCCTGTGAGTGTCAGCCCCGGGGGGGGCGAGTTTTGGGGGGTCCCCACGACCACGGGGTGGGCGATGGGGGGTGACGGGTTGGGTCCGCTGGGCCTCGGCAGGATGCGGCCGGTGGGAAGGGCGGACGCGGTGTGATGGGGTTGGGGGGTCCCGGCTCTGACCCCCCCGTCCCTTCCAGCTGCCCCAGCCGCCAGGACTTTCCCTTGATCGAGACGGAGATCGAAGCGTCCTTACGCAAGCTGAAAGGTGGGTGCCACCGCCGTGGGGGTCCCCATCCCCGTCCCCCCATCCCTGCCCGTCCCCCCCATCCCTGCTCACCCTCTCCCCCGCCGCAGACCGTATCCTGCAACACGATCGGAAGATCACGGCGCTGCTGGAGGAGAAGGTGGGGCTCTTTGCCGACATGCTGGCCCTGGCCAGCGGCTGCGAGGAGCCCTCGCCCACCCTGGCCCCCCGCACCCTCTTCCACTCCGACTCGGCCGAGAATTCCCGAGGGGAGAAGCTGATGCATGACGCCATCCGGGAAGGTACGGATGGGACCGGGGCTGCGATGCTCCGGGGTGCTCTGGGATGGCGATGCTCCGGGTGGGGAAACTGAGGCAGGGGTCCCACCCCGCGGCGTGGTGCTCACCCTGCACTTCCCCGCAGTGGAGTGCCTGAAGGAGATATTCACGGGCTACGGACGCGACCGGGACCAGAACAACCTCGCCGAGGCCGAGAGCTGCCCCAGCCCCGGCGCCAGCAGTAAGGCGGGGGACGGGGGACGCGGGGCAGGCGGGGCGGGGGGCTGCGCCTGGCTCGGGGTCCCCCGGGACCGCGGTGGGGCTCACCCCGTGCCTCTCCCTGCAGACGGCGACGCCGGCAGCTTCAACGGCTCCCTGGAGTTCTGCAGGGCGGATTCGGATGCTGGGCAGCGGGTGAGCGCGGTGGGGGGGGCGCTGGGGGGGACCCTCCCACCCCGTGCCACGGCCACCGCGGTGTCACTGGTCTCTTTCCGTAGGATGGGAACGGCAACCAGCTCCTGCAGAGGGTACCCCAGGAGGTGAGGGGGGACGGGATGGGGGGAGAGACCCGGCTCCCTCCCCGCGGGGCCAGCGTGCCTCAGTTTCCCCACCCGGCTTCGCCAGGGGTTCACTGTCCCCTCCTTTCCTCCCCAGGAGATCAACCAGCGGCTGGTGAACCTCTACACCCTCCTGCACGGGCTCCAGGTTGGTGGGACCACGCTGCGGGGAGGAGGGGGACGGGGACGGGACAAGGCGGCACCCCCCCTGCCCGCATCCCCCTGCCCGCATCCCCCTGCCCGCATCCCCCTGCCCACACCCCTGCCCGCCTCCCCGCAGGCAGTGGTGAGCCAGCAGGACACGCTGCTGGAGCTGCAGCTGCAGGAGGGCACGGAGAAACCGGCCCGCCGCGGTTCCCAACCGGCCCCGGCCGAACCGGCGGCGCGCGCGGGCGAGAAGGCCGGCACGACGGAGCTGGCGTTGCTGCAGCGGCAGCACGGGCTGCTGCAGGAGGAGCTGGGACGCTGCCGGCAGCTCTGCCAGGAGCGGGCGCAGGAAGCGGCGACCCTGGAGACGCGGCTGCGGGACAGCGAGCAGGAGCGCGCCCGGCTGGAGCGCGAGCTGGAGGAGGCCCGGCGGCAGCTGGGCGCCCTGCGGCAGGAGGGCGGCGCGCGGGGACGGCGCGGGACCGATCCGCGGCGGCGGAGTCTGCCGGCGGGCGACGCGCTCTATCTCAGCTTCACCCCGCCCCAGGTAGTGGGCAGGATGGGGCCCACGCGCGGCGTGAGCGCGTCCGGCCTCAGCCCACCCGGGTTTGGGGTGCGGGGAGGTGGCGGCGGGGGGCACAAACGTGCTCATGCGTGGCACGAATGCATCCGGCCTCAGCCCACCCGGCTCTGGGGCCTCGGGAGGCGGCGGGGGTGGCAGGGGTGAAAGATGTGCCCATGCGTGACATGAGTTCATCCGGCCTCAGGCCACTCAGGTTTGGGGTGCGGGGAGGGGATGGCAGGGGCGAAAAGATGTGCTCATGTGCGGCATGAGTGCGTCTGGCCTCAGCCCACCTGGGTTTGGGGCCTGGGCGGGGGGGAAGATGTGCTCATGCATGACATGAGTGCATCCAGCCTCAACCGAGCTGGGTTTGGGGCCTGGGCGGAGGGGAAGATGTGCTCATGCATGACACGAGTGCGTCCGGCCTCAGCCAAGCTGGGTTTGGGGTGCGGGGAGGTGGCAGCGGTGGCACAAACGTGCTCATGCGTGGCACGAGTGCATCGGGCCTCAGCCCACCCGGCTTTGGGGCCTCAGGAGGCAGCAGGGGGTGTGTGAAAGATGTGCTCATGCATGACACGAGTGCGTCCGGCCTCAGCCAAGCTGGGTTTGGGGCCTGGGCGGAGGGGAAGATGTGCTCATGCATGACACGAGTGCGTCCGGCCTCAGCCCCCTGACCACCCCCCCCCTCCCTCCCAGCAGCTGAGCCACGGCCCCCACCCCGCCAGCCTCTCCTTCCACCACCCTGCCTTCGCCCCCTGCTCCCGGGAGGAGCTGGATTACCGGGGGGGCGATCCCGACCGGCTGCGGGAGGGCGAGGACATCCTGGACGCGCTCCTGGAGGACGAGGACTTGGGGAGCCGCCGCTCGCCCCCCGCCAGCCCCCGAGGTGGGTCCCTGGGGCGGGGGATGGGGCCCCGGGCGCCCGCCTTCCCGGGGGGGGGTTAACCCAGCGGTTTCCCACAGATTTCCTGAGGATGCAGGATATTCCCGAGGAGGTGGAGAGCAGCCAGGAGCTGAAGGAGGGCGACGGGGGCTCCTTGGACAGTTAGGGACCGGCTCCGGCCCCTCCCGGCCCCCCAGCACCCCACGGCCCCCCCCAGGGAGCCCCTGGGGGCAGGGTCCGGCCGTGGGGGGGTTGGAGACGGGGGGCACCCGGGGATTTTTGGGGAGCTGCTCTTCCCGGGGCAGCCTCACGGGGCTGGGGGGGTCCGGTCGCCCCCTCCCCTAAGCTGGGGGGGGGGGGGGGGCGGCAGTTTGGGACCGATGTCCCCCCACCGCTCAGATTTATTTATTTATTTTGTCGTCTTGGGGTGGGAGGTGGCGGCCGGGGGGGTGCTGGTCTGTCCCAGTGCCGGGCAGGATGCGGCCCCCCCGGCCAGCGGTGGCCTCCCCGGTGGGGTGAGCTCATCCCCCACCCCGCTTTTGGGGGGCTGCCCGGGGTGAGAGGCGGTTTTAATCGGTTGGTTGGTTCCCCTGGGTTTAACTATTGAAAAAGAAGAAAAAATAAATTAAAAAATTGGAAAATAATGAAAAAGACCGGTTTGGACCCAAACTGTGCGGGTGGGGGGGCAGAGCCTGGCTGGGAGGGGGTGGGGGGGCTGCGGGCACGGCCGGACCCCGGCCCCCAGGACGGGGACGCAAAGCGGGAGGACGGGGCGCTGCGGCTGTGGCGTGCACCGAGTGCGTGGGGTCTCGAGCCCACGCCTGCGTCCATCAGCGCCCCCGGATGGGAGGGTGGCGGCGGGTGTCTGTCCCCCCCCAGCCTGTCCCGTGTCCCCAGCCTGTCCCTGCCGCGTCCCCTCAGGGTGAGCTGAGCGTGTCTGTTCTCAGCAGGCTGCTCTTTGCACGGTGCCTGACGCCAGGGTGATGGGTGCCCACGGCTGGGGTGCCCGGGGGGGTGGCAGGGACGGTTTTCCCGGCTCTCACGGGGAAGACGTCGAGCGGGAGGTCCCCGGGGAGGTGACGGGACAAGCCTGGGCTGGGCGCGAGCCAGCCCCGGGCGTGGGGAGGCGACGGGGCGGAGGACGCGCACCCAAGGCGCCTGCACCCACACGCCTCCGACGCTCGCGGCACCCGCACCCACCCCGGCCCGGCGGGGGGCAGGGGGTCCTGGGGAGCCCCCGGCCGCCATGAAGCGGATGTTCTCCTGCTCCAGCTCCCAGGTGGCGGTGAGTCCCGGCCACCCCCCCATGCCCGGGGGGACCCCAGCCTGGCCCGGGGTTGGGGGCTCCCCACGCCCGTGGGTAGGGGTGACACCCAGCCTTGGTGCCCTGCGAGCACCCACGGGTGCTGCCGCGGTGCCCGGGTGGGGCTGGGGGGGCCGCGGCCACATTTGGGGTGAGGGGATGCTCCGGCCTCAATGCTGCCAGCCAGCCCTGCATGCCCACCGGTGCCGAACCGCAGCCAGCCGCGGTGCTCAGCGCCGTTCCTGCCCCGATGCCGGCTGCAACCGCAGCCCCAGTCCTGGCCCTGATGCCGGCTACAATCCCAGTCCCAGCTCCAGTGCCAGCTCTGATGCCGGCTGCAACCGCAGCCCCAGTCCCGGCCTCCATGCTGGCTGCAATCCCAGTCCCAGCTCCAGTGCCAGCTCCAATGCCGGCTGCAACCGCAGCCCCAGTCCCAGCCCCGATGCCGGCTGCAATCCCAGTCCCAGCCCCGATGCCAGCCCCGATGCCGGCTGCAATCCCAGCCCCAATCCCAATCCCAGCCCCAATGCCAGCCCCGATGCCGGCTGCAATCCCAGCCCCAATCCCAATCCCAGCCCCGATGCCAGCCCCGATGCCAGCCCCGATGCCGGCTGCAATCCCAACCCCAGCCCCGATGCCCCAGTGCCCGGCCCCAGAGCTTGCCCCCAAACCTGGCCCTGCTGCGGGTCCCGATGCCCAGCCTGGCCCCCGGTCCCGGTGCTCAGCCCCGGTGCCCACCCACGCTCCGTACGGCGGCGGAGCCCGGCACGGCGCGGCGGCAGCCCGACAAACCAGCCGGGCAGGCACAGGCAGGGACACGCTCGCCCGCCTCGCCTCGCCTTTCCTGGCCGGCGCCCAGGGCCGGGCTCCGTGGGGACTCGGGGTCCTCAGCACCCCATCCCTGATGGAGCACCCCAACAAGTGGGGAAACCGAGGCACAGCTCCGTGCCACTGCAGAGGGAGGCATTTGGGGGGACGCGTCCCAAAAGAGGGGTCAACCGCAAAGTACTGCCTCCGCCGTGGCCCTTCTGCCTGGAGAAGCCGTGCCTCAGTCTCCCCTCGCCGCTCGGCGGGGCAGGGCGGGGGTCCCGTCCCCCCAGCCCCCCCGGAGCCGCTCGCCACCCCCCAGGTCGAGAGCTGGAACAAGCAGGACCAGAAGCTTTTGGAGGCAGTGGAGAAGGGCGACGTGGGCAGGGTGTCTGCCCTCGCCTCCCGCAAAACGGCCCGGCCCGCCAAGCTCAACGCCGTGGGGCAATCCGCGTACGTCAGCCCCGGGGCGGGGGGGACACGCGGGGGTCCCCAGGGGGGCGGATGGGGACCTCGGTTGCAGCCACCTCTCACCCTCCTCCAGCTTCCACCTGGCCGCATCCAGGGGCCTCACCGAGTGCCTGACGCTGCTGCTGGCCCACGGGGCCCCCGTTAACGAGAAGAACGATGACGGTAAGTGGGGGACACCGGTGGGGACGTCCCCTGGCACGGGGGGACACAGCCACGGGGTCCGGTCCCCGTGTCCCCTCCGGGTGATGGCGAGGGGCTGAGCATTCCCCAGACCTGCACCCCAAGGCACCAAGCCCCGGGGGAGCGCCCTGTCCTGCCGGGACAAGATGTCCCCGAGGCGAGATGTCCCCTGGGGGGGTTCCCTGCTGGCCGTGTCCCTGGTGTCCCCCTCGGCTGCCGGTGGCCCAGCCCGCAGGTCTCTTGCAGGCAGCACCGCTCTGCATCTGGCCACCATCGCCTGCCAGCCCCAGTGCGTCAAGGTCCTGCTGCAGGTGCGAGCCGGGACGGGGACGGGGACGGGGATGCAGAAGGGGATGAGGATGGAGCTGAGGAGGGAGATAGGGATGGGGACAAGGATGGGGACGAGGACAGGGATGGGGACAAGGACAGAGATGGGGATGGAGATGCAGAGGGGGATGAGGATGGAGCTGGGGATGGAGACAGGGATGGGGATGGGGACAAGGATGGGGACAAGGACAGGGATGGGGACAAGGACAGAGATGGGGATGAGGAGGGAGCTGGGGATGGGGATAAGGATGGGGACAAGGACGGGGTGGGGATGGGGACAGGGTGAGGATGAGGATGGGAACAGGGCTGGGGAGGGGCAGGGCAGGACGCCGGGTCCCGTCCGCAGCTCGGGGAGGGTCCATGCCCGCTGTGCCCCCCCAGTACGGTGCCAACGAGAGCCACGTGGACGGGCAGAACCGAACCCCCCTGCACTGGGCTGGTGAGTGCCGGGGCCCCCGGCCAGGCTGGGACTGGGGGTGGCACTGAAGGCTCTGGGGGGGCCCATCTGACCCCCCCCCAAGAGCCGGCCCCCCCGTGCTGACGCGGCCCCCGCAGCCTCCTCGGGCTGCGCCTCCAGCGTGCTGCTGCTCTGCGACCACGAGGCCCTCCTGGACGTCACCGACGCCGTGAGTGGGGAGCGGGGCGGGGTGGCAGGGGGTGGCGGGGGACGGCGGGGGCTGACGGGTGCCTCCGCGTCCCCCCCAGCACGGGCAGACCCCCCTGATGCTGGCGGCGCGGGGGAACCACGCTGCCATCTGCGCCCAGCTCCTGCAGAGGGGGGCCGACCCCAACCTGGCCGACAAGGAGAAGAAGTGAGTGGCCGCGGGGACAGGGGGACACTCGTAGGACAATTTGGGGGTGATGGGGCTGGGGGCTCTCTGCTCTGCCCCCGTGCCCGGGGCGACGGCTCGATGGCTCTGCTCCCTGGGGACCCTGGGGATGCCCTGTGCAGAGACAGCACCGCTGCTGTCCCCTGTCCCCAAGGGACCCAGGTGTCCGTGGAAGGCCACCGCTGCAGAGGGCAGCCCGCGGGGAGAGGGAGGAAAGGGGTGGGGAGGGACCCGTACCACTGTGCCACCGTGCCACCGTGCCATTGTGCACTGTGCCATTGTGCCACCATGCCACCGTGCCACCGTGCCACCATCATGCACTGTGCCATTGTGCCACCGTGCCACCGTGCCATTGTGCACTGTGCCGTTGTGCCACCATGCCACCGTGCCGCCGTGCCACCATCATGCACTGTGCCACTGTGCCACCGTGCCACCATGCCACTGTACCACCGTGCCACCGCTCCCGCAGGACCGCCCTGACGCTGGCCTGCGAGCACGGCAGCCTGGAGTCGGCCGAGCTGCTGCTGAGCCACGGGGCGGCCGTGGGGGACGAGGACCGCTGGCGCTACGCGGGACGGGCCCCCAGCCGCGCCCTCCGGCGACTCCTGCGCAGCGCCCGCGGCGGGGGGAGAGGTGATCCCCACCCGCCATCACCCCCACCCCTGTCACCCATCCGGCCTCACCTGGCTGCTTATTTTAGGGGGAAAAAAGGGAAAAAGGGGATTGTTTCTTTTTCTCTCGGCAGAGAACGGCACCAGCTGTGCCGGGGACCCCGCGCCGGAGGTGGGAAGCCAGGGAGAGGGGACCCCGGGCAGCGACAGCGAGGAGGAGGAGGAGGAGGATGAGGATGAAGAGCAGCAGGACGGGTGTGATGCCCGGCGGGTGCGGCGGCTGCAGGAGCGGCTGGCGAGGAAGACGCGGGAATGCCAGCGGCTGGCGGCCGCCGCCGCCGGCATCCGGCAGCAGGTGCGGGAGCTGGCGCGGCTCCTGCCCGGCTGCGAAGCCGGGGATGGGGCAGAGGATGAGGATGGCGCCTGCCTGGCCCTCCTGGCCCAGCACGTGGGGGAGCTGAGGAAGAGGATGATGGCCGAGGAAGAGGGGGATGGAGAACACCAAACCGCGGCACAGCTCGACGGCGATGACGGCGCGCCGGAGCTGGTCCCATTCCTGACCTGGCTGGGGGATGAGTGTGCCAAAATGCGGGCGGCGAAGGCAAGCGCCTTCGCCCGGAGCAAGGGGCTGCGGAAGGAGGTGGAGGAAGCCCTGCGGAGCAAACTGCACTACGAGGTGGTGTCGGCCGACGCCGTCCGGAAAAGCCTGGCGGCTTGGGAGAAGATGGTGGTGGGGCTGGAGCAGGCGCTGAGCCGCGCCGACGAGGCCCACGCCAAGATGCTCAAGGGATCCCGCGTCCTCCTGGAAAACCTCCGGCGGGAGCCGGCGTGGCCGCTCACCGGGACGGCGCCTTGCCAGCGCCCAGTGAACGGCGCGGAGCCGGCGCCGGGTGGGAAGAGCGGAGCGGAGCTGCCGAGGGAGGGTGGGAGCTTGGAGAAGGAGATGCTGGAGCTCAAGGAGAGCAACGGGATGCTCCTGGGGGAGCTGGCCCGGCTGGGGCGGGAGCGGGAGCGGCTGCAGGAGGAGCTGCGGGGGCTGCGGGAGCAGGACCCCGGCGCCGAACCGGTGGCAGAAGGTCCCAGAGCGGCCGCCCTGGCCCGGGCGCTGGCGGCCGAGCGGGAGGAGGCGGCGAGGCTGCGGCGGAAGCTGGCGGGGCAGCGGCGGGAGCTGGCGGCGCTGCGGGATGGGGTGGGCGAGAGGGCGCGGGAGGTGGCCGGTGATGCCGGCGCCGGTGCTGGCATCCTGCAGGAGCTGCACCATAAGCTGGACGGGCTGGTGAGGTCCCAGCATGAGGCCTTGCAACTCGTTGCAGAGATGGAGGGCGATGGCACCAATGGGGACGGGGACAGGGATGGGCCAGGGCTACTGGGCGAGCTGGAGGATGCACTGGGCGAACTGGCTGAGGAGCTGGGGGTGGTGCCGGGTCCCCGCGTGCCGCGGCTGCTGGAGCGGCTCACCGGCACCGCCGCCGCCCTGCGCGGCCGGGAGCGCCCCGGCGAGCAGCCGGGGGCCGAGGCCGAGCGCTGGCAGGCGGCGGCGGCGGAGGAGAGGCGGGCGAAGGAGGCGGCGGAGGCCCGGGCAGCCGAGCGGGAGCGGGAGGCGCGGGAGCTGCGGGAGAAGGCGGAGGGGCTGGAGCGGAGCGTGGGGAGCCTGCGGGCCAGGGCGGGCGAGCTCGCCAGGGCCTGCCGGGACAAGGAGGGGAAGGTAAGGGCCGGGCTGGCCGGGGACAGGGGCTGGCAGGGACACGGGCCCCTTCCCATCACCGTCCCTTTCCCATCGCTGTCCCCAACACCATCCCCTTCCCATCGTCGTCCCCTTCCCATTGCCATCCCCATCACCATCTCCTTCCCATCACCATCATTTTCCCATCACCATCGCCTTCCCATCGCTGTCCCCATCACCGTTCCCTTGCCATCCCTGTCCCCATCGCCGTCCCCTTGCCATCACCTTCCCATCGCTGTCCCCATTGCCATCCCCTTCCCATTGCTGTCCTTCCCATTGCCATCCCCTTCCCATCACCGTCCCCTTGCCATCACCATCCCCTTCCCATCCCTGTCCCCATCACTGTCCCCATCACCGTCCCCTTCCCATCCCTGTCCCCCTCCCATCCCTGTCCCCTTCCCATCCCTGTCCCCATCCCTGTCCCCATCACCATCCCCTTCCCATCCCCATCCCTGTCCCCATCACCATCCCCTTCCCATCCCTGTCCCCATCCCTGTCCCCATCCCCGTCCCCTTCCCATCCCCATCCCTGTCCCCATCCCCGGCCCCTTCAGGCCATCTTCCAGCCAAACTGGGGGGGGAGCAGACGGGCAGCGGAGGGACAACCCCAGGGTGTGACGGGGACCGGCCGGTCCCCTCCAGCACCCCAACTGTGTCCCCCCGTACCCCACCCCAGATGAAGAAGCTGCTGGCGGAGACGGAGAAGCTGTCGGCGGAGGTGCTGGGGCTCCGCAGCCAGAACGCCCGGCTCCAGCTCCAGCTGGAGGTGGGTGCCAGCACCCGGCGTCACCCACCGTCACCTCGTCACCCTCTTCGTCACCTTCCTCTTCTCCTCCCCAGGTCCAGCAGAAAAACCACCGGGACATCGTGGCGGTCTATAGGACCCACCTGCTCAACGCTGCCCAGGTGGGACCCCGCGTCCCCCTCGCTTCGGGGTGGCATGGGGGGGACGATTTTAGCTGCAATGCTGGCAAATACAAATTTGGAGCCCAGCACCCGATTCGGGTCCCCCGTGGGAGGCCGGATCCGGCCCCACGGCAAAGCTCTCCTCCCCGCAGGGGTTCATGGATGAGGGGGTGCACGCCATGCTGCTGCGGATCCTGCGGATGGAGGAGTGAGGGGCCCCTCGCCCCCCTCGCCATTAAACTGGAAAAGCCGCGTGTCCCCGTCCCGCGTCCCCGTCTGCGGCCGGGCGCGGGCTGGATTCGGCCGCGGGGAGGGCTGGGTGCGGGGTCCCAGCGGGGGGTCCCGGCCCATCGGGGTGCCCAGGGGGGTGGGTTGGGGGCTGGGAGGGGGTGGCACCCCAGGGGGGCGGGGAGCCCCGGCTCCCGGCCAGGATGAGGTAGTGGTGCTGGGCAGACCGCGGGCCGGGACTGGTCCCCACAGGACCAGTTCCCATACTGGACCAGTCCCATATAGCCCCAGTCCCATACAGCCCCAGCCCCATACAGCCCCAGTCTCCATATAGCACCAGCCCCTCTCCCATACAGCCCCATATAGAACCAGCCCTATACAGCCCCAGCCCTATATAGCACCAGCCCCAGTCCCATACAGCCCCATATAGGACTAGCCCTATACAGCCGCAGTCCCCATATAGCACCAGCCTCATATAGGACTGGTCCCATACAGCCCCAGTCCCCATAGAGCCCCTGTCCCATAGAGCCCCATACATCTCCAGCCCCATATAGCCCCTGTCCCATACAGCCCCTGTCCCATACAGCCCCATGCATCTCCAGCCCCATATAGGACCAGCCCCATACAGCCCCTGTCCTATACAGCCCCGTATAGGACTGGTCCCATACAGCCCCAGTCCCCATAGAGCCCCTGTCCCATACAGCCCCATACATCTCCAGCCCCATATAGGACCAGCCCCATACAGCCCCAGTCCCATACAGCCCCATACATCTCATCTCCAGCCCCATATAGGACCAGCCCCATACAGCCCCAGTCCCATACAGCCCCATACATCTCATCTCCAGCCCCATATAGGACCAGCCCCATACAGCCCCAGCCCCATACCGGTCTCGTCACCCCTCGGCGCAGCCCCCTCCCATCCGGTCCCGGGGGCGTGGCTCAGGGAGTGGGCGTGACTCAGGGAGTGGGCGTGGCTCAGGGAATGGGCGTGGTTAAGGAAGTGGGCGTGGCGTTGCGGCTGCGCGGCGGGCGCCGAGTTGCGCGACGCTCCCTGCCCACGCCCCCGCTCCCTCTCCCGGTCCCCTGCGGCCGCGGCGGGGCGCGGAGTTTGCCTCGGTCCCTGCGCGGCGGCTGCCATGTCCCAAGATGGCGGAGGCGGCGGAGCTGAAGGTGCGGCGGGAGCGGGGGAGGCGAGCGGCGGCGGGGACCGGCACTGCGGGGCTGAGGGGAGCGAGGCGGCGTGGGACCGAGGGGGGCCGTGGGGCTGAGGGGGCCGTGGGGATGCAGTGAGGCAGCGTGGGGCTGAGAGGGTCTGTGGGGCTGAGAGGGTCTGTGGGGCTGAGAGGGTCTGTGGGGCTGAGGGGTCTGTGGGGTCTGTGGGGCTGAGGGGTCTGTGGGGACGGGGCCAGGCGGTGTGGGGCTGAGGGGGTCTGTGGGCCTGAGGGGGGCTGTGGGGCTGAGGGGTCTGTGGGGATGGGGCCAGGCAGTGTGGGGCTGAGGGGTCTGTGGGGATGGGGCCAGGCCGTGTGGGGCTGAGGGGTCTGTGGGGCTGGGGCTGAGGGGGTCTGTGGGGCCTGAGGGGGTCTGTGGGGAAGGGGCCAGGCAGTGTGGGGCTGAGGGGTCTGTGGGGATGGGGCCAGGCCGTGTGGGGCTGAGGGGTCTGTGGGGCTGGGGCTGAGGGGGTCTGTGGGGCCTGAGGGGGTCTGTGGGGATGGGGCCAGGCAGTGTGGGGCTGAGGGGGTCTGTGGGGCCTGAGGGGGTCTGTGGGGAAGGGGCCAGGCAGTGTGGGGCTGAGGGGTCTGTGGGGCCTGAGGGGGTCTGTGGGGAAGGGGCCAGGCCGTGTGGGGCCTGAGGGGGTCTGTGGGGAAGAGGCCAGGCCGTGTGGGGCTGAGGGGTCTGTGGGGATGGGGCCAGGCCGTGTGGGGCTGAGAGGGGCTGTGGGGCTGACGAGTCTGTGGGGATGGGGTCAGGCAGTGTGAGGCTGAGGGGGTCTGTGGGGCTGAAGGCGTCTTTAGGGATGGGACCAGGCAGTGTGGGGCTGAGAGGGCCTGTGGGGCTGAGGGGATGGAGTGAGGCAATGTGGGGCTGAGGGGTCTGTGGGGATGGGGCCAGGCCGTGTGGGGCCTGAGGGGTCTGTGGGGCCTGAGGGGGTCTGTGGGGATGGGGCCAGGCAGTGTGGGGCTGAGGGGGTCTGTGGGGATGGGGCCAGGCCGTGTGGGGCTGAGGGGTCTGTGGGGATGGGGCCAGGCCGTGTGGGGCTGAGGGGTTTTTTGTGGTCGGGGATCTGGTAGCGTGGGGCTGAGGGGGGGTCTGGGGATCAGGCAGCCTGGGGCCGAAGGGATGTGGGAGACCGAGGGGATGCGTGGGGCTGGGGGGCTCTGCAGTGGGCCCCAGCAGGTGTGGGGCTGGGGACGTTTGGGAGACAGGACGGGGTGGCCGTGTGGGGCGGGAGCGGGGGGCTGCGGGGTGGCAGAGCGAGGGGTTAGGGCTGTGCCGGGGCGGTGATGGGTGAACGTGGGGAGGGAGCTGGGTGGGGGGAACGAGGCGTGGGGTGAGGATGGGAACACTGGGAGCGGGGACGCGGGGGGCTGAGGCGAGCCGTGGGGTCCCGGCTCAGGGGCAGAGCCGTGGGGGGAAGGCACAGGGACCAGCGGGGCGAAGGGGCCGTGGGGAGGGTGCCAGGGTCTGGACCTTTGTGCGCTGAGCAGCGGTGAGGCTGTGGACTACGGCAGCGAGCCCGGTGGGCTCGTCCGCTAGAGGAGGGGTCCGAAAGACCTTGGGGGGGCTTCGGAGGTGCAGAGCTGTGGAGAAGAGAGGTAGAAACCCAAAGGAAGGGAGAGCCGAGAGCCAGAGCGGTTCGGAGCCTGGAAGGATGCCAGGGGGTAGGCAGGGGAGCAGAAAATAACGGCAGGCAGGAGAGGGGCCGGTGCGGGGGCAGGTTTGGGGGGCAGTACGGGCGGAGGGGGCAGAGAGCGTGTAACATGGTAGTGCTGCACCAGTGCTCACAGCTGGATGGGGTTTCATCTCCCTCCACTCTCTTTTTCTCGTTTTTTTAGGAGTCAGAGTGTGTCACCACCTTTGCCCACCAGACTGTGGAATATGAAATTGCCCCTGGTAACTAATTCCAAAGCTGATTTTTTTTTTTTTTTCTTTTTCTCCTTGTTGGCGGTTTAATATTTTTTCCCCCACAGGCTGGAATATAGCTCTTAGCTGGCTCAAGTGGCCTAGGAGTCCTGCCCCCTTCCCCGTGCTGGGAACAGTAAGACATTTGGGAACTGGCACCTTTTTGGCAGCCAGCCACAGCAAGAACAGAATTCTCCGGAGTAATATTTGTCTTTCCAGCAGCGCCCTGTCCAAATTTTGATACAGCTTTATGGCCTGATCTTTCTCCTTCCCGTAAAACTTAAGCCTGACTACAGCGGGAGCCCTATCAAGTGGCAAAACGTTAACAATATTAGTGGAGAAACTGGATCCGATAATTGTAATTGAGTGATTTGGGGCTGTGCAGAAGTCGAGCTCCAGCAACCGTGTCCGTAATCCCGCAGTTTGGGCACGTGGTTTAGCCGAGGGTAAAGCCGAGCGCGACCCAGGGCGAAGCGTCCGTAACGTTTTCTGCTCCGCTCCCTCTGCGTTTAAATCCCCGCAGAGGAACTGTGGTTTAAGACCGGGCGTAGCTTAGCGCGCAGGTTTACCTCGCTGGGGCTTGGCCCCCCGGGCGCCAGCCCTTTCGGTGGAGCTTGGCGTTATTTGAGGCTTCTTCAGTTTATTTTTGAATCTCTGCTCCCTTTCCCTCGTCCATCTCCCCTAACCCCCTTTCTGGTTTCCTCGCCAGGAGTTTGTTTAAGCTTTTTACCATCTGTGTCTCATTGTAAAAGCAAGACGAGCCAGTTGAAAACAAAATTATTTCTCCTTATAAAGCCCGTAGTTGGCTTAAGACAATTCCCTTTATTTAAAAGACCGAACGGTGACTCCCCTGGAAAGAGAAGAGGTTTGTGGACGTGCCTTGTTCAACAGCGGCACGATCGGACTCGAGCCTGCTGTGGATCCAGCCGCTTCCCAAGCCTCAGGTGCCCTCTGGAGCTCTCGATTGCTATCTCTTACGCCAGTAAAGAGAGTTTTTTCCGCTGCTCCGATACTCCGAGCAGTAATCGGAGAGGCTTCGGGGGCAGATAAGAGTCCACAGCTGCTGCAGCGGTGGTGACACAGCCATCCTATGTCACGAATGCGATTTGTTTTTTAACGATAAATGTGAATCTCGTGCTGGTGAGCCATGCTACACTAATCTCCTGCCGGTTGAAGGACTCTGTCCGGAGGATTTGGGGGAATAATGGATGTGGGAAGAGGTCGGTTCCTTTACGATGATTGTCGCAAAAGGGGAGGGAGTTGGTAAGAGGAATATTTGATCAATGTGCATCCCTAATGTGTCTTTTCTGGGAGTTGTTTAAAACAGGCACTGTCAAAATTGAGAGACCCCAAGTCAAGCTATGTCCTCTTAAATGACAGCGGTTTCCTGCTTCTAACAAATTCCCCTGACTCCAAAAAGGGGGGGGGGGGGGGGAAGTTAATCATTCTTCTCTCGAACGTGTCACCCAGCAGAGGTAATAGGCAAATCCCACGCGACCTACAGGGTTTTTTCTCTGCAAAACCTTCTCTGAGGCTGTGTCTGTTCTGCGTCAGGGGCCGCATGGCACTTTCTGTAGCGCCAGAGCTGGCTTTGATAGCTTTACCAAATACTTCCCTGTTTGGTTTTTTCCCACTGGGAAGCGGAACATCTGTCACGTTGTCCTCCTGAGACGCTGCGTCGTCGGTGCGTGGGTAACGCGGTCCTAATACAGCGAATTAAACTGCCTTAAAACCTCTCGGGGCACAGACCAGAATCAATTAAGTCATAAGCTTGACCTGTAGATTAAGAGGTGTGCCTCCTAATTCGGTGTTCAGAAGCGACTCTAGAAAACTTGGTCTGTGAGGTGTAAAGTCGAGATGTTCCCGTCAGCTTTTCTCGAAGGAAAATCAGCTCCGTTGGGTTTGAGAATCAATCCGAATGCAAAATACGCCTCCCGTTAAACCGGCGAGGTTCCAGCTTTTATTTTGCATTTCTTTTATCGAAGGGATTGCAGTTTTTTGGCATTTCTGAAGTCGCAGAAGCCAGCCTTTCCCCTCTCTGCGCCCCGGTGCTCCACCGCAGCCGGGTGAAGCCCCTCCGTGGAACCGAAATCGTGGATTTCAACCCCACGCAGTTGTAACTGGTCGGAGAACAATTCTGCTGCTGGTGAATCGGTGTCACTTTGGGAGCCTAAAGGGGAAAGGCTTTCCAGATGCAGAGGGCGGTGGAACTCTGCCCTTTCTTACTGAAAAGGCAGAGTGCTGGGAGTTGCTCGATCCCAGGTTTAACCCTTTTTTTCCTTGCATGAAAGAAAAGATTGTGCTACAATATGTACAAATATATATGCGTGCAAGTATATATGTGCTTCCATAGCCCTCTTTGTCATCCCATGGGTGTTTCTGCTTAAACAAGTAATTCTGAAATCGCGAGTTCAGGAGAAGGATGGTTTTGTGAATGAGGCTGAGACTGAGCTGAGTTTCTAGGTCTGCTACGAACTTGCCTGGTGTGACTGCAGAGGGGTCTCCGAGACCCTTTTTGGTTTTCCTCCTGTGAAATGGGAATAATTCTCTATTTTGTCCTCTTCAGGCATCTCTCGCCTTAACCCTGGCAGGCTTGTTGGACTCGTGGTGAGGATTAGCAGGTTGGGGGGACTCCCGTCAGCGAGGCAGGTTGATAGATGATGCCAGCCTCGGTGGTGCCTGATAGATGTTTTTCCTTAATTGCAGCCTTTCCCATTAATGACCGACGTCTGTTTTCAGATTTGATGTCTGGTGTGTCTCCTTAGAGAAACGTCGGGCCAAAACTGGGCATTCCCAAAGTATATTTTTGAAATAAAAGAATAAAAGCAACGGCTGAAAACCCTTGCGGTCACACTGGGGCTTGGCCTTTCTACGCCAGCCTGAAGAGGCCTTAAAGCGAGAGCTTTAACCCCAGAGAGGTACAAAAAGCTTTAGTTTGAAGGCGAGGTTGACCCTACAAGAAACTGTCAGTGTTTATTCGAAGGGAAGGTGATTTAACCGTCCTTTGGGTATCAGAAACTGCTCAGGCGTCCGTCGGGAAGTGAGCGCGACCTTGTGTATTTCCAGATCCAAACAAAGTATCTAAAAGTAAAAGGCAATCTAAATATTTACGGTTCTGCTACTGACGCATTCTTGATGACAAGGGGAACTTCAAACCTGACAGTGTCTCTTTTAAGGCCTCCACCATCTTCCTTGGTGAACCCATGGCTTGTTTTTGGATCGTGTCTGCTCGCGCAGCAGTTGTAACGGTGGTTGTTTTATTTTCTTGCAGCATATGGTTATGAGCTTTAGGGTATCGGAATTACAAGTTCTCTTGGGCTTTGCTGGAAGGAACAAAAGTGGAAGGAAGCACGAACTTCTCGCAAAGGCCTTACAGCTGCTGAAATCTGGCTGCAGCCCGGCCGTCCAGATGAAAATTAAAGAACTGTACCGGCGGAGGTTCCCGAGAAAGATCTTAACCCCTTCGGACTTGTCAATGCTCCACATTCAGGCAGGGCAGCTGCCCTCGGCCACCGCGCTGACGCAGGGCACGGTGTGTCACCTGCCCTATGACCACAGCTCTGCCGCCGTGCCGGCGGCTCTGCTGCCGCCGGTGCCTGTGCTGGGGCCCAAGCACGAGGCGGACGTTCAGCACTTATCGCCGCCCATCCATCCCGTCCACCCGGACGTCAAGATGAAGAGGCTGCCCTTCTACGATGTTTACGACGAGCTGATCAAACCCACCACGTTAGGTACGTTCCAAAACGCTCGCTCCTCTTGTTCTTGGGAGGCTCCTTCTGTTTGCTCGGGTAGAGAAGACAGAGCAGGAGTGGCGTGATTAGGGCAAGCCGTCAGCGTGGATTCAGAAGGCTGATAGCCAGATGAAAGTGGGATTTCATGGAATCGTAGAAGGGTTTGGGTTGGGAGGGAGCTTTAACGGTCGTCTGACCCAACCCCCTGTCGTGAGCGGGGCCATCTCCGCCCAGACCAGGCTGCTCGGAGCCCCGTCCAGCCGGGCCTTGACCGTCTCCAGGGACGGGGCACCCACCGCCTCTCTGGGCACCCGTGCCAGCGTCTCGCCACCCTCAGCGTAACAAACTTCTTCCTTCCATCTCATCTGCATCTCCCCTCTTTCAGTTTACAACCATTCCCCCTTGTCCTGTCGCTACAGGCCCTGCTAAAACGTCTGTCCCCATCTCTCTTATAAGTCTTGTACGGGCTGCCACGAATGGAAGGTTTTAGTTGCTTGTCAGTCTTGTTCCAAACTTATTTGCATGAAAAAGGGTATTTCTCTCCCAGCTGACACCTTCTCGGTTAAGTGCATGTTCTATAAGTGTACCTAAGTTTTGCATTATTTACTGGTTTTGCCTGATTGAGCCTGGGGTTTTCTTTGCGTTCTGAATTGAGAAACTTCCTCTGGTCTGTGGTACGTCAGCGTTTGGGTCCTAATCCCGAGAGAGTAAAAACCTCGTTCAGTGGGCACGGGCTCCCTTTCCGAACAAATCAGTGAGTGCCAGGAGAGCTAATTGCGAAAAGTGGTTTGTTATTTTTGCAAACAATTGGTGCTCCACCTTCCAGCAAAACAGCTTCTTAAAAATCCTCTGCCACATTTCAGTCCTAATTCTGCCTTAATTACTAACAAAAATGTAGTCCTAAAATCTTCCAATATATCAAATTAATGGACTGTTTTATGCATTGCAGTCCAGCTTGTTGCGAACACGAGGAGAGGTCAGCTCTGTGTTGGTGAGACGACGATGTTGAGCAGGAGACGAACAGGGATCTTGAGTTTAAGAGCAGGAATGGGGTATGGCAAAAGGGCAAAGCCACTTGTTTCTGGACGTGATGTGGGGGCCGAGCGCTCCGATGCTTCCCCATTTGTAAAACAGGGAAAAGAAAATGCTGGGTTTTGCCTAATTCCAGCGAAGCCGTGTGTTTGCTGTAATCTTTAAAATGCTGGTGGGGAGACGTACGGTACAGAGTTAGCCCGGTAATTGCTGGTGGGTTTGGAAGCGCTGCTGCTCCTGGGTGATTTGGGCTTGTGAAGAAAGGAGATTTATTCTGGTTTTTAGAATAAGTTATAATTTGTATTTTTACTTTAGGCCGAGCCCTTCTGGCCTCTTCAGACTAGATCCACCCATCTTATGCCTTTTAAATGGTTTTCGCTTGGATTCGGGGTTGTTTTTCTTTCATATAAACATAGTAACGTTTGCTAAAGTGGAGATAAGCGTGCCTGTGCTCCAACCAAAGCCCCTGCACTTTTGGGGGGGGTTGGTTTTGTTACTGGTTTGCTAAAAATTGCCTTTTCTTAGGTTTGGCTTTGTTCAGTCTCTCAGACAACCTGTGGTTAAGCCTCTTCCCTGAAATGGGATACTCGCCTTGCAAAAGAAATTGGTTTTTTTTCCTGTCCCCTGATAAAACTCCCTTACTTCTGTGTTGGTGCTTGAACTTGAAAGAGTTTTTACGGAATTCCTAGGGGATCGTGGACTTTTATTTTTGGCTTCTGGTGGTTCGTGTCTGTCTTCTCCCTTTAGCTGTGTAAACGTCCCCTTCCCATTCTTTTGTTTTAGTTACTTGGGACAATTCGTTGTAAGTATCCCGACAGGAAGGTTGCGGTGTCAGAAAAACCGCCAGAAATACGGAATACGTGGGAAGGAAGGATGAAGAGAGGGGTGGAGAGGGTGGCGATGGGTGAGGACAGCGAGACGGGGGTTGAGGATAAAGCCTCCTGGTCCGTCCGCGCTCTCTTTGCCGCAAGTGCGGAAGATCCAGGCTTTGGCTTCCCCGCTCCCCATCCTGTACCAAAGCTCTAGCGGCGTTACCGTCAGTTCTGGAGACGTGGGTGTTCCTCTCTGGGTTGGACGAAGGCTGCCAACAGAGCAACGACACCGGTTATAAATTGGTTGTGAGATGGAAGTTGGTTATTGATTACGAATGGAGGTGGCAGAGGACAGAGAACACCGCAGATATTGGTTAGCACCACTTTGACACCACGCGGCTTTACCCCGGCTCTGTTGGGAGCAGCATCAGGGTCCGATATCGTCAGCGAGGAGTGAAAGGCTCAGACAGAAAGTCCTAAGATGGTCAAAATTCCTCTGAATTTCTCCGGTCCGGTCTGCCAGCCTGTTGCCGCTGCCGGTCCCGGGAAGATCTGGCAGGTCATCTGCCAGGAAGCTCAGGGCCTCGCATTCCTCGCATTCCTGAGCTGCAGGAGGCTGGAGAAGCAAAACCCCTCGCCCCGCTGAGGAATCTGTGCTTGAATGTGCTTTTTGGGGAGGCCAGCCTAAGGGTGTCCCTCTCCAAAGAGGACCGAGCTAACCTCCTCTGCAGATCTGTAGTCGCCTATGACCGGCTCATCACAAGTGTTACCACACGCCTTGAAATAAATAAAGGATCAAACTGTGAGATTTACAGGAACACGTGCCGCTGCGGTAATGACCTCGGCTTCGTTTTCTCTTGCTCTGCATCCCAGAGAGCACCAGTGGGAGCTGCTGTTGCTCAGGACCTCTCCTGATGGGTGTAAAAACGAGTGCAGAAGAGGCCGAGTCGTCTCTTTGCAAGGTACCCTGGCTTACAGCGTCAGCGGTCTTCGTTCTCGGGTGCCGACACTGCAAATATTAATGAAATAGCTCCCGGCTGCTGCGAAGGAGGCAGGCGCTTGCCCGTTTTACCGAGGGAGAGGCTCAGGCGCGAAAGAAGTCACTTGGTTAAGGTCAGGGAAAGAGAAGGGGAAATCCTGGTTTATTTTTACGTGTATCTTGCACCAAACGTTTTTACCATGCTCGTCACTAACCCTCCTGTAAAATTCTTGATTCTCCCATTGTGTGGGTTTATTTTTAATCGAGGGCACAGCTGGTTTTCTCTAAATTCACCATGACTGTCCATGTACCCGAGGAGAAAATGGCAACGCCCGATTATTGTTCAGCAACTGTACTTATTCCATAACCACAGTAATTATTATAATTTCTAGGGCAACGGATGACCTCTGGCGTTCCCTTAGCTCCGCATTTGGTCTCGCTCTTCCCAACCCGTCCGCTGATCCCTGTGCAGCGCCGTGCGGAGGGCCCCTGCGTGGAGCTGCAGTTAATTTTGACGACGGATTGCCTTCTGCTTTTAGCGGACGCTGTCCTGTGCTTATTACAAGCCTTGGCGCCTGCAGGTGCAAGAACGACTTAACGATGATTTAATTTGTCTTAAATTCTCTTTTTCAGCCTCAACGAACAGTCAACGGTTTGAAGAAGCTCACTTCACCTTTGCTCTAACCCCCCAGCAAGTCCAGCAGATCCTCACCTCCCGGTAAGGGAAGCGGCGTCTCTCTGGATGCCGCGCAAGCGCGCGTGGCTTCGCTGCTGCGGCTGCGCGTTCTTCCCCAGCGGAATGGGGAGCGGAGTCAGGAGGAAAAATGGGGAGAGTTTGGGTGAGCAGATGAGGGGGTTGGGGACGGTCAGAACAGGAGGAAGAGCTGAACCTGAAGCAATTCCTGTTTCTCTGCTCCAGCGCAGTATGTGAGAATAAAACGCCAAGCTGGGTGGCAGAAGGGGAATTCCTTGATGTCAGCGCTGCTGTGCTGCTTACAGCCGTTGAGGGCCTGCCTGAAAGCCTGCAGGGTGCAATTACTGTATGGAAGAGAGAAAATGTGGCAATCGGGAGAAAAACGTGCAAGTTCATCCCAAAATTTAGGACTGCCCTCCGCCTCTGCCTACAAACACAATCGTTTGTTTGCGTTGGCGAGTTTGTAGCTGGCATTATGTTCTCAAAGCTCAGCAGCAGCAAGAATCTTTGAGGTTGATTTTCTCCTTTTCCCACCGCTCTCCCTTCTGTTCAGTGGGCTTTTGCTTTACGTCCTGGTTTGGGAGTTTTGCCTGCTGGTTCCGACAGGTATTGCCTGTTTTTACAATTCAGCTGCACTGGTTTTATTCGTAATATAACTCACCTGTATCAATGTCAGTATAACTTAATAAAAATTTACGCTGTTGGAGTTGTAATTCTCTATTAAGTGCTGCCGACAGTCTCAAGACCTTCTTTTCTGTTGCAGAGATATCTTACCGGGTGCCAAATGTGATTACACTATACAGGTGCAATTAAGGTAAGGTAACGTCTTTTTGATGAATGTGCTGTGTTCCCTGAGCTCGTGTGTCGGTCTTAATTTGTCCTTGATTTTGGTGAATCTCGCTTTTAGCGCTTGGTTTGGTTCGAAATTGCGTGTCAGGTTGCTCAGAGGAAATTTTAAATGTTTGGTGCTACATTCTGAACGCGGGTTTCTATATGGGAGGGAGGGTTTCTATATGGGAGGGAGGGTTTCTATATGGGAGGGAGCCTCTGATAAACCCTGATGTGCAACACCAAACCACAGGGGTCTTCCTGGACTCGGCGAGGCTGAGTTGCCTCTGGGTGACGCTCTGCTGGCACAGGCCTTGCACACAAGTTTTCTCGATTTTAAGCGCAGTGAAATTTAATCTTTTTCAGAGTTTGCACGCCGATATAGAACTCGCTTCTCTCTCTTCTCCATTTTAATGATTTGCCTGCTTGCAGATGCATTGCAAAAGGCGGAATAAGCCGCAGAAACTCCATTACCTTAAAATTTGAACATTTGTTTAATATTCACCCAGCTATTGCTCATGAAAATGCATGACGTGTTGGAGAGTGTGAGTAGAAAATACTTGGAAGTGCTACACGGATTGCCCTCTGATTCTTGCAGTCAGTGCCGGGGTGGTTATTTAAGCGCCTGCCCACACTGTCCTACGGCACTGAACAGGAACCGAGGAGGCTCTTGCTCAACACTCAACCCCCGGCAGGGTTAAAAAATGTTAAATTTTATTATCGGGGCTTGAACTTGGCAAAGAGACAGAGAATCACTGCTGTACTCTCAGGAAAAAAAGCGGTGAGGAGTTTCGGATATCTGGAAGTCTGAAGAAAAGCGTTGTTTGAAGACTTTGGTTTAATTCAAAAGAGAGCCTGTTGGTTTTCAGGAGGGCGTTCTGTATTAATTATGGTTCTGTGGCAACGCCTCTCCGATTTGGGGCTTTACAGTCGCAGTTTCCCTGCTGTGCCCATCTGCTCCGCTCTTGTGCGCAGAGCCGGTGGGGCGAAGCGTGCGGGCATCCTGTTCCCTGAAACGCATCAGGAGGTGGATGCTTGGAAACGTCTCTTCTGCAGCGCAGAAAACCCCCGCGTCTGTTTTTGAAGGACCGGTTTGGGTGTATGTGCCTCTGACGATGTTTTAGATGTTGGAGATGAAACAGAGTTTACCACATAGTCCACCGGGAGTCTCCTGGGGTGTCCAGAGCGCATCCCTTCCCCGAAGAGGTGAACCCTCCTTCGGCAAACTTCAGTGCAGGAGTTAAAAACGATGGTGGGATCGTTTCTTCTCTCCACTGATCTGCTCCAGCCTATGCGGTATCCTCATGTTCCCAAGCAAGAAAAGGATTAACTCTCGGTTTTATTCTTTGTTTTATTTGGCAAGCAGAGAGAGGTTAAAAAACAATAAGATCAGATTTATTTTTCAAGAACATTGGTGGCGTGGCTCTGCATCGGCGTGACATGCCAGGGCTTGATCTCGCAGCTCCGAAGGCAGCGGCCGAGGTCGCAGTCTGACTCAGGGCTCCGCGGCAGGGCTGCGGTTTCAGCGTGGGGAGCCGTCTCTGGCAGAGCAGCCTCCTTGGAGAGAAACCAGAGCGCACGGCCATCTGATTAACTGGGATTAGGGTTTGAACCAGAGCCCGCTCTGGGTTGCTGGTGCTGACGGTTGGACTCGATGATCTTCAAGGTCTTTTCCAACCAAAATGACTCCATGATGAGGGAGGCAACGGTCGGATATCGAGTGGTGACAGAAGAGCTTTGGGAGTCCAAGCAGTAACCAGTCTGTCCTATTGCGAGATCCACTTCGGGTCAAATATAACTTGTTAGTTCCTCAGGTGCTTTTGCTGGGTAACTTAAACAGACGTAGTTCCTTGCATCTTCAAGTGCTGCAGAATCTATGGGTGAAGCTGCACGTGAACGCGCCCAAACCCGGATTCAACCATCCGATACGAGGCTGCTGGGCTGGGAATTCTGTCAGGGTGGCCAGAGCGAGCGGCAGTCCTCCTTCGCCCGAAGCGGCAGCCGGGGTAGCTGTCCGCACCACTTCAACCCGCAGCTGGGTTTGTGTCATTTTTCGGAAGGATGTTGGGCCAGAGAAAGACATTTTGCCTTTGAAACCACGATCATGGACAGCTTAGATTGTCCTCTGGGCTGAATAAAACGAGCCCTGCCCCTGCGCACTTCGCAGCACGCGCGTTAGCAGTTGTTTCAAGTCGCTGGCGTTTTTCTGCCGTGTTTCTCGTATCGCTTTTGCCGCGCGGAGGGTTTGAAACACGCGTAGGGCGGTTCATCTGCTCATGTGTTTGCCAGCCGTTGACCTGTTCTGCTTGGAAAATGTTTTCCCCTTTTTACGGGGAAGTTTGGCTGCCGTTTTTTGCGAGCGTCACCACTCACTTGCCAGTTTCTCCCTCCTGCTTCTTAGGTTTTGCTTGTGTGAAACCAGCTGTCCCCAAGAAGATTACTTCCCTCCTAATTTATTTGTCAAGGTCAATGGAAAACTCTGTCCCCTGCCTGTGAGTAAATCTTATTTCTTCTTAATATGTTGTAGACTGAAGTCTGCCCTTTTACACAGCTGCAGCTCCCAGCGAGTGCAGTGGGAACGTATTTTCCGGAGATTAAAGACTGACTTGAAGAAATGGTGTGGTCAGAGTGCAAAACTGATTTCATGTTACGGGGCTGTGGATTGGTGGTGAAAGCTGCTCTTTGATTCAAGGAGCGTGGTCTTGAAGTAGAAGAATATGCAAACTTTGGGCCCGATTTTTTTTTTTTTTTTTTTTGAACCAGCAGATGCCCTCTCGTTTTTTGGAACGCCTCTTTTGGCGAGAAACTTGGTAATAAAAATGCAGAGTAAAATCTGAGTTTAACGGAATAATGGCGCTGCCTTTAGTTTCTCACGTTGCAGGAAGAGCTGGATGCTCCAGTCAAGGCTGGGGTCCTTTGTGCTGGGTAACGTGTAAAAATATACTAAGAAATAGCGCTTGCCCCATTTACAGTCCAAAAAGGGATGCGATCCAGCGCCACACCGAGGAGAGGTATCGGAGGTGTGACCGTCTCAGGCCGTTCCCTGTCTGCTCTCCCACGCTGGCCTTGCTGCGTTACAGCTGGCGCTTTTTGCAAGCAAACCTGCGGAACGGCCTCTAATGCTCTGCCTGAGCCGCTCCCTTCGTATTTTTAGAGATTTGCATTTTTTGCCTCAGATATTCTGTCTGGTTTTGGCCAAGACGATTAGTAGCCCGCTTTTTTAAAAAAATAAAATAGAGAGAGGTCGTTTCCGGCCTGGTGGGGCGGAAAGAGGGAAGCGCATGTGAGATGCGAGATGGCTGAAGGGTCCCCCCTGCTTCTGCTCTCAGATAAGGTTTCTGGCGTTCATTTGGCTGAGTCATCTGCAGCTGAGAAGCTGTTTGTACGGGCTGCGCGCACCACAGCAGCTCGAGGGGAAGGCTTTTTTTGTTTTACTTCTGCTTCAACTCAGGGGCGGCTGCTGAATCAGTCTCAGGCTGCCCAGTCCGAGGGCGATGAAAAAAGGGTGGTGTAAATCTCTCTGAGCCACAGAAAAGGCACTCTCGGGCTGAACAGTGGGACGGGTTTCTAATCGAGTTGGAATGTGGCTATAACGAAGCAAAAATGCGATCAGCGTGAGATTTGTCACAGGATGTAATTTTTTAGCTTCCCAGCCTCGTTGAACTGGGTAGGATTTGGGTTTTAATTCAACGCCATTTGTGCAAAACGCATCCCGGACCGACAGGTCTGTGTTCGTGGAGAGGCTGAGCTTACGATGGGATTCCAGTGGGCTCGTCAGCCTAAGGAGATTAGAGGCAGCCTTTATTCTCCCTTTCTTGACATCGAGGAATAATAACGTACTGCTTAGAGATTCGTAGATGTATTCTCATAGGCGTGACGTGAAATGTCATGAGGTGCAATTTGCCGTGAAGAGATTGGGTTTGTAGATTCTTGTATGTGGCCTTACACCTCGGAGAGAATTCATTTAATGCCAGGTAATCTTTCTTTCTTTGCAGGGTTATCTCCCGCCCACGAAAAACGGCGCAGAGCCGAAACGACCCAGCCGCCCCGTCAATATCACTCCGTTGGCACGGCTTTCGGCGACTGTCCCCAACACGATCGTGGTGAACTGGTCGTCGGAGTTTGGCAGGGTGAGTGAGGTGAAAACCATTTCCCGTTTGCTGCTCTTCCTTCGCTGCCAGTCGTTTGCAGCCTCAGGTCTGCAAGGCGGAATCGAGGTCGCTTTTGCAGTAGCATCAAGCTGTGCGGATCCGGGAGAGCCCTCTCCTTTCTGGTGGGTTTTTCTAGGTCTGAGCAGCGTCAACTTCTTTTCAACAGAACTACTCTCTGTCGGTGTACCTGGTGAAGCAGCTGACATCGGTAACGCTGCTACAGAAGCTGAGAGCCAAGGGCATCCGAAATCCAGACCACTCGCGAGCCCTGAGTACGTACCCCTCGTGAGGGTGTTCGATCCGATCCTGTGCTGAGCGTGGGAAGAGAGCGCGGGTCTGAATTAGCAAGCGGGGGCGGTGCGGGTCTTTGGGTGCGTCCCTTCTCGCAAGCCCGCGCGCGCTTGCTGAGGCCTGTTGGTGAGAACTTGACGGGAAGGGAAGGATTGTCAAGATTACGGATTATTTTTCAGTGATGCCATTCAACAGACCTCTAAATCAAACCCTTCTTCAGATCGCTGCCCGTCTCTCTTGTGATCCTTCCAAAACATTTGTCCTCTGAGAAGCAGCAGGAGTGGTGCCGTTGCTGCTTATGCTCAAACTGTACGTGTTTCCCTACAACCAGGCGTTTCCCTACAACCAGGTGTTCCCCCCGTGCTGTCGTTTCACAGGCAGGCTGTAAAATCTTTAAGGCAGGGACTGTCTCCTTGTGCAGCCCCATGGTCCAGCCCAGGAGACCCTTGCTGGAGCTGTTAACCTAATAGTAGTAACGCCCGCTGTCGTAAGCGTTACCTGCCTGTAATTTGGATAAGAAGTGTCACGGTGCAAATTATAAATCATGTCTGTACGTATTTATGCACGTAAAAGGAGGAGGATGTTGACAGGAGACCTTTTTTTCCCCTCCTCTTCTTTCAGTCAAAGAAAAACTAACCGCGGACCCCGACAGCGAGATAGCCACAACGAGCCTACGCGTTTCCCTGATGTGTCCAGTAGGTTCCTGCGGTTTTGTTCCTTCTTGGGCAGGCCTTTGCGAGCAGCTTCCCGCTTCACCTTACCCTCGCGTGGGAACGCTTTGGAGCGAGACGAGAGCTAACGCTGCCGCAGCCCTGCTTCTGTTGAAAAGTCAGCTTTGATGCCTAAATAAAGGCAGAACCGCTTTCTTTCGTGCATAAAAAAAAATTGCTGAGATTGGTGGCCTAAATTGCCTAGCCAAAAAATGTCTTCTGTTGACCCGATCCTTGTCCTTCACCTTCGCTATTAGCATGTGTTTGAGGTCGAAGTGAGCTTAAAAAACATAAAGAAAAGGCAAAAGTACCTTCAGGAGAGGTGGTTTCCTCTCGCACGTGAATTCTTCATTGACGTTTAGTTTAAGGTCTCGTTAAGCGTGCCGGAGCGCTGGGCAGGGGAGGAAAGGGAATAAACGGGGAGTAAGGCCGCGGGCTTTGCTCGGTGCTGCGAGAGGCGCCTTCTACAAAACCAACTTCATTTCTTACTCCTCGTCCCCCAGCTGGGTAAGATGAGGCTGATCGTGCCCTGCCGAGCCATCACGTGCACCCACCTCCAGTGCTTCGATGCAGCGCTCTATCTTCAAATGAATGAGAAGAAACCCACGTGGACTTGTCCTGTGTGCGATAAGAAAGCCCCGTACGACACCCTGATCATCGACGGGTGAGCCGAGCAGGCTTCTGGCGCGGTCTTTAGCCTGGATAATGGTTTTCTTTTTAAGGCTTATCCTCTAACGCTAGCATATATAGACAGGTTACAGCCTCGAGTAACTTAAAATCTGATTTTCATTCCCTGAACCGCTTTGGTGCCAGTCTGGAGAGATTTCTCCCGACGAACAAGAAGCCTTTGTCAAAATCTTGGCTTCCTTGCTGGCAGCCTCTGCAGAGGCAGTAGTGCGGGAACCTGCTTACCGGGGGTTGAACAGAGCCTCCTGTGTACATCGAACAGCCCGTCATAAACCGAAACCTGCAGGTGATATGGGCACGGATTTTAGAATGGTGTATTTACGCGCGAGCCCTTGCAGCGGGCGCTCTCCCCAGCTTGTGCTCCCGCCCCCAGGTTGTTCATGGAAATCCTGAACTCCTGCACGGACTGCGATGAGATCCAGTTCATGGAGGACGGCTCCTGGTGCCCCATGAAGCCGAAGAAGGAGAACCAGGAGGTGTGCCAGACGTCTGCCTTCAGCGGGATCGAGGGTACGGGAGCTATGGTCGCCAACTCTTTTTTTGGACGCCTTGTTTTGCCAAAGCAACGTTTACATTTACAATTTTTACATTTACAAAGCGACATTCGGAGCGTTTTCAGATCCCATCTGGGAGCCGGTATTTGGGATCACACTGAAATACCAGGGGCATGACAGGCACTTAGCACACCGCTGTGGAGTAAGTGCTAGCAAAAGCAAGAAAAATGCAGGTTCCTCTTGAAACTGCAGCGTTAATTCCAGGTGGGCTAGGGAGACCTGACCGTTAGCGTGGGGGTGATCTTCTGTGCTGGGACGGGGTGTGGATTTGCTACGAGCTGTTTGGAAGTCCCGAGTTCCTCGCAGGGTTGTAGCGCTTGCAGAGGCGGCGGTGTTTTGCCCCTCTCCGTTTCAGCAGTTGAAGCTGATCGCTGGTTTTCCTCTGCAGCCGGCTCCCTTTACACTGTGAGCTCCGAGGGCAAGAACGCTTCGGAGGGCAAGAAGAAAGTGGAGGTTATTGACCTCACTCTGGACAGCTCGTCGGACGAGGAGGAGCCGCCTGCCAAGAAGCAGTGCCCGCTCTCCAGCACGGCTCTCCCGGCAGCGGCCGGGCCCAAGGGGTAAGGCAGCGCCGGAACCCGGCCCCCCGCCCTCCTGGGCTTTGGCTTCTTTGGCTTCCTGCTCTCTGCTCGCTTCCCTTCCCGAACGCCGATGCCGTCGCCGTGACCAGCTCCGAGCCCGCTCTGTCCCTGGGAAGCGCTGCCGCTGCTTCCCGCAGCTGGCCGGGGTGGGGTGCCGCGCCAAGGGAGGGCTTGGCTTTGCTCTAGGTGTGGTAGCATCAGGGGTTTGGGGGGTTTTGCTGATAAACGGAGGAATTTTGCCCTCAGCATGCCGTTCTGCTTCTGTTAAGGTTCCTCGGGTCTGTATTCTGTTTCAGGGCATTAAGTATTGATCACCAGCCGTCTTCCGTGCTTCGAAGCCCGCCCATGGCCGCTCTCGGCAGCGACTATCTCTCCAACCTCCCCCTTCCTGACTACCACCCTTCCTACCAGGTGCCCTCGGAGTTTCAAGGTAACGACAAAGACCTCTGGCAGCGCTTTTCAAACGTGCACGATTGTACCAGTTTACCAGACTTCAGCTGGCCGTAACAGCCGGCGCCCTGGCCTGCTCTTCCACTGAGCCGCGGGGGCCTTTGGGCCGCTCACACACGTGGCCTTTCTTGGCCTGGCAGCTACTGCAGATCAGAGCAAGTGGTTTTGAATTCACTGGCCCAACACAGAAGAGGGAAGAAGGAAACTAGAGTACCTCCCTCCTGGGGCACGACTCCGGAGAGATTTCTCTGGGGGCCTGCAGGTGAGATCTTGACTGGCAGAGTAACTCGAAATCTGGTTGTCGGGGTCGCAGGTAGGAACGAGCCAGGGTTTGGCTAGTTATTGTGCCCCAGGGCCACCAGGGAAAGGAGGCTGCGACTTCCTTTCGTGGGCTCTTGTTGTTCCTGGCTGGCGATGTGCGATCCAGGTTGTGCGTCCGAACCCAGCAGGAGGAGAGAGGCTCCCGTCCGTGACCGAGCAGTGAATAACAAACCATTCCCAGGAGCCCGCGGGCCTGGGGATCGCCGCGTGCCGTACGGGAGCGAGTTACGCCTCGGCTGCCCCGCGGAGGCGGGCGTTTAAAGCCTGGGGTTGCCGGCAGGGAGGCTGCTGCCCGGAGAGATGAGGTGACGGGCTCCGGTCCCCCGCCGGCTCGGTGGGAGAGACCTGGAAATCCTCTGTCCCGCGTGCGGTGCACGCGTCCCTCCCGTCCGATGTGACGCGTGCGGAGTCGCTGTCCGATGGTGTTCGGTCGGTCGAGACCCTTAAGCGGCTTTTGCAGAGCGGTTTGAAGCGTCATGGTGTCGCCGGCCCAGCCCCGCGCGGTTTGCCGAGCTTCGCCGGGACTCGGCTGGGGGGCCGGGCCCCCCGCCAGCTCTCGGGGTGTGAAATCGTTCGCCCTGTGCTGCTCCGCCGCTGAGCCCAGGCGATGAGTTCCAGAGGGGCTGTAGGAACGGACGGAGTTTGTGATGGAGTCGGAGCTGGCGCTGGCGCGGTACCTGGTCCTTGGAAGCAGTCCCAGCCCATCTGCCTCCCTCTCCACGGCAGCCCGGTTTGGCTCCCCTTCCGGCCAGCCGCTCATTTACCAGCCAGAGATTTATTTTTCCCCTTTTTATTTTTCTAGGTCTGGATTTGTTTTCCTTCCTCCAAAGTGAAAACCAGGTAAGTTTTTTTTTTTTTTTGGGTTTGTTTCGTTTTGTTTTTCTTTCCTCCTTGCCAAACCTGCAGACTGGCAAATAGATCCCTCTTCACTCAGCCAACCTTCCTCCCCCTCCATCCTCTTCCTCTCTGAGAACCGTCGTAGGACGGCGGCGGGGTCCCACGGCCATCGCCTGACGCCGCAGGGAGATAGGTGGTCGGCCCCGCAGCCGCAGGAGTCCCGGGCTCTCGCCCCTCTGCCCAGCACCTCCCTCCTTTCCCGCGTCTGCTTTCCCGAGCCTGCCGTGCCGAGGCGAGTTCGGAATCGCCGAGGGCTCGGAGCTGGAAATATTTTGCTTCTCCGAGGCGGAATCCACGCAGCCGTAGGAGAGCGGTGGTAGAAAGCGGAGGGATTTGGCGGCGGTCGCCGAGATTTGTCCTGTCGGCGTCGCGCGGAGGCGGCTCAGCGTAGGGCACGGATCCGCGCGCGCGTGGCTTTTCAGGGTGGTCGCTGTAGGCTCCGTCTTCTTTCTCTGTGCTGGGCTTTATTTCTTGCTGCTGCCGCATCTCTTTGCTGCCGTTCTCGCCTCCGAAGCCCGCGCTCGCACGGGGTCGTGCTGACGGGAGGCAGCGGGGGTCGATGGCTCAGGGCCGGTCCTGGTAAACTGGTACATTGCTCTGGGGTCGTCCCTGCGCGAGCCGTCCGCTGCGCGGGACGGGGGCGCGGACCCCGTGAGCCGACGGGGGTTTCTCCTTCGCTTGGCAGCATTACAGCCCCTCCGTGATCACCTCCCTGGATGAGCAGGATGCCCTCGGCCACTTCTTCCAGTACAGAGGCGCCTCCGGCCACTTCATGAACGTGAATCCCCTGGCCCCCGTGATGGCAGGCTCCCACAGCGCCGTCGGCCCGGCCGCCGGCCGCATCAGCAGCATCGTCTCCACCAGCGCGCTGCGGGAGAGCCACGGGCACAACGGGACCGTAAGCGGCGGCGCGGCGCTGCCGGGCTGCAGGCCAGACATCATCTCCCTGGACTAAGGCCGCGCCACTGCCCGTCGTTCCCTCTGCCGGGGCCGGGAGGCGAGGGCCGATCTCCAGCCGCTGCCTTAGGGATCGGCTTCCCCGGCCGGGGCTGGAAGGAGCGGACCGCGGACCGCTGGGTTGCGCCCCCTCTCCTGCTCGAGGCCCGCAGCCCCGGGCCTCCGCGCGCCGGTGGCTTCCGCCTCTGCCAGGACGCTGCGTCCCACGGCCGCGCCTGCGCGGTTTCCGAGGGTCAACCAAACCCCCTGACTTTAAAGAAATATTTTAAAACCGTTTATGTGGCGTAGGATTCCGCCGCGGATCTCGGCGAGGATAAACCAACCGCCCCCTCGGTGGCGGGAGCAGCGCCCGCTCCCCAGAAGCGGGGTGTCCTGCGCTCGCCCCCAGCCCCGGCGCGGACCCTCGCGAGCGCGGCTGGGGCTGCCCCCAGCCCCCCGACGTCGCCCCTCGTTTTGCGGGGGCAGAGCAGAGGCGAGCGGGGCTGCGTTGGAGGACGGGGCGGCGCCGCCGCCCCTGCCCCTCCCTCCCGTGACAGTGAAATTACGACGTATTTTTAAAAAAACGATATAGATTTCTTTTCCTCCTTTTAAATACTTCCCGCGCAGACCTGTACAGAGAACAGAGAGATGATCTATATTTTCAGTTGCAGCTTTTGTACATAGAAAACTCCAAAGACTTCCCCCTTTCTCCGCGCGAGGACTAAATGAAGGTTGCGTCGTCTCCGGGGACGGCGCGTCGCCCGTTGCACAGATTATTTATGTATTTAAACGTATCCTTTAGTTCGTAACCTCTACAGCGCCGTACCTGCTGCTTCGTGAGCGTCCGGAGGGGCTCGCTCCCCGCCGCCGAGCTCCTCGCCCGGCGCAGGGCAGGCGGCTCGCGGCGAGGCCGGAGCGCCGGCAGGTACCACGCTTAGCAATGTTTTTTAGCACCTTTTTTTAACTGCTCCCGGGCCGGGGGAGCAGCGCACAGTATTCTGCTTGGACGATTTCCTACTTCTTGTATCGTAACTGCGGTAAATCTTTCGATGCAATAAAGGTGTAAATGCGGAGGACCTGCCCGCTCCTGCGGCGACCGGGCGCGCGGCGCCGCAGCCGAACCCCCGCGGCTCTGGGGTGAGGAGCAGGGGGCTGGGGGCAAGAGCGCACGGGTTTTGGGGGTTTCTGAACATCGGGAATCGCGCGCGGGCGGGGATTTGTTCTCACCCGTGTGGCACCGAGGTGCCGGGCTGGCTCGCGGCGGGCTCGGCTCGCCTGCGTCCCCTCACTGCTCTGCTTTCCCTGCGGCCAGAGGTGCCCGGCGCGGGACCCCGGTCCCCCGGTAAGCGCAGCGGCCGCGCTGCCGGCACTGCCGGGGCGACAACGCGCCTTTCGTAGACCCAGTGCTCCGTTACACGCGGCGGGAGCGGCTGGCGGCTTGGCTCGGGCCCGCACCGGCTCCGTACCGCGCTGCTTGACCCCTCGGGGCCGTCGCTGCGAGCACAGAGCCCACCTCACGCCCAAAGAACCCCCCCGGTGCCCGCTACCGCGATGGGGGACCCCGGCCTTGGTCGGCTGATGGGTGCTGACCGGAGCCGCGTCCCCTCCGCGCCGTCCCACCACCCGCGCCCCCGTCCCGCTCCAACGCGGACTCCGGTCCCGGTGGGCAGCAGCTTTATTCCCGGCGGCGGGAGCGGCGCGACGCTGCCCTAGGGCCCGACGCGTCCCTGCTCCCCGCGGGACTGCAGCCAGAGCCGAAGGGCGAACTTGGTGCCGGTGCTGACCCGCTCCACGTCCTCCCCTTCGGCGGGAGCCGCGGTCAGGAAGGTGCCGGTCGGCAGCTGGGCGCTGCGGGAGGAGCCGCTGCTCAGCTCGGTGATGCTGAGGGAGGGCGGGCGGTGAGGGCGGGGGCGACGCGGGGCCTGGGGCTCCGCACCCCTTTCCCAGAGCCGGCGGGAGCCGCTCCCGCGTCCCTCCTCACCCCACGGTGGGCGGCAGCGCCGCGGGGACGCGTCCCCAACACTCCGCTCCGTCCTCGGTGGCTGCGATGGCCTCCAGGAGCGGGGGCTCCAGCCAGGCGTAGGCGCTCACCTCGCTCTCGCTGGGCCGCATCCTGGCCTGGCGCCCGGCGCGGGGTCAAACCGGGGCGCCCGGCGCGGGGTCAAACAGGGGCGCCCCCGGCGTGGGGTCAAACCGGGGCCCCCGGCGCGGGGTCAAACAGGGGCGCCCCCGGCGTGGGGTCAAACCGGGGCGCCCCCAGCCCGGCCCCCACCCAGCGCTCACCCACCTCCAGCCGCTGGTGGGGCTCGGCGCAGAGCAGCAGCAGGTAGGCGACGATGTGGTGGCGGCGCGGCAGCCCCCGGCTCAGCGCGGGCGGGTAGATGGACTGGGGGCGAGACGCACGCGGTCAGCGGGTGCTGCCCCCCACCCAAGGGTGCTCGGCCCCCCCCCGGGCGCGGGACGTCACCTCCCAGAGGCCCAGCATCCGCCAGGAGAAGCTGCCGGCCTCCAGGCGCAGCCCCGTCTCCTCCTCCAGCTCCCGCAGCGCCGCGTCCAGCAGCTGCGGCCAAGGCGGGGGTCAGGGTGCGCCGCCACCCCGGCTCCCGCCGCCCCGGCCGCTCGTCGCCGCGCCGTCCCCTCACCTCCTCGCCCGGCTCCACGTGTCCCCCTGCGAGGAGCCGGGGGTCAGGGGCGCCCCGCGGCGCCCCGCACCCCGGTTTCCCGGCGGCCGGACTCACCGGGCGGCACCCAGACGTTGGGGAAGGCGCGGAGGCCGCCGGCGCGGCGGGTGAGCAGGACGCGGCCGGTGCTGGCCTGCAGCAGCGCGGCCGCCCCCACCGCCACCCCGCGGCCCCGCAGCTCGGCGGGGAGGGCGAGCGCCGGCCGCTGCCCCAGGCGCTTGGCGGGGCAGGAGCGGGGTCTCTGCGGGGAGCGGGGGGCGTCGGGGGGCGCCGGGGGCAGCGGGCGCCCGGGGCGCGGCCCCCACCCACCTGCAGCAGGGCGACGGCGGAGCCGGGGAAGGCCGCGTCCGAGAGGAGGAAGCGGCCGCGCTCCAGCCCGCAGCTCACCGCCGCCGCGTCCTCGTGCGCCGCGCAGAAAGCGCCGGTGACGCTCTGCGGGGGAGCGAGAGGGCGGCGGCGTGGCCACCGTGGCCGCCAACATGGCCGCCAACATGGCACCGCCATGGCACCACGATGGCCGCCAACACGGCACCGCGGCGGCCACCGCCACGGCACCGCACGGGACGCGCGCCCGCAGCCAGCCAGCGCGTGCACGCTCGGGTGCGCGCCCCCGCACACTCCCGCAGGCCCTGCCCCCCCCTTGCACGCTCACCCTCGTCCCGCTGTGCACCCCCCGCCTCGTGCACGCTGTGCCCCCCCCTTGCACGCTCACACCCTGTCCTGCTGTGCGCACCCCTTTTGCACACTCACTCTCCTTGTCCTGCTCTGCACCCCCTTGCACACTCCCCCCCTTGCACCCCTCTTGCACCCACACCCCCCTTGCACCCCTCTTGCACCCACACCCCCCTTGCACCCCCCTTGCACACTCCCCCCCCTTGCACCCCTCTTGCACCCACACCCCCCTTGCAACCCCCCTTGCACACTCCCCCCCTTGCACCCCTCTTGCACGCACACCCCCGTTGCACCCCCCACGCCCTCTTGCACACTCCCCCCCTTGCACCCCCCTTGCACAGCCCCCCCCTTGCACACCCCTTGCACCCCCCACCCCCCCTTACACACTCCCCCCTTGCACCCCCCTCCCTTGCACCCCCTTTACACCCCCCCCGCCCCCCCCCGTACCTGCCCGAAGCGCGCGGGCCCCCCCGCCCCGCCCCGCCTCACGTGCACCAGCACGCGCGCCATATCCCCGCCACGGGCGCGCGGCCTTCCCCCGGGGGTGGGCGTGGCCTCCGCGAGGGGCGTGGCCTGGCGGCGAGAGCGCCCCCTGCCGGCGGGGCCCCGCCCGCTCCCGGGAGGAACGGAGCCACCGGCGCCCCCCCCCCCCCCCGACCCCGGGCACTCGGGCGGCAGCGGCGGCTTCGGCTTTTATTTTCCCCAACGGCGCCGGCGCCACGGGCCCCGGCTCCGGCCCCGGCCCCGGCTCCGGCCCCGTCCCCGTCCCCGTCCCTGTCCCCGGCCCCGGCCCCGTCCCTGTCCCCGGCCCCGGCCCCGTCCCCGTCCCTGTCCCCGGCCCCGGCCCCGGCCCGGCCCCGAGCGCCCTCAGGGCCTCTTCACGGTGCTCTCGATGAAGGACTCCAGCACAAAGATGGTCTCGTCCACCTGGTTCTCGCTGGCGTCGATCCTGGGGGGCAGACGGAGCGGTGGGAAGGCCGCCGGTGTCCCCTGCCCGCTCCCGTCCCATCCCCGTCCCATCCCCGTCCCCATCCCCATCCCCATCCCGTCCCTATCCCGTCCCTGTCCCGTCCCCGTCCCCATCCCATCCCATCCCCATCCCATCCCGTCCCCATCCCTGTCCCCATCCCTGTCCCCATCCCGTCCCCATCCCCGTCTCCATCCCCATCCCCATCCCCGTCCCCATCCCCATCCCATCCCCATCCCCGTCTCCATCCCCATCCCCATCCCTGTCCCCATCCCCATCCCCATCCCGTCCCCATCCCTGTCCTCATCCCTGTCCCCATCCCCGTCCCCATCCCCATCCCTGTCCCCATCCCCATCCCGTCCCATCCCCGTCCCCATCCCATCCCCATCCCGTCCCCATCCCTGTCCTCATCCCTGTCCCCATCCTGTCCCCATCCCTGTCCCCATCCCCATCCCCATCCCATCCCGTCCCCATCCCATCCTGTCCCCATCCCTGTCCCATCCCCGTCCCCATCCCCTCCCGCCGGCCGGCGCTCACTTGTTGACGTTGCGCTTGAGGTTCTCCAGCTGCTGGCGCTCGGGGGCCGTGATCATCTCCTCGATCTCCTGCAGCTGCGCGTCCTCGGCGCCGGTGGCCTGCATGGACGCCAGGATGGCCTCCACCCGCTGCGACTTCTCCAGCAGCCTCCTGGGGAGGGGAGCGACCAGGAAACGGCGGCTGCAACCCCGCCTGCCCCGCCCTTCCGCCAGCCGCCCGAGCCCCAGCCTCACTTGTTCTCCTTGGTCTCAAACTGGCGCCGCTCCATCAGGTTGGCCACGCTCTGGGAAGAGGAAAGAGAAGCGGGGCAGGGGGAGACGCCGGCAGCAAAGCCGCAACGGGTGGCGAGACGGGGACGTTGCTGCTGCCACCCCCGGTGGCACCATCCGGGAGAGGCCCCGGGGTGGAGAACAACCACGCGTGGTGGTGGTGGTGAAGGAGAACCACACGTGGTGGTGGTGGTGAAGGAGAACAACCACGCGTGGTGGTGGTGGTGAAGGAGAACCACACGTGGTGGTGGTGGTGAAGGAGAACAACCACGCGTGGTGGTGGTGGTGGTGGTGGTGAATGAGAACCACACATGGTGGTGGTGGTGAAGGAGAACAACCACGCGTGGTGGTGGTGGTGGTGAAGGAGAACAACCACGGGTGGTGGTGGTGGTGGTGGTGGAGAACAACCACGCGTGGTGGTGGTGGTTGAGGAGAACAACCACATGCGATGGTGGTGGAGAACCACGCCTGATGGTGGTGGAGGAGAACCACGTGTGGTGGTGAAGAACCACGCATCTTGGTGGTGGTGGAGAACCACGCCTGATGGTGGCGGTGGTGAAGGAGAACAACCACGCGTGGTGGTGGTGGTGGTGGTGGAGAACCACACGTGGTGGTGGTGGTGAAGGAGAACAACCACGCGTGGTGGTGGTGGTGGTGGTGGAGAACCACACGTGGTGGTGGTGGTGAAGGAGAACAACCACGCGTGGTGGTGGTGGTGGTGGTGGAGAACCACACGTGGTGGTGGTGGTGAAGGAGAACAACCACGCGTGGTGGTGGTGGTGGTGGTGGAGAACCACACGTGGTGGTGGTGGTGAAGGCGAACAACCACGCGTGGTGGTGGTGGTGGTGGTGGTGGAGAACCACACATGGTGGTGGTGGAGGAGAACAACTACATGTGGTGGCAGTGGAGAACCACGTGTGGTGGTGGTGAAGGAGACCAACCACGCCTGATGGTGGTGGAGGAGAACCGCGCCTGGTGGTGGTGGTGGTGGAGAGCCACCAGGCTCCACCGCCCGGCGCAGGCGCACGCTGTGGGTCCTGGATTCCCCCCGGCTTGGGAACCTTGGTGTGGCTGGAGCCCAGATGGGGACCAGGCCGGTGCCAGCGGCTTCGGGGACCAGGCAGAGCCACCGGCGGGTCACCGGGAGCGTCCACGGCGGTGACGGGGACGTACCTTGTAGCACCGGTGCAGCAGCATCCGCGCGGAGGAGAGGACGTTCACAGTGTAGAGGTAGAAGGTGCGGGACGGGGCGTGGTCCGGAGTCTTGGGAATCTCCTACCGTGGGCGAGAGCAGGGGGGGCCTTCACCGCGCGGTGCCGCGGTGAGCGACAGGGCCTCGGGGACACGCGTCCAGCCCCCAGGCCTCGGTCCCTGCCCACGCGCCCCCTGCCTCGCTCACCTGCAGGGACACGAAATTCTCCGACAGCATTTTGTAGAGCATGTCCTTGGCTTCCTTGGCCGGGATCATGGCGAAATCCTCCACCTGCTTCTGCTCCAAATGCTTCTTCCGCAGGAGCAAGCGGAATATCCGGGCGCAGCGGGAGCCAAACCTGGCCGGGAGAGGAAAACACATCAGCGGATGGAAGCGAGAAAGGGTCCGGAAGCCTTCAATCGCCGTTTTACCTCTCCTCCACGATGGACTCCAGCGTTGCCGTCGCCAGAGACGCCAGGGCCTTGTGAAGGTCTGTACAAGATCAAGGTCAAGGGCCAACACCGGCGCACGGGAACCGTTTCCCGCGCGGGAGCAGGCGGGGCGGGTGCTTTACCCCAAAGGATACTGACAGTGTACATGCCCCCGCCGCTGTCCCCGGATTTACCCACAAACTCCAGCTACGAGAAAGGACAGAAAGCTCAGTACATCCCTAAGTAACAAAAATCCCGATCGTCTTAAAATCTCGATTGCCAAAAGTAATACGTAGGTTTTATGAAAAACCCCATCTCTGACCTTAACAGCCTAAGAACATCGCCCATATTTTTTAACACTTCCAATTTCTTTCAAACGTCAGTAGCACAGCGGTTTTCCCTCGGCCCGAGATCTCCCCAGGGCGCGGCCCAGGCTGGGGGTGCAGGGAGCGCGGCGAGGAGCCGCCGCGGAGCCGCGTTTGACTTCTTTACGCAGCCCCCTCCTCGCATTCGGGCGGCACAGATAACGATGCCGTTCTTACCGGGTCGTCTGCTAACAGGGTGAGGTACTGGTCCAAAACCTGCTTCGCGATGTTGTATCCGGCCGGAAGGGATCTGAATATCTACGGGAGGAAACCGGGCAGAAGGTAAGCGGGGGTGAAACGGAATAAGCAGCTTTTTAAAATCCGCAGGTGCTTTACAGAGTTTTCCTGCCGGATCCAAGCCCGGTGCCGGAGCCGTGCCCTGCACCCTGACGTCTCAGGGGCGGGAACCGACCTCGTTGGAAGAGAGGGGCTGGGTGTAGGGCGCGTTGGAGGACGTGGTGACTTCGCTCATCCGCAGCATCGTCCGCACTATTTCGCTGCTGGTCTGGTTTGGGGGGGAAGGAAACGGCTCTGAGTGGGGGAGAGCCTCCGTCCCGAGCTCTTCCCGCAGCAGCGGCCGCACGTGGGCCGCCCCTGCCCGCCCCGGAGCGGGGTTTGAACCCTCCCCGCCGGGCCCACAACCATCCAGCTCCCCCCTGATGGGGAGAGCGACCGCGGGAGGGTTCGGGGCGCTTCCACCAACCTGATCCATGCGGTTGGCCACGGCACTGACGATCCCCTGGTCTCGAAAATGCTGGTGGAACCGGTCGATGTTGACTTGCCAGTAAATGCCGTCGTCGGGCGGAGGCTGTGGGGGGATGGCGAGAGAGAGAGGAGCCGCGAAAACTGAAGGAAAGGGGCCACAAAACTGAGGGAAAGGGGCCACGAAAACTGAGGGAGAGGGGCCACAAAAACTGGGGAAGATGAGATGCAAAACTGAGGGGGATGAGACACAAAACTGAGGGAGAGGAGCTGCAAAAACTGAGGGAAAGGATCCACAAAAACTGAGGGAGAGGGGCCACAGAAACTGAGGGAGAGGGGCCACAAAACTGAGGGAGAGGGGCCACAAAACTGAGGGAGAGGGGCCACAAAAACTGAGGGAGAGGGGCCACAAAAACTGAGGGAGAGGGACCACAGAAACTGAGGGAGAGGGGCCACAAAACTGAGGGAGAGGGGCCACAAAAACTGAGGGAGAGGGGCCACAAAAACTGAGGGAGAGGGGCCACAAAACTGAGGGAGAGGGGCCACAAAACTGAGGGAGAGGGGCCACAAAACTGAGGGAGAGGGGCTACAAAACTGAGGGAGAGGGGCCACAAAACTGAGGGAGAGGGGCTACAAAACTGAGGGAGAGGGGCCACAAAACTGAGGGAGAGGGGCCACAAAACTGAGGGAGAGGGGCCACAAAACTGAGGGAGAGGGGCCACAAAACTGAGGGAGAGGGGCTACAAAAACTGAGGGAGAGGGGCCACAAAACTGAGGGAGAGGGGCTACAAAAACTGAGGGAGAGGGGCCACAAAACTGCTCATTTGGTTTCCCCAGGAGAACGTGTTTGGGAAGACGCTGGATCCCTCGAGCCCGTAAGCTCAGAGGAGGAGGAAGGAGCTCAGCCCTCGGCAGGACAGGGACAGAGGAGCGTCCCCAGCAACGGTCACACGCGGGGGGCAGGCAGCTGCCTCCACCCTTCCCCTGTGCCGCAGCCCCGGCTCTGATTTACAGCCGAGGGCGACGTTCCTTCAGCGTCCCCCGTACCTCCGAGCTTTCTCCATCCTGCTTCTGCTTTTTAGCCTTGCGCTCGCCGTTCTCCTCCTCGTCGCACGATCGTCTCCGCTTCCCTTTCCCTGTCAAACAAAGATGGCGTTTGCTTTTAAAAACCATCGCCACGGTCTCGGGTGAACAGCGCGTGGCCGCGCGCTCCCCCAGCGCCCCGCTCGCCAGCGGGTAGCGCCCGGGGTTACCCCGAGGGGCTTCTCACCTACGAGGTTCAGCCTGGGCACGACGTACATGTCCTTCTCGTTGATCACCAACGCGGGCGCGGGGGGAGGCGGCGCGTCGGGGTTCTCGGGGGTTTCGGGGACCAGCGGGCACCTCTGCACAAAGTGCGTGTCCGCCAGGCGCACAAAGGTGTTGGAGACGTCAGCGTAATCCATCGTCTTCCCGTCTAGGGCAGAGGACGGAGACGGCGGCGTCAAGCTCTGCCAGCCCCGGCTCGCTCCTGCGGCTCCGGAGGACGAGGTGACGCTGTGGTCCCCAGAGAACCGCTACGAACAGGCTGCTCGGAGGCCGTTTTGGGGGAGGGGGCCTGGTTTTGGGGCATTTATAACCCCTCTGGCAGCGAGGCCACTTTGGGTGGCTCCTTCTCCAAGTTCATGGCCAGCATTCTGCTGTATCGCAGACCACAGAGCCTCCGGTACCGCATTCACCGAGCAAAACCGGCCTCCGGCAGCCTCTGCGCCTCCTCCCGCTCCCAGATCCCCTTTTTTAGGAAGAGGAGATTCCCACCTTCCATGGTTTCAGTCAGCCTGTCCGCCACCTTCCTCACCACTGCGCTCATCGTCATCTTGCCGTTGAGGAGCAGCTCCTCCACGATGAGCTCCCCCGTGTCGTTGTAGAGGGTCTTGGCGGTGTAGATGTAACGCGGGTAGCGGAGGATCCTCAGGACCCGCTTGCACTGGGCCTCGTACTCCACGAAACCTCGCTTCTGCAGCTGGTACGTCACCAGGTTGTGTTGGATGAGGACGCAAAGCGCTTTCTTAACCTGCCCGAGGCAGAGCGGGGCTCGGTTACGCGACAGCGAAGCCCGCGCTGCGCTCGCCCCCCTTCACGGAGCATTTCCTCCACGCGCAGCCACCATTTTCCCCCCGCTGTGACCCTCCCCGGTGTCTGTGTCACCATCTTGTCCCCTGCGCATCACCCCCGTCCCTCTGGCCTCTATTCCCTGCCTTTGCTCCCTACGGAGACGTCAGAGTTACGCTCTCCTCTTTCCCAGACCCCTTCTTAAGCAAGATAACGAACCACCTCTCCCGCTTAAGAAAACCCACCCGATTTATGTTTTCCATAAGCACCAAAGGTCTCGTTTGTCCTTCTCAAGGTTTTCCCTCCAGTTTCTCCTCCGGTGCTGGCTGACAGCTCGGGCTGAGATGGGAGCACCCCAGGCTGCGTTATCGAAGGCGCCCGAGCCGAAGCCGACGCGGGTTTGGGACGTACCTGATCCAGCAACAGCCCCGTGTCGCTGACGATCATCCGCAGCGGCTGGGTGCCCGTCCTGATAAGGTAAGTCCCGATCTTCTCCACGATCTCCCCGAAGTGTTCTTGCAGCAGGAGGGAACACAGCTTTATTTCCGCCTGAGTCATCTCGACGGCAGATCAAACCCCCCGGCGGTGCTGGGGAAGAGCGCGGATGTTATTACGGCTGGTTTGGGGGGACGGGATGGCGGGGGGCGGCCGGAGAAACCCGTCTGTGCTCCATCCCGAGATGGATGTACCCAGGGAGACCGAGCCTTGAGTGAAACCGGCCCCTGGCGCTGTAGCGGGGGTGAGATGTGGAGGGGATGGATGCTCAGGCACACGGCTGGTCCCTGTGTCCCCTCCCTGGGGATGGCAGCCCTGTCTGAGGGGTCCCTGTGTCCCTGCCCGGGGATGGCAGCCCTGTCTGAGGGGTCCCTGTGTCCCTGCCCGGGGATGGCAGCCCTGTCTGAGGGGTCCCTGTGTCCCTGCCCAGGGATGGCAGCCCTGTCAGAGGGGTCCCTGTGTCCCTGCCCGGGGATGGCAGCCCTGTCTGAGGAGAGGCCTGGGTCCATAGGTCCCTGCCACCCAAAGGGCAGCCATGCCAGAGGGGTCGGGGTCCCCGTGTCCCTGTCCCAGGGGGGATGGCAGCCCTCTCCGCAGGGTCCCTGTGTCCTCTCCCAGGCTGGATGGCCCCCACAGAGGGGCTGGGGTCCTGTCCCCGCGTCCCCTCCCCGCGGATGGCAGCCCTGTCTGAGGCGGCCTGGGCCCATAGGTCCCCGCCACCCAAGCGGCAGCCATGTCAGAGGGGTCAGGGTCCTCGTGTCCCCCTCCCAGGCGGGATGGCCCCCACAGAGGGCCGGGGCCCTGTCAGAGGGGCCGGGGTCCCCGCGTCCCCTCCCGGGGACCGCAGCCCGCTCGGAGGGGACCCGCCAGGCCCTCACTCACCCAGGCCCGGCCTAGGCCCATGCGGCCACCATGGCAACCGGCACTTCCGGTTCTCCGCCCTCTACTTCCGGAGGCGCCGGGTACGGCCGCGCCTCGTTGGCCGCTCTGGAGGACCGGGCCGGGCGATGCTCTGCCCGCGCCGTCTCGTCGGGCCGAGGTGACGCTCTACCCGCACTCCCTCTCTGCTCAGTCCGGAGCAGACGAGCGAACCGGAAGCTTGAGGCTAGCGGGTCGTTCCGCCGACACTCTACCCGGCGGACCGCGGCCTCGCTGCCTCGGCGGAGGACTGACGGCAGGGAGCCGGCGGAGGCGGGGGAGAGAGAAGATGGCGGAGGCCTCGGCGGCGGCGGCGGCCGCCGTCTCCCAGCACCGGTTCTTCTGCCACAGCTGCAAGGGAGAGGTCAGCCCCAAGCTGCCGGTAAGCGCCGGGGGTCGGGGCTGCAGCGGGGGGGGGGGGGGGGGCGGGGGGGCGGGGGGCGCCGAGGCTGAGGCCTCCCAGCGCCGGTTCCCCCCCCGCCCGAGGCGGGGGCGGGCCGGGCTCGGCCCCGGGGGTGAGGGGCTCGGCCCCGTTCCCCCCAACAGATCTCCCCTTTTGGGGGGGTACCCCTGCCCCGGGCTCAGCCTGGGGGGGGGTATGAGCCCCCAAAGCCCTGCAGGGGGGTGACCCCCCCACATCCCCTCCCCGAGCCCTGTGGGGAAGGGGTGTCCCCTTCAAACCCCACAGACGGGGTGACCCCCCCAGACCCCCTTCCTGAGCCCCATGGGGAAGGGGTGTCCCCTTCAAACCGTACAGACAGGGGTGACCCCCCCAGACCCCCTTCCTGAGCCCCATGGGGAAGGGGTGTCCCCTTCAAACCCCACAGACAGAGGTGACCCCCCCACATCCCCTCCCCGAGCCCTGTGGGGAAGGGGTGTCCCCTTCAAACCGTACAGACAGAGGTGACCCCCCCAGACCCCCTTCCTGAGCCCTGTGGGGAAGGGGTGTCCCCTTCAAACCCCACAGACGGGGTGACCCCCCCAGACCCCCTTCCTGAGCCCCATGGGGAAGGGGTGTCCCCTTCAAACTGTACAGACAGAGGTGACCCCCCCACATCCCCTCCCCGAGCCCTGTGGGGAAGGGGTGTCCCCTTCAAACCGTACAGACAGGGGTGACCCCCCCAGACCCCCTTCCTGAGCCCCATGGGGAAGGGGTGTCCCCTTCAAACCCCACAGACGGGGTGACCCCCCCACATCCCCTCCCTGAGCCCTGTGGGGAAGGGGTGTCCCCTTCAAACCCCACAGACGGGGTGACCCCCCCACATCCCCTCCCCGAGCCCTGTGGGGAAGGGGTGTCCCCTTCAAACCCCACAGACGGGGTGACCCCCCCAAATCCCCTTGCTGACCTCCCCATCCTGCGGGGAAGGGGTCCCCCCTGAAACAGGGCCACCCTGCGAAGCCTTGGAGGCTGGTGTGGTACCCCCAAACTTTCCCGAAGCCTGCAGGGAAGGGATGACCCCCAAAATCCCACGGGGAAGGGGCTGTTCTCCAGAAAGCCAGCGGTTAAAGGTGACCCCCCCCCCGCACCCCAGGTCCTGTAGAAAGGGGTGAGCCCCCAAATCCTGCTGAACCCTGCAGGGGCAAGGTGCCCCCCCAGCCCTCCCCAGCTGGCTGTGGAGAGCGCTGCCCCCCCCAAAGGTCTGAGGCCAGGTTGACCCGCACCCCGACACCTCTAGGGCTGTAGGAGAGGGTGAGTCCTCCGGTCCTTTTGGGAAGCGCCGATGTTCCTGCGGAAGGCTGCAGGGAGCAGCTGGGGGGGCTGAATGTGGCCCCCTACCAGGGGTGACCCCTGCTTGCACCCCCTAACCGAGCCCGCGAGGGGGCCTTCGTCGGTGAGGAGGAGGGGGGAGCTCAAGCCCCAGCCCGGTGGGCCCGAGCCCCCCGTATCTGGGGAGCCCGGCACCCCCAGCCCTGCAGGGGTGAGCAGGGAGGTGACAAATCCCTCAGCAAGGCAGCTGGAAGCGGGGCTGGGCTGGTGTGACCTCGATATCCCCCCCCCGCTCTGTTTTTGGGGTTTTGGGGGCGGAAGGTTTGGCCCGTGATTGCTGAGGGTGGGGGACATTGGGGGAGAGGGGGCAGGACCGGGCTGATGCTCTTGTTCCCTATGGCGGTGGGGATAATCCCAGTGCCCAGCCTGGGAAGGGGTAGGGGCAGGACTGGGAGGACTGGGGGGATGCAGACAGTGTGGGATGGAGGGGAGACGTCCCAGCAGCCGTTACCCACGGGCTGCATCTACATCCGAGCCCGATTCCCGAGCTGTCCTTGCTCTGCTGCAGGTCAGGAAGGGTATCTCCTGTCACCTGCAGGCACCCCGGGGTCTGCAGGCAGGGAGTTACCAGCTGCATTAACCCAAAAAGTTCATTCCTGAGATGTCAGTTGGGGGTTTTCTCTGCTCCTTTACTGTCTGAGGGTGCCGGAGCCCTCCCTCTCCTTCTCTGTCGCTAAGACAGGAGCGAGGCCACGCGCAGACCCCTCGGGCCAAGCCCCCTTCCCTGATTTCTGTAAAATCCAGGCAGACGGAGCGACATGGCCCCTTGGCGGCAAGAGGGGGGCACACAGGCTCCGAAAGCGCCTGCACCCAGCCCGGGCGAGGGGCCCCGGCACGGCCTCCGGCGGGGGCTTCTGCGGGCCCGAGCAGCCCCCGAGGCTGATCCTCATCTGACGGGATGGAAGTCGGATATCCGCATCCCGATCCATCCCAGCTCCTTTTCTCTGCAGCCGGTAGCTTCACCTTCGGGTGCTTCTCTTCCCTCTTGTCTCCCAAATTTTGCTCCGTTCTCTTTTTACACCATTTCCATCTGCTGCTGACTTCAGCGCTTTACCCTCCAGTGTTTCAAAATCTACTTTGTTAAAAGAATTACTGTCCCAGACCTGCTCAAACCCCGTCCGTCCCCAAGCCTCAGGCTTTCCCGATGCCTCAGTAATCTCTCTTGCTCAACCTAGGGGTAAAATTCCAGGCCTGCTCCACGAAACACCTTTACATCAAACCTCGGCTGGTTTTTCCTTTCCTCGGATCTGGCGTGCCGCGAGCGGTTTCCTTCGCTTCTAAATCGGGAGCCCGGGCGGACCGAAGTCCCTTCTGCTTTGCGTGGGCATTAAAGAGGTCGCCGCATCCTCTGCCTGGAGGATGGCTTGCCCAGCTCTCCCGGCGTGTCTTGCTCCAGTTTCTATTTCAAGAGCACCCAGAAACCCAGCTCAGGGTTGAGGCCTCGTTGGAGGCTGTTGTTTTGCCTCTCCCGCTGGGCTCCGCTCTCATTCCCCTCCGGAGACGGCTGGATTTTGGTAGAGAGAAGCATCGTAGAGCTTTTGGTGGGTCTAGAAATGCAGGTTGTCGCAGTCTGGGCTTTATAAAAACATCTCTTGGGAGCTTGTGCCTGCCACAGTAACAAACATTTTTTTTCTCTTTTGAGATCTCCGGTTTTCTGGCCTGGCCCTGGGGTGGGGACGGGGACGGACAGGTTCCCGGTGACCGGCTGGGGACGTGGCTTGCCGTCAGTTGTCCCCAAACCTGTTCCTCACTTCATCCCTTTGAAGGAAAGCACAGCCAGACCTTCCTCACGCCCTTCCCTGGCCGGTCGGCTCGACTTGCAGAGGCTTTTGCAACCTTTACTCGGCGCCCAGACGTGCTTTGAGGAGTGTGGCCCGACCAGCCGCTGCGTTGGGTCGGTGCTGTCCCCGTGACGTGGGGACAGTCGGCGTAGAGGCGACGCCTGGACCCCTGGCCGTGGGGAGGACGTGGCCGCGGGGCCGCTCTGCCCACGGTTGCGGTGGGGTGACCTCGGGAGCTGCTTCCCTTCGGTCGGTCCTCGGAGGCTCCCCTCGTCCCTCCAGGCTGCGTAGCCGTCACCCCGCCTTGCAGGAGAAGCGCTGGCTGTGTGCGCCCCAGCGCCGACTTCTTTTGGGGCAGTGACTCTCTCCCCGTGCCTCAGTTTACCCCCAGCAGCGCAAGTCCTGGCTCCGTGGGGGATGATCCGCAAACCAAAAGTGATAAATTGGGAGAAGCTGGACCCGTTTGCCAGGACCAGGACACGATCCCGCGCCCCCAGCCTCTCTTTCTCACACCCCAGACAAGTAACTTCTCTCCCTGGCTTTCCAAAAACAAAACAAATGCTGAGCGCACTTTTTTTTTTTAACTGCTTTCACCAGGATAATGGCAACCTAGACTAAAACCCTGGCGGCGGATCGTTTGTCTGTCCGGGAGGTTGTTCTTCCTACCGACCACCCCTGAGCAGGAGGATCTGCTGCTCATCAGGCAAGGTTTAGAGGCGCGGGGCCGCTGCCTCCTTCCAAAGCGAGCACGCAACGCCGTGGCGTTCGTTGCCGGGACCTGGCGAGGGCCCCCAGCACGTTGGGTTTAGATGCAGCCATCGTCCTCGGTGAGGCTGCTCTGTCTTCTCGCCTCGGCAGTGAGCTGGAGCCTCCCGGGGAGCGGGCAGAGGTGGTGTAGACTGCACACCCTGAAACGTGGGTGCCCCGAGCAGGGACAGCACCTCGACGGGTCACCGCCAGCCCTTTCGGGGTGGTCGGGGGCTGCCTCGGTGTCGGCAGGAGCCTGCAGTGTTAATGGGAGGTTGGGGCTTTGCTGGGGCTCCGTGGGGCTGGTCGCTGCCCCGGCTGCAGCGCTGGTTTGATGCTGCGAAGCCGGCTGATGTTTGACGATATCCCCTGCCGGCTGCTTCAGTGTGCTGTGCGCGGCGGGCGCTCGTCCTGGTGGGGCTGCAGCCCTGCGGATCTGTGTTTATTTTAAAGCGGGGAGGAAAAACCCGAGAGAGAGAGAGAGAGAACGTGTGGCTGGATGAGAGGCAAAGCTGAGCAGGCGTTTCAGCTCTCCCGGTGCCACAGCGCCTGCAGTGCCGACTGCTGCCGTGTGTCCTGGTTTCAGCCCCGTGCCGCTCTCCCCACAAGCGGTGGGAGGAGGCTGGGGCGATGTCCCTGCCGTGGCCGGCTGGTTTCATCCCTGCTGGGCTTCTGTCCTCGCCAAAATGGCCTGGCCCCCCTTCTCCTTTGCCGGTGTGAAGCCGGGCGGTCTCAGCTGGGAGCGAGCCAGGAGAGGAGCTGTTCTCGCTTCCTTACCCTCGAAGAGCTCTGGATGAACGCCGAGGATGAGACCATCTGTCCGCTGCCGCGCACGGTTAAAAGCTGCTGCTCCAGTGTCCGGCGTTTCGGTGATGGAGTTTCCCTCGTGCTTGGCGCAGCTCAAAGAAATGCTTGAATCAGCTGAGAAACCGCGTGGCGATGCCGAAACGGAGCCAAGGTTACGATGCGATGGTCCCCGTCCGCAACGCTGGTGACAACGCAATTAATATTTATAGCGAGGAGTGCGTCTGCGTCTCACCGAGGGCCCTGTCCTTGCGCCGGGGGGAAGACGACGAAGCAGCAAGTTCTGAGGTCAGGTCTTGGGGCAGAGGAGACGGCGCCTGCCTTGTACGGGAGCGAGCAGGTAAGGGGGATGTCCCAGAGCGTCTGATGTCACCTGCTGCCCGGTGTGACAACTGCTTTGTCTTCTCTTGGCAAAATGTTTTTTTAAAAAACAAAAACAAAAAACCACACAAGTTGCATAAAATTAGCTGCCTTGTGTCATTTGAGCCCTGGATCTTCTTTCCGAGAGGGACTAGGGCAGGGATTAGGGACGAGGTGGGGGAAAACGATGGGTTACTGCGCAGTCTGTCTTCTCGACCTCCCCGTGCTGAAGCATCTCCTGAGCTGGAGACCGTACCTGCGCCGTTGGGTTGAAGGATCGCAATCCTCCAGGAATTCACCTAGTGACTTTTTAAAGACGCTTTATGCTTCTGGCTTCCCGACAGCCTCTGGCCGCAGCCTCCGCGGCCGATGCGTTGCGTGAGGAAAGTCCTCAGGCGGTAAAAACACACGTGGAGGTGATGAGCTGCCTCGAGGAGTGGGGACCCGGGGAGAAGCTGATGAGCTCCAAGGGTGACGCGGTCCTGGTTCCCGTGCCAGCGCGATGGGAGAGATCAGGAGCCTGTGAGCGCTCCAGCATCCTGCCAGGGAAGAGACGCCGTGGAGGTTATTTTGCTGCTGCTTCTTCACGCACGGATGTAAGGGCCGTCTCTTCCTAACGGAGGGTTCAGGCGTGTGCGGCTCAGCCTCAGTGAGCTGCGACTTGGTCGTGTGGCTCTGAAGTGTTGAACTGGGGTCGGTCCGCTGGGTCTCTCTCTTTTTACCCACGTCAAATATAAACCCGAGAGTTTATGTAGTGCAAGGAGCAGCTGCCCCTTGGGTGAAGCCGGTTTGGACAGTACAGAGTGCTGTTGCCCAGTGCTTAAAGATGAGGAGTAAATGTTGTTGCAGCTGTGGGGATTACAGGAGGGATTTTTAATTCAGGAAAGACAAATGAGTCAGCCCAAGCCTGGGGCGGCGGAGCTGAGTTATCCTGCCCGTAGCTGCCTGGTGAAGAGAGGGGAAGGTAGTTAAGTCCAGGGTTAGAGCTGTGGGACGGGCTCCTGGCCGTCAAGGGGAGGACAAGCGACCAAAGTAGAAGCGTGCAAAGCTGCTGGATGGAGCAAGAGTCAGGGAAAACTTCTCAGCTCGCCTTATTCTCTCTCCTTCGTCGGAGCCCGTGCCTTGCTGATCAGGGAGCTTGCTTTGATGTCTCCTCTCCAAGTTGCCGGAGCCTGGAATAGCCAGGAGAACACGAAAAGGGAACGGTTTGAGTCCTGCCTTGCGGGTGAGGGTGACGAACTGACACCGTTACCTGCGGGCCCTCGGCCGCTGGGAGCTGCTCGGGTTTGATGCCTCGGCCAGAAAGATGCTGACGGTGCCGAAAGTGCCGCGACGGAGGGCTGAGCCGGCAGGACAGGCTGGACTGCGGAAGGGACGTGCCGCACAGCAGCGGCCTCGTCAGTATGGCACAGGGTGCCGTATGGCACCGTGGTGTCCCCGGAGCGGGAGGCGGCGCTGACGGCGGGAGCTGGTGGTTCCTGGCCTGCTGTGCGTCCAGGTGGGACGATGAACAGGGCGAAGGTGCCCCTGCCAGAGCCTGGCCATGAGCCTCGCTTTGCCCACTCAGCCCGAACGGCACTGTGGATGGAGCAAAGCAACCTGCACGTCGCTTTTCCTGGTGCTTTGTGCTCTTTAAATTCAGTTTTATGCGGGGACCTCAAAACTTAGACTGGTTTGCTCCACACGCCTTTGCTTGCTTCTTAACTGGAGTTGCATTTGCATCTTTCCCTCTGTTTTGGGGGTGAAGGGGTGCTTGGGAACCACCTGGGTGGCTGAAAAACCTTCTAGTCCGTCCTTTCTGCCCCGGTGTAGGATCAAATCTAGCAACATCGCTCCCGACAGATGCGCTTAGGCTAGACGTGTATGTGCCACCCAGTCCTGGCTGCTTAGGGAATCAACTGGCCGCTTGCCTCTGGCTAGCTAGCCAGCACGTGTCTCTCGTGAGCAGGGCACAACGGGCTCCCGTCGGGCAGGGCCGCGGGCAGCGAGGGCTCCTGGTGGGATTTTCTTTTATTTTCCTTCTGGGAAACACAGACCACCAGGCTGAAGGGAAGACGGAGCGATAGGATGCTGTCATTCCTCCCTGGAAAGTCTCTTTGTCCTTTGCGCTGCGGCTGGATCCTGCTTGGGCAATGAGGTCCCTGTGCTCACCGAAACGGTGGCGGTTCTCCGGACGCGGGGCGCCCATCGCGCTCTTTCTGTGCGGGCTCCGGCAGAGAGCGGGGCTGTCCGATGCCTCCCCAAACCTCTCGCAGACAGCGGGAAGGTAAGCCGAAGGGCTCGTGCCGCTCCGTGCCTGCGATGGCTCTGCAGTATCCCACCCACCGCCCGTCCTCTCTTCTGGTTTCCCTTCTCCCTCCCCCCTGTTGCTATTTATCCCAAATGCCATTTTTATCTCTCTTCCTGCTCTGACTATACATTCGAGCTTCTGGGCGAGATGCTGGTAATTTCCATACGGTTTATAACATAAAAAGAAACATTCAAAAGCTTCCAGAAACGCATCAGACCTGCAGCGTCCCCGATGGCACGGCCTGCTGCTAAGTTTAGAGGGGGGGGGGCGGGGGGAAATCTTTCCAACGTGGTCGTTTTGACAGGGAAAATGCTGGAAATGAATTAAGTGAAGGATTTTTAGGCAGCGCAGAGCATCCTCCTGGTTCGGTATCGCTCTGCAGCCTGGTGGTATAGGATGAAATGAGGTGGTATAGGATGAAATGAGCTTGCTGACCCCAGTATTTTAGTGCCTAGCTTTTGATTCGGTACGTATTCATTACTTTTAAGAAATGCCAGGCTTTCACTGCTCCTCGCTTCTAGTTTGCAGCTCAGAGCCAACGTCTCTGAAGAGGGATGCCTGTGAGTACCCCGCGTTTTGCAGAGCCTTTCCCTTTTTTCCCCCCTCTATTGTAATTTTCGTTCAGAGGTGGGTCCGTGCCGTACCCCGCCGCCTTCCCGGCCGCGCAGCCGGACTCGCTCTCCGTGGCGGCATTCAGCCCCGCAATTTGCTCCTAGGCAAAACCGAGCGACGGCGTTCCTCTTTCAAATGCACGCGTCTATCCTCGTTAGCCTTGCGATTCGCGGCTGTAAAGCCGAAAGCCCCAGACAGATTTTTTTCTTGTTTCTTTTTTCTTTCTAAGAGCTCATCGCCCATCAGTTCCCATTATATCCAAGGCTGGAGCTCTTTTGAAACTATCCCACATGTTCGGCTGCCTAAATGGGCCTTTGTGCAACCCTGTGCTCGGCCTCTCCCATCGCAGGCTGGGGTGTCACGAACGTTTTGGGAGCGAAGCTGCTGCGGGCAGCTCCCCGCCGCCCTCGTCTCCATCTCCGAAGCCGCTCCAGCTGGCGAGCGAGGTGCCCCTGCGTAAGCGCGGCACCTGGTAAATATTGCCAGCTAATGCTTTGCTTCGGAGGAAAAAAGCAAAAGGAGATTAATTGATGTGTCTCGAGGGCATGTGTGCCATTCCCAGGGAAACACGGATTTAGTGGGGAAAAGATGCGGAGCCCTACGGGGACGCGGAGGCGAAGCTGGCGTTTCAGGAGAGCAAAAAAAGACGTCGGTGAATTTGGAGCTGCCTCCGCAAAGGCGTTGTGTTACGGGGCTGGGAGATCTCACCTGCGCCCCAGCTCTGGTAACGCCGCGCCGGGAACTCGCACGGGCCCGGAGCTGGGTGCGGCGTTGGGAGCTCAAAGGAGGAGCTGGGCCGTACGGAGCAACCGGTGTGCCGCCGGCTTGGGCGTCTCGTCTTTTCTTTCCTCTTCTGGTCACGCTCCGGGTCTAGGTAGCAGGATTTGATACCGAGGGCTCGAGGCTGCGGTTCGCAGGCTGCTGGTAGGGTTTTTATCTGTGGTCTGGGAAGCGTGCGTAAGGAAAGCAAGGCTCTTATCAGGAGGCTTTCTTTTTGGACGGAGACCCTGCAAATCGTGGGTTGGGAAATCGCTGCCCAGAGCAGGGTTTGGGAGCGCGCTGGCTCCGCCGCCCCGCAGCGGGACGGGCTGGGGAGGGGGGACCTGGGGGTGCTCTTTGGTTTTGGCAATGTTTTGCGCTAAATTGAAGCGGATCCACAGCTCTGGGACAAAACGAGCGCTCTCGCGATGAAAACGGAGAAGATTGGTCTCCTCTGAAGGAGTCTCCCCCCCTGCTGCCTCCGCGGTTCCCTGCGAGCAGCTCTTCCGTTCCCTGTGTCCGCGTTTGCCCCTGGGCAGGGGTGTCCCTGCTCCATAACGCCGTGGGGGGCGAGGAAGCGCGGGGGAGATCTGAGTTTTCCCCCTTTGGCTGGTTTTCAGGAGAGCCGGAGGTGGGGAGGCTGGATGATGGCTTCTGGCCTTCCCTCCTCGGCAGCCCAAAGCATTCGCTCGGTAAAGGAGCGGCGTGCTCGGAGGACGGAGCAGCGGGCAGAGCCGGTATCGGTGACGAATAGCTGGCGAGCCCGGCTTATCTATGGAGTCCCCGTTTATGGACATGGCTTGGGGGGGAAAAAAAGTAAAAACTATTTATGCTCCAACTCTGATAATTGCAGAGCGTCTCTGTGAGTTCCCTGAGAGCCGTCTTCCCCGCGGTGCGAGCGGCAGCAAATCCAGCTCCCCGTCGGAGCTGTGTTACCAGCAGCTCGTCGGCTTTCCGACACCAGTTTAATTGCAGTGACTTGCTTTCCGTCACCGGGGCTGGGAACTGGCCTTGTCCTGGCGCTGCGCAGCAGCCTTGTAAACGGCTCCCTTCTGAAATGTCATTATCTGGACAGGCTTGAGGCTGTAGGTGTGTTGGTTTTTTTAATTTATTTTTCTTTGGGGCGCCGCTGACCTCGCGTGATCTTGATAAGGGTGGTTTTCTCTTCTGCGGTTGTCAGTTGAGGTTGTTAATATCTGCTGTAACCACCGGGCTCTGGAATCCTCTTAATGAAACCGAAACGCCGGTCTTCCAGAGTGCCTTTGCAGGGAGGTGGAGCTCAGGAATCCACGCGAGACTCCTGGCGCGTAACCTTTTGGGCTCTGTCTTTTCCCTGAAATCGCAAGCTAAGTGCTTGGTGGCTAAAACCAATTTCCTCTGTCTCTACAGGAGTACACTTGCCCGAGATGTGAATCTGGCTTTATCGAAGAAGTCACGGATGATTCCAGGTAACGTACGCACCGATCCACCGCTTGTTTTACCACACGCTTACATTTCTCCTGGGTTCATGAGATGCTTGGTATAAAGCCTCTAAAAACTGGACAACGAGGATAAAATAAGGAATGCAGAAGAAAAGCTTATATATTAGTGCGAATTTGGACTTAAGAGGGGCTGGGACTGAAAAGAGAAGTGGCCGTCGGTCCCACGCTAGAGCCAGGCGGAGGGGCTTGGGGAAGACATCCAAGAAGATGGCAGTTGTGAATCAAGGCTGCGCAAGGTCCGGTGAACAAAAGCGCTTACAGGTTTTTGACGCCCGTTTCTTTGGTCTATGAGAGCAAAAAGCATTATTTTTGTAGGAATCAAGCTTGAATCTCAGTGACCTACAGTACCTTTCTTTTTTCCTCTGTTGGCCCAGCTCAGTCTGCTGAGCACCTCATCAATCTCGCGGCTCAGGCCAGGAGAGAAGGCAATACCTTTTCTCTCTAGGATTTGGTCGGTCACCCAGCAGAACACGCTGCCTGCAAATGAGGGATCCAAACCGGTGCCTCTTCACCGCTTGCTACGTTCGGTCTTGAGTGATTCCTGAGAAAACGGCTTTATTTGGGTTGGGGGTAGGCGAGATGAAAGGGCAGCAGCGATTACGTGAACCTTTGCTATCCGAGACTCGCCGCAGCGGGAATCTGGGGCTGGGTGTCACCGGGGAGGTGACTTAATGTCACACTACGTCCTCTTCTTAAATATAGGCGTATGCCCCTCGCTTAGGGCAAGACGGGAGGGCTCCTCTGGGGCACTCGGCACATGATCCTGTTTGCAGAATGACGATGCTCCGGCTCAAATGCCTCCTCTTAGGAGGCTCTTCAGAGTCCGGATGGTTAGAAACCGGGTTTCTTCCACGGCCAGGTTGTGCATAGTGTGCTGGCACGCGAACAAGCCTTTCCATTTTCGTAGTCCTTTTCTGTCCCTGGGGATTAGTCCGCGGTGTGCACAGAGGCGGGCTCTGTTTGCTCATCCCTTTCTCTCTCGGACCACACGGGGACTGTCTCGCTCACATGAGCTCCGGTCTGTGTTTGGCCCCAGGAGGGGAGCTGATTTCGGGAGGCCTGACCTGCCCTCACTTGCCTGTTTTTCTCCAGTTTTCTAGATGGCAGCGGCATAGACGACAGCCCATCCACACAGTTCGCAGAGGTGAGTTTTGCTGTCTTGCCTTTTTTTGCTTTTTTTAACCATAGCCATGAAGAGGTTTTCAGTCTTGGCTCTGGTTGCAGTACGCGAAGGCATCTTCACTTACTGCCTTGCAAAAAGGCCAGCTGATCTTCCTGAGAGTTTTCAGGAACTTGGCAAATTTTGAGGAGACTGTTGACATTGCCGGGGTTGAGACCTGCCAGAGATTTGCTCACTGGGCAGGGCAGGAAAAGAAGGGTGCTAGAAAGACACCCCGGCCCGCGGTGCTGGCAGATGCTGGGACGTGTGTCGGTGACCCTCGGCCAGCCAGGGAGGGTGTTGCCCGACTGCCCTTCCCTCCCTGCTCATTGCTGCTCCGAGTTTTACCAGAAATGCAACTGTCTAAAAAGTCCAAACTTACAACAAAATCCACGTCTCCTAATTCAGTTGCGTGGGCCTCGGAGCAGGGGGTGTTGGGCAGCGAGGGCTGGCAGCGTCTTTTCTTACCCCGTTACCTAAAGTCTCAAACAGCCGGGCACGTGCCGACAGCCTGAGTCGAGCTCCGCGAATACGCGCCCTGGACTCGTGCTGCGGCCTCGCCTGAGTCACCCTGGGCTCCTGGCTGCGGCGGCAGCTCCGCTCCCAGGCCCCGGGGAGGGAAGGGCGGCTTTAGGCTCCACTCGCAGCTCCCTTCCTCGGGGCTCTGTTGCCCTTCAGGAGCTCAGCTCAGCTGTGTAAAACAGATGGAAATAAAATTTCTGTGCGTCTCCTCTGCCAGCAGACCTCGCGCAGAGATCAGGTTATTCGTGTGCTCGGTTAGTGAGGAGTTTTAACTGTTCCTCGGCCCTGCCAGGAGAGCTGCCTGATGCCTTCAGTCGCAGCTCGTCGGCCAAGGTCATCCCCGGGCAGATTTGGGGGTCTGTGGCGTTGCTGAGCCCTCCTTCGTGTGCTGCGGCAAAGCCACTCGGTTCGATGCCAGAAACAGGGTCACCAAATAGCTGAAATTCCTCTACAGCTTTGTGTTTCGGATCTGGATCCCTCCTGTTTGCTTCCACGTTCCCCGCGTACGGCTGGTTTGCCTCTCCGCCTCTCCTCTTCAGCTGGATCCATTTGTCTCCTGAACAAAACTGTTGCCTTCCTATTGCTCCTCCCCAGCACCGTGTCCCAGAAATGCCCGTGTTTCAGCGAGATAAAGCGATCTCGTCTTATAGCCCTCGTGTCGGTTTACAGAGCGCTTTGGGATGCCTCTCCATGAAAGGCGCTATGTAAATTTAAATGGCTTTTAGGATTAATAATAAATGAAAGTCTTCTCTCAGCAGCGTGGCGGCAGGCGGGCAGAGCTGTATCTTGATCACAACCAGCAGGAGAACAAGCAAAACTCTGTCTGCAGGGTATTAATTCAGAGAACAGGTCATAAACTTGACTTCTCCCTTTCCTCCAATACCAGGCAACGTAAGAGACTTGTGAAGTGAGCTAATTCGGTGCGAAATGGAAATTAAGCCGCTCTGATCATGTCATAAGGCACGATGAGGGTCTCGTACAAATAAGAAGAGCACAGCCCTCGTGTTACGCTCTGTAGCATTTAATTCCCGCAGTAAATCCGAGGGCGCTGCTCCTTCCAATATCCCTTCTGCAGCGTGGAGCCTGGCCCGGGCGTCTCGAGCGTGAGCAGCAGCTTGCTCCCACGTGGCCCACGGAGGGTTTCTTGTCCGACGCTCCTTGGTTTGTTGTGTCCTATGATTTTATTTTTTTTTTTTCCCATAAACCCACATCGTAAGTCTTCAGTGCCCCCCTCAGCTCTTACTTTAATCCGTGGGCGATCTGAATGGCAGAAGGAATAAAGCCAGATGGGGTTTGCAGGTGAGGGCGGCCGAGGGGGCTCTCGGCTCCGAGCTGTGGCTCGGGATGGGGATGCCTTGCTCCGGGTTCCTGGGTGCTTTCGTGCACCCCCCGGTTTCTCTGCAGGCTGGCAGAGCCAGGAGCTCTGCGGAGACCCACTGGTGACCCCCGGCAGCTCTCGATTTGTGTCCCTGCTCGCCCTTGGGCGGGCTCAGGGCTGGCAATTTGACTTGCTCGAGGAGCAGGAGGGGTTTTTGCGCCACCAGCAGCAGGTAGATCTGCTGCAGGGCCAGGAGACGGCTTTACGTCTGCGGATGGACCCCGCAAAACCACGTTACGTCTGCAAGACCGTTCGTTATCGGCCGCTTCGTGCTGCTCTGTTCTGCCGTGCCGGGCGCGCTGAACCAGAGGGGACAACCAGAGACGCACACCCTCCTTCTGGGGGCCACGCTTCGGGGTTTTTTGCCACATCCCTTTGCCACCCGCGGCTGTGAGGACCCGGAGCACTCGGCGAGCCCGTGGCCGTGGGGCCTGGGCGTCCGGCGTTACCTCCCCTCAACTCCCAGCCCTCGCGGTGCCCTGGGGTGGCTTAATAAACTACGTGTTGTTGGGATCTGTACGCAGCAGGAAAGAGCTGACGTCTTGGTCTTCCCGGGGGTGGTACATCTGATCAGTTTGGGCTATAATTAAGCGTTTTTGCCAGACTTTTTTCTGGGAGCCATGGTAACCATATGAATTTGCTCAATTGCTTCTGTCAAGGTGGACTTCCCTGCCTCCGTGTTGGCAGCGGAGTCGCCGGGATTAGTGACGGAGCTGTGTGTGGTTTGTGTCTCCCCTTTTCTGCCCCCAGCTTTGGGACCATTTGGACCACACAATGTTCTTTCCTGACTTCAGACCCTTTCTGAGTAGCAGCTCACTGGATCAAGACAGCAGGGACAACGAGAGGGGCCACCAAGCCCACGCCGACCTCTGGGGACCAAGCCGACCCCCGCGATTGCCCATGACGCGGAGGTACAGATCCCGGGGCAGCTCGCGCCCCGACAGGTCTCCTGCTATCGAAGGGTAAGTGCCTAAATTACCCCCTGGAAGTGTCTCCCTCCCCCATCAGTGGAAAAATGTGGGATCTTGGGGAGAAACCTGACAAAATGGGATCCTAGCACTTACGGTAGGTGGCCCTTGGACCCCGAAAACGCAAGTTTTCACATCAGATGCCGTAGCCTTTGTCCCCCTCGGCACGAATCGAAGCTGCGTGGTGGGAAAGGTGGGTTTTGCCTGTAAGGGTGCCAACCTTCACCACAAGGAAACAAGTCAGTGCTCGGGAAGCTCAGTCATTTCCTCTCCCAGCCCTCCCACACTGATGAGTTAGCATCCCTTGCTCCTTCGTGCTGTGCCTCTCAGGGCTCGCCCTTCTGCAGAGGGATTTACCTAGGCCCGAGTCTTGCAACAACATGGCTACGGTCGATGGGAGCAGTATTTCGTGTTTTGCTGCCCATTCTCGCTAAACTGTTGCTGCTGCCCTGTATTTGTTTGCTCAACTTGTTCTTTTTTTTTTTTTCTCTTTCGATTCCTCCCTCTTTAGAATAATACAGCAGATCTTTGCAGGGTTTTTTGCAAACTCAGCGATTCCTGGCTCACAACACCCTTTTTCCTGGTGAGTAGCGAGCATGGTTTAGACCACGGCTTTGATCACGGCTGTCCACAGCAATAAACAGCCGTGGTCCGATGCCCGGGAGCTCCGTCGCCCCGGTGCGGCCTCTCTGGGAGGATGGTGCAAACCTCGGGGCTGGTTTGGGGTGAGTGAAACGCCTTCCTTGACCCTCTGCTCCCGTCCGCAGGAGCGGGATGCTGCACTCGAATCCTGGGGACTACGCGTGGGGGCAGAGCGGCCTTGATGCTATTGTCACCCAGGTAAGACCCTCGTATGTGCCTGGGTGGAGAAGGTCCCAAGCTGGCTGGCCGGGGCTTCCATCCGTGCCTGTCAATTTTTGCGCTCCTCTCTGGTCAGTCCCGCTGCTGGAGACGAGCCCTGGCTTGCGGGTGAGGACCAGAACAGGCCGTCGGTGTCTGGCTGTGCCCTGCATCTTCAGAGGGCCTAGGAGCAGGGGTCCGACCTTATTCCTGGGGAAATACAGTACCTTACTTCACCTCTTTGTCGGCTCCCGCGTGGTGCAAGGCTTGCAGGTGCCTTGCGACAGGCTCAGCAGAGGCCAAAGCTTAAAATCTCCAGCGTCAGCCCCGGATCTCTCACCAAATTCAGCAATTTGCAGCCGTGAGCCATTTCCCCCTGTGGTTTGTGGAGGAATGAGCCGGGTCCGCTCCCGTGCCCTGGAAGCATTGTCTGGCTCCTTTGAGCATTGGGAGTGTCCAGCCTCCATCCACAAACCGTCTCGTCCAGGGTGTTGGCATCACTGGGATGGGAAGAGCAGACGGATGCTGTACTGAGAGCTAATTTGGCTGCTGTTGTCGTGCTGACACCTCCCGAACGCGCCTGGCAAAGCCATCTGCTGCCATTCATGAGTAGCCCCCGGCTTCCCAGGCTGCATCGCACGCCCGTCTCGCCCGCCTTACTCACTGCTTCCTAAAATGAGTCTGCAGCCCACATGGCCGCTCGGAGACAGCACCTTCCCCCTCCCACCCCACGCCCGGCAGAGCCGAGCAAGCCCCGGCAAGCGCAGTGCGGTGGGGTTGGTGTCGCAGTTCGGGTTCGGGCTGGGTACGCAGCTCCGCTCGGCTCTCCGCTGGAGCTGCAGCAGCGGCCCGGCCCATCCCGGGGTTTCGTGTCATCCCAGGCATCTTAATGTGGCCTTCAAAGTTAAATGAGGCTCCTACAAACGCTTTTCTGCTCTCCCTGGCCGTGCTTGAACCCATTTGAGCTGATTGCCGGGTGAATCTAGGTCTTAGCAGTATAAAATTCCTATGAGTCATGAAACTATAACACTGGGAAAGAGGTGCTGTCAGCACCGGCGCCGCAGCTCAAGCTCAGCCCGTGTTAAACGTCGGGCGCAGGAGACGCAGACCCGCAGGAGCACAGGCTTTGGTCGGCCGCTGCTTGGTTTGGTGGTGGTACTCGACTAAAGCAGCTTCTCGGTGTAGCCCTGGGGGGTCTCCTCTTTCCTCCTGACGCCCCGGGCAAGCCTCGGTCTCCTTGTTCCTGCAGTACGAGGCTCTTCCTCTTCTCAAAACATCTCTACCGACTCCCTTTCGGTCCAAAATCCTCCAGGAGCAGCTTAGCACCCTCTCCCGTGTCTGTGGCAATGTCTCCCTTCCCACCCAGCCCCTTCAGCCTCCCAGCTGTTGACGCAGGAGAAAATGTCTGGAGGGCAGCGGTGTTAGAAGTGGGATTGTCGGGACCGGAGGCGGGAAAGTGAGGTTTGAACACCAGAAACGTTGCTGTGGAGGAGGGTCTGACCTGGTCCAAACCAGCGCGTTTTCTTCTCCGCAGCTCTTGGGGCAGCTGGAAAACACGGGACCACCTCCGGCCGACAAGGAGAAGATCTCATCTCTCCCGACGGTGACAGTAACTCAGGAACAAGTTGGTAGGTGCAATCGGTCGCCCGCGTCCGACGTCGCTAGTCTCCTGACGCTTTGACGTACGCGCCCTGGGCCCCCCGCTCCCTCTGCTAAGGGTCAGCCTCTGCTGCATCCCTGCGCTCCCCGGCTGCCGCGGGACGGGAGACGTCCGGAATTCCAGCCTCGCCTCGGGCTGGAAGGACTCGGATCTCTGCCGGTTCAGGCCATCAGCAAAGCCCTTCGTTCCGCAGGGCGCGCGGTCCCGAAGCGCTGCTTTTTGACCCCCCGAGCCCCTGATGGCTTTCCCTTCTTCTCAGCTCTTCCCTTCGTGCCGCTGTCTGCGCTGCGGGAGGGCTGGGCTCGGCGCCTTGCTCGCCTCCCTTCCAGAGCGGCTGGCGCGGGGCTGGAGGCGAGGCTCTGACCGTGCTCCCGCTGAACGGCAGGCCCAGCTCGCAGGTTCCCGCGGCGCAGCTGGCAGCAAAGACCTGTGGGCTTCTCCTAACATTTACGGTTTTGCAATTAGCTCATCCCGGGGATTTTTCTCCCTCTGTTTGCAGCAGGCTGTCTCCGAAGCCGGCTCAGAGGATCCCTTTCCCTCCGAGCTGCTCTATTACTGGAAACTTAAATGCTCCATTAAGACAAACGGTTTGATTAGAAAAGCCGTTTCCACAACAGATGTTTTTGTCTGGTGCTTTTTATATACCCACGTCTCCTCTTCTTGTCTGGGAAAAGCCAAGAAGCATCTGAATTTCCATGTTGTAATGCTCGGTCTCGCCTGTGTGAATTGACAGAGCTCGGGCCGCGCAGCCTGGCAGCCGAGAGGGGCTGGCAGCGCCGTCTCGCTGCGGCTGGGGCGTCCACGTTGGTGTTACGGGCTTGGGACGAAGGAAGAGGGGTCGGGTTTTTGCCGTCTCTCGTGGTCGATGGGGCGCAGCAGCCCTGCGATGGGAGCGTCCCCCCTCGGCCTCGCGAAACGGCCCTCGTCCTGAATTTTTGGCAGGACCCAGCTAAAATACCCGTAGTTTGATTTATTTTTTTCGTTGCCAGTCGTATGCAGAGAACGTAAGGAATCTCTTTGATACCTGGCTGGTGAACGCCGCCGTAGGTTGTATGCGAACGTACCCTGGCTCGTAAAGACCGGAGGTCGTGTTCCCGGGGAGCTAAAGCTGCCGGCTTCACCCTCCCTGCTCTCGGCGTCTCTTCCAGATACGGGTTTGGAGTGCCCTGTGTGCAAAGAGGACTACACAGTAGCGGAGCAAGTTCGGCAGTTACCGTGCAATCACTTCTTCCACAGCAACTGCATCGTGCCGTGGTTAGAGCTGGTAAGAGCCTGCGCCCGCGGGCGACCGGGGCCCTTCGGGCTCCGAGAGATGCCGCATCTCCGAGCCCTGCCCGGCCGATGGGACGGCACCGTCCCGGTACAGCGGCATCCCCCCGAAGCCCCCGCCTTTCTCTTGCAGCACGACACGTGTCCGGTGTGCAGGAAGAGCCTAAAAGGGGAAGATTCGACTCGGCAAACACAAAACCCCGAGGCCGCAGCGAGTAACAGCTTTAGCAGTGAAAGCCAACTACACGATCGATGGACTTTCTGACGCTCGAGGGCTTCCGTGGGGGCTCTGGCCGGAGTATCGTTCCTACAGACGTACATTGTATTATAACTCAAACAAAAAAAAAAGAGTAGCAGGAAATATAGGGCAGGGGAGGGGACCCACCCTGTGGTATTACTGCGATGAGTGCTGTCTTTTTCCTGAAACTTTAAACTAGCATCTCCGAGCGAATCCCGGCTCCATTGGAATCGCCTCTTTAGTCCTAAATTCAGTCTTTTGAGTGATTTGACTTGATTTTATACTTGTGAAACCTTTACTTCCACCGTGGCCGGGCTGAAGCGGGGGAGAGCCGGCGCAGGGGGGTTTGGGGAGGCCCCGCGCTCTCCGGCAGAGAGGCGGGGGAGGCGTCCCCGTTGCGGCGCTCCGCGTCGTGAAGGAGCGGGTGGGAAGGAGATTTTTGACTCCTCTCCTCTGAGCCCTTTCCCTGCCCCTCCAACTGGGTGGGTGGAATCGAATCCAGGAGGTTTGGGGTTTGGTTTTTTCCCCCCTTCTTCTCTTGAATTCAAGTGACGGTGTCTAGAAAAGCGTTCCAGGTTTTCTCAAGGAGAGGCAGAGGTGAAGATGGAGGCGCTGAGGGTCTCCGGAGCCCCGACCCAGGCGCGCTGGCGGAGAGAAGCGCGCTCGGGACGCGCAGGAGCCCCCGGTTCTGGGAACAGGAATGCACCAAGCAGCATTTTCTGTCTTGTCGTGGACTTTTTTTGGGGTTTTTTTTGGTTCGTTTGGGTTTTTTTCTGGCCCTGTGTCCCCAGGTCTGTCCGACCCCGTCCCCCCAGTGAGTCGTTAGGACCCCCAGCTGGCTTCTGTCCCACGGACCACGTCGAAGGCATCCTTTAGGCACAGACCTAACTCTGCGTAGCCATTTTAACGGCCGATTCCTCCGTGTCTAACACACAATCTTAATTCTCCCTTAGTCCCATAACTTTAAGAGAATCTCTATTTTTGCGGATCATTTTTTTTTTTCTTTGTTTTATTATTTTTTTTTTTTTTTCCACTTCTGTAACATTTCATCCATGTTTGACTTGTTTTTATCGTCCGAATAACGTCTGTGCTTACGGCACCCACTAAACCGCCCCGTGGCAATGTTAAACCCCCGGCTCGGCCTGGCAGCGGGCAGGAGGGAGAGGTAGGTCGCGTCTAAACATGTCGCCGCTTCATTGCTGTAAACAGTGTACTACGTACACTCGATTTAAACTAGTGTTTTGTTTGCTATTAAGTCAAATAAAGGCCTTTATAAAGAAGACAAGAGGTGGAGAGAGATTGCTGGGGCTGGAAGAGGCGGCTGCGGGAGGACTAACGGATGGAAATAACCTCGTGAGGTGGCCATAAAGGGCTTTTTTGGTGAGAAAAACCAGGGGTGCGGCGCGGCGACGCTGCTTTGGGGCGTTTGTCCCTTCTTGCCCCGCCGCTGCGGGGCCGGGGGCTCGTCCCCGAGGGCTGGGACCCCGCGGCGAGGGGCCGGGGGCTCGGCCGGCCGCCCCCCGCAGCCGCCTGGTGCTGGGAGCGCCTTGGGCCCCGCAGGCAGCCGCCGGCCGGCTCCCCGCAGCCCCCCGGGCTCGTTCCGGGCAAAGCAGCCCCTCGCGTCCTCGGGACCACCTCTCCCCTCCGTCTGAGGCGCGCAGACCCCGCTCAGCCCGTGCCTTTGAGGGCCAGGCGGGGGCTACGAGCCGATAGGCGGCTCTCGGCTGCGGTGGTTGGTGACAACAGAAGGGAAAACGCTTTAACTGCGGCTAGATCCCGCGTTACGTTTTCTTTGCTGGGTTTCTCTCCCTGCTTTTTCCCGTCATTTAGCGTTGCAGGCTCCCCCGAAGTGCCCTGCCCGCGGGGTGAGTTTTGGGGTGCTTGGGGCAGTGCCCGGCTCCTGCTCCCCGTTCCTCCCGCGCGCCCGCGGTGCCAGCTCGGCCCCCAAGCGCCTGAAATCGGGGATTTCCCCGCCCTGGGGCAGAACCGAAGCCCATCGCTGCCGTGGGGCAGAACCGAAGCCCGTGGCTGCCGCGGGGCAGGGGCAGATGCAGGGCTGAAGGGGCCTTGGGGGGGTTTGGGGTACCTGGGGGGCATGCCCCCCTCATCCCCCCGTTGCTTTCCCTTTCCTGGCCCTCGCTGCTGTCGCTCGGGAGGGTTGCGGTGTTTTTCCCGGCAGAGGGAAGTGTTTCTGCCCCTGGAGCATCCCCGGGTGCCGGGACGCGGGCAGGGCACGGCGGCGGGTACCACAGGCTCGATCTCGGCGGGGCTGAGCTTTATTGGTGGAGCCGCTTGTTTCAGCCCGGTTGATTCCCCCTTTCCCCACCTCCACGACCACCCCCGAGTCCTGCGGGTCAAACCTGGGGGCTCCTTCGCCCCGACGCCAGCCCCCGACCTCACCTGGCTGCATCCACGTGCCAGCACAATCCAGCCCCCGCGGAGGCATCGCCCTCCGCAAGGATGGAGCCGAGGCGGGGGGGTGGCAGAGTCCCGAGCCCCCGGTTGTGTCCCCAAGGATGGGGAAGGGACGCGTCCCTTCCCGACGGTGCTGGGCTCGAGGGGCCACCGCCTGCCCTCACTGCTCCTCCTTCTCCTCCTCCTCCTCGGGGAGCTTCTTGCGGGTGAAGAAGCCCAGCTGGGGCGAGAGGGAGAGGAGGGAGGGGAGCGTGAGGAAGGCAGGCAGAGCCCCCCCGTCCCCTGCTGTCCCCCCCAGGCCCAGCCCCGCTCTCACCTTCCACAGGCAGAAGATGATCAGCGCCAGGAGGAGCAGCCCCCCCAGGATGCTGCCCACCAGGATCCAGAGGGAGATGGGCACCCGCTTCGCCTGGATGATCTCAAGCACCGTCTGCGGAAAAAGAAGGGTCCCCGGGGAGCAAAGGGGGACGGGGGTGTCCCTGCGGCCCAGGTCTGGGGGCAGCGGGGGCCCGGGGGGGCTCCTACCTCCCTCCGATGTGCCCCCTCCTCCAGCACCAGCACGCTGCTCCCCGGGACCCCCAGCCAGGCCCTGCTGACCACTTTCACGCTCCTGAATTTAGCCTGGGGACGGGGAAAAGGGGGGGGTTCAAGCCGGGTTTCCCACCCCAGCTGGGGGCTCCACGCTCCCCCTCCTCACCCCGCGGAAGAAGTCGTTGTGGATGGTGCGGAGGACGTGGATGGAGACCTCCCCGCCGCGCTCCAGCCGCCCCAGCCGGCAGCTCAGCTCCTGGCACCAGGCGTTGCCGCAGTCCTACAGGGGGAAAACCGTGGGGTGACGTGAGAGGAGCCCCCCCAAACCCCCCCAAACCCCAGCTCGGGGGGGCTCACGGCGGCGCTCACCAGCCTGTCCACGTGCAGGAGGTCTTCGGGGTGCACGGGGACCACCGTGGCCGTGCCCCGCGGCTCCTCGGCGGGGGTCTGCAGCACGCAGGTGGCCTGGGCGGGGGGAGAGGAGCCGGGCTCAGCGCTGAGGGGGTGCGGGGACCCCCCAGGACCCGCGGCTCGGGCGAGGGACTCACGTTGTCGGCCAGGACGCGTGTGACGGAGAGGAAGGTGGCACGGCGGTAGCCCAGGGCTGGCAGGGCCATGCGGAGGGTGAGGTTTCGGACCGGGTAGCACCCGAAATTCTGCACCTGGGGGGAGGGAAATTGGGGTGAGCCAGGATCCCCCAAGCCCCCCTCCGCACCCCCATATCTCCTTACCTTCACCGTGGTCTTGAATTCGGGGCCGGGGCCGTGGGGGAAGGTGCCGAGCGGGTGAACCTCGTAGCGGTGCAGGTTGGCATCGCTGCCGGGACGAGAGCGGGGTCGGCTCCTGCATCCCCGCTGCCTCCCTCCCCAGCACCAGGAAGCCCCCCCATCTTTGCCCCGCTCCCCCCAGCCCTACCTGGAGAGGAAGAGGTCGGGCTCGTAGCGGATGGGGGCAGAAAGCCGGACCGCGTTGTCCTCCGGCGTCGCCTCGGTGCTGTCGCTGGAGGGGGGAGACGTGGCCGTGGGGAGCTCGGGAGGACCCCGAGACCCCCCCGGTGCCTCGGCCACCCCACGGGGTGCAGCCCCCCGCCCCGCTCCTACCTGCTGGCCTCGAGGGCGACCTCGGCTCGGTCGAGGAGGACGGAGCAGCTGAACTCCAGCTCCAGGGCGAAGGAGACCTGGGGGCGAGCGGGGCCGTGAGCGGGTGGGATGGGTGCACGGGGCCAGCGGGGGTCCCAGCGGTCCCCTACCTTGGCCAGTGAGCGGAAGACGGGGTAGCCAACGCTGCAGAGCCGGCGGTGACCCGCCAGCGCCGTGCACTCCAGCTTCACCGGGCTGGCGTCCTGCGGAGGGGGGGACGTCACCTGCGGGGACGGGAGCGCCAGGGGATGGAGCTGGGGGGGCTCGGGCTGAGCACAGGGGCCCTACGGCCACGTGGACCCCCACCTTGGGTTAGGGGAATCCATATGGGGCCAGTGGACCCCCACCTTGGGGTGGGGGATCCATATGGGGCCAGTGGACCCCCACCTTGGGGTGGGGGATCCACATGGGGCCAATGGACCCCCACCTTGGGGTGGGGGATCCACATGGGGCCAGTGGACCCCCACCTTGGGTTGGGGGATCCACATGGGGCCAGTGGACCCCCACCTTGGGGTGGGGGATCCACATGGGGCCAATGGACCCCCACCTTGGGGTGGGGGATCCATATGGGGCCAATGGACCCCCACCTTGGGTTGGGGGATCCACATGGGGCCAGTGGACCCCCACCTTGGGGTGGGGGATCCACATGGGGCCAATGGACCCCCACCTTGGGGTGGGGGCTCCATATGGGGCCAATGGACCCCCACCTTGGGTTAGGGGAATCCATATGGGGCCAATGGACCCCCACCTTGGGGTGGGGGCTCCATATGGGGCCAATGGACCCCCACCTTGGGTTAGGGGAATCCATATGGGGCCAATGGACCCCCACCTTGGGTTAGGGGAATCCACATGGGGCCAATGGACCCCCACCTTGGGGTGGGGGCTCCATATGGGGCCAGTGGACCCCCCAGCCTGGGCTGGGTTGGGGATGAGGATGGGCTGGAGGGTCTATATAAGACTGGCGAGACCCCAGTCTTTGCCCTGGGGTGGACTGGGGGGTCTGCACGGGGCTGGAGGGACGACGATGGCTTGGAGGGGCTGGGGGGTCCGCACAGGTCTGGGGGAGCCCCCCGCGTCCCCGTACCTGGAGCGCGAGGCTGGAGAAGTGGAGGTTGCTGGAGAAGCGGAGGAGCAGGCTGGCGTTGTAGGCGTTCTCCTTCTTGTTCTCCAGGACCACGTCCACCGCCACCTTCCTCCTGCCCTTGCGCAGGACGTGGGGGCTCTGCCTGCAGCGGCCAGGGCGGTTACGGCCCGGGGGGCTCCCGGGACACAGCTCAGCCCCGCGCCACCGCGGGGACACCCCCTACCTGGAGCCCACGATGTCCATGGTGGCCCGGAGCACCAGGTCCGTGACGCACTCGTTGTCCTCCCCGCAGTCCTTGAAGAAGGGGATCTGGAAGGAGCGGGGTGTGATCCCGGTGCCGGCAGCACCAGGGATGATCCCGGATCCGGCCAACCCCCGCCCCAGCACCCACCAGCTTCCGGATGGTGGTGGGGGACGTCTCATCCAGCACCGGCCCGCTGGATTCGGCCATGGCCAACCTCACCGTGAAGCTGAGGGGCCGCAGATAGTCCGTGGTGTCCTGGGGAGGGCGGGGGGGTCCCCGTTAGCCCCCAGTGCTGCTGGGGGGTGGGAAAAGCCGCCCGTGTCCCAGGGAGGGGTCCCGCCGTGGCTCACCAGGACGTGGAAGGGGAAGCGGACACAGCTCTGCCTCCCCAGCGAGAGCTCGAGGCGGCGCTGCAGCAGCCGCCGGGCACCTGAGTCGAAGGCGGCTCGGGCTCCCGGCGTCCTCTCCTCCAGGGACACGTTGTACCGGAGCTCTGTGCGGGGACCAGGACGGGGGTCAGGGGTTGGGGCCACTCGCGGGGCTGGGGACAGCCCGGAGACGCGCTGGGGACACCCCAGGGATGCTCTGGGGCCATCCCAGGGATGCTCGAGGGATGAAGCACTGGGGATGCTCCGGGGACACCCTGAGGATGCTCTTGAGATGCTCCAGGGATGGCACGTGGCTGCTCCGGTGATATTGAGGGGCCACCCCAGAGCTACTCCTGGGGTGCTCCAGGGATGCTCTGGGGACACCCTGAGGATGGGCTTGGGCTGCTCTGGGATCGGCACACGGATGCTCTGGGGCCACCCCAGGGATGCTCCGGGGAAGCCCTGGGATGCTCCAGGGCCGGGCGCCCGTCCCGTCCCCCCGCACTCACCGATCTCCCTCTCCCGCTGGCCCCGGGCTCGGGTCCCGGCGCGGAAGCAGACCTTGGCCCGGAGGCAGACGGCGCCGGTGCCGCCGCGGTGGCAGTTCTTCTGGATGACGTTGATGGATGAGGGCTCCACCGTCAGCGAGGTGTTGACCTGGACAATCTGGCGGGAGCTGGCAGCGAGGGGACAGCGTCACTGGCACGCTGACATCCAACCTTGGATGTCCCCAGGCTCTCCTCCTCTTACAGCAAGGGGAAACTGAGGCACGGGGGGGGGTCCAGGAGATGCCTGAGCGCATCCCGCCAGGCATGGCTGAGCCGGGTGGCCCTGCGGAGCGTGGGGGCTGGCGGCACAGCCATGTCCCCTCCGCCCGTCCCTGTCCCCAGGACTCACCGCAGCAGCACGGCCGCCCCCTGCGCCCCCACGGCCAAGTCCACCAGCCCGTCCCCATCCAGGTCCAGCTGCCCGTCCACGCTGCGTCCGAAATAGCTGAGGGCTGGGCCCAGCGCCGCCGCCTCGATGCGCTGGGGAGGCGAGAGCAGGGAGAGCAGTGGCTTCACTGCTGTCTTGTATAAGGTTGTGCTCAACCTCAGGTTGCCCCCAGATGGCAGCGAGACCCCCCCAAACCCATCTCACCTGCTTGTAATGGGGCAGGAGGGTGCCTGGGGCACCATGGTAGACATAGACGGCACCGCGGTGCCCGTCCTCCAGCGGAGCCCCCACCACCACGTCGTTGAAGCCGTCATGGTTGAGATCCGGCACGGCGGCCAGGGCGTAGCCGAACCGGGAGTCCTGTGGCTTCTTGTCGGCGTGCAGGGTGCCGGCGGGGGCCAGGAGCCGCTGGAGGGGCACAGGGCGGCCCTCGGTCCCCCACCGTGCCGGGTCCGGCCCTGTGTGCTCCGCGCCTGAGCCCCGGGAGGTGGAAGGGGGAGTGCAGGGGGATCCCCTGGGCTGTGTGTGTCCCCCCAGCCCCGCTGTGTCCCCCCAAACCCTCCTGTGTCCCCCCACCGCGCCCCTCTGACCCTGCAGTGTCCCCTCCAGCCCAGCCCCAGCCCTGCCGTGTCCCCCGGCCCCCCAGCCCCTCACCTGCCCCACGCTGTACAGATACACTCTCCCCGTCTCCCTGCTCTGGGCGCCCAGGTACATGGGAGCTGCCACCAGCAGCACGTCGGTGACCCCGTCACCGTCCACGTCCAGGGCGCACACCTCGCTGCCGAAGTAGGAGCCGATCTGCCGAGACAGCGGGGCCGCGTGAGGCTGGGGGCTGCCGGCAGCCCCTTCCCACGGCCGCCCGTCCCCCCGGCAGCCCCTACCTGCTCCCCCGTCAGCGCCTGGGCCACTGTCACCGTCCCCACGGCATCCAGCTCGAAGAGGATCACCTTGCCCTTGTGCTGGAAGCGGGGGGCTCCGGCCACGTACAGGCGCTGCCCGCCCGGCAGCCGCAGCGAGGAGACGGCGTAACCTGGGGTGGGAGAGCCCGGGCGTCAGCGGCAGGGAGAAGCCCTGGCGTTGGTGGGGCTGGTCCTCGGCCACCCTGTGTCCCTGGGGCACCCGGCATCCCCGGGGCACCCGGCATCCCCGGTTCCTCTCCATGCCCCGGACACTGAGCATCCCATTTGCTCCACATCCCTGAGGTGCTGAGCATCCTCAGTCCCCTCTGCATCCCCAGGGCACTGAGCATCCTTTGGGTGCTGAGCATCCCTGGTTTATCCTGCATCCCGGGGGCACCGAGCATCCCCGGGGCACTGAGCATCCTTTGGGTGCTGAGCATCCCTGGTTTATCCTGCATCCCGGGGGCACCGAGCATCCCCGGGGCACTGAGCATCCTTTGGGTGCTGAGCATCCCTGGTTTATCCTGCATCCCTGGGGCACCGAGCATCCCCGGGGCACTGAGCATCCTTTGGGTGCTGAGCATCCCTAGTTTATCCTGCATCCCGGGGGCACCGAGCATCCCCGGGGCACTGAGCATCCTTTGGGTGCTGAGCATCCCTGGTTTATCCTGCATCCCGGGGGCACTGAGCACCCCTGGGGCAGTGAGCATCCTTTGGGTGCTGAGCATCCCTGGTTTATCCTGCATCCCGGGGGCACTGAGCACCCCTGGGGCAGTGAGCATCCCTGGGGATCTGTGCATCTCCAGGACACGGAGCATCCCTGGTTCACCCACATCTCCGGGACACGGAGCATCCCCGGTTCAGCCCACGTCCCTCGGGACACCCCCCCGTACCCAAATAAGCCGCATGGTTCTTCAGCTCCAGCGGGAACTCCTTCTCGAAGGCTTTCCGGGGTGGGACGATGCGGCCGCGCCGGCTCTCCTCCAGCACGGCCCCATCCCAGTCGTAGGCTCCCACGGTGCCGAAGAGGATCCCGTCCTGGGGGGGGAAGCGAAGCGGGGGGTGACGCGATGCCGTGGCGGGATGGGAAGCCTGTGTCACACACCTCGAGGCCATCGCGTGCATGGCGATGCCTCACTCTCCCCAAACCCCCCCCAAATGTCACCTGCCCAGCCTGGGACGCTCAGCGTGACGGGGACGCTCAGCGTGACGGGGACGCGCAGCCCCGGGATGGGCTGAGGATTTTTTTCCGCTGCCCTCCCCGCTCCAGCCCTTCCCTGGGCCGGATCCCGGCCGGCCGGCAGCCTCACCTCCAGGAGGTGGATGGAGAAGCCGATCTGGGACATCTCCAGCTCGAAGGAGCTCTCGTTGTCCCCGTGGGTGCCTGGGGAGGGGGAAGGAGATGGGATGCCTCCAGATGTGGTTCCAGATGTTTTTCCTGCAGCCCCCCGCGGGGTCCGGGACTGGAGCCGGCCCCACGTCACCTTCCAGGCTGAAGATGCGGTCGCCCAAGGCGTCCACGATGTCGTTGAGGGCGGCCTCGTCGGTGACGTTGAAGAAGTATTTCTCATCCGGGTCGCTGGCGATGTACTTGATCTCGCGGATGAAATCCTCGGGGTCCTGCTGCCGGCGGAGGTAGTGCCCCAGCACCTGGGGAGAGGGGGCCCAGCGTCGGCCGGGGGCCGGATCCTGCCCCCAGCGCAGCCGGGATGGGGGTCCCCAGCATGGCACAAAAGGGAAATGGGGAAACTGAGGCACGGTGCCTGCTCCCGACCGGCGGGCAGGGAGGTGGCCGGGGCGCTCACCGCGATGGCGTAGCGGGTGACGTTGCGCCTCTCGCACTCCGCCAGCGCCTCGGGCAGCTCCTCGCCGTCGTGGGACTCCCCGTCCGTCACCACGATCATCAGCCGGGTGGCATCCGCCCGCCCGCCCCGCTCGGGGCTGAAGGCTTCAGTGCTGCCGGGATGGGTGGCCTGAGGCCGACCCCAACCCCCACCTGGACCCCAATCCCAATCCCAGTCCTAACCCTGATCCCAGTCCCAACCCCAATCCTGATCCTGATCCCAGTCCCAACGCTGATCCCCATCCCAATCCCCACCCCAATCCCAATCCTGATGCCAATCCTAATCCTAACCCAGATCCCGACCCTGATCCTGACGCCAATCTCAATCCCGACCCCTATCCCAATCCCGACCCCTGTCCCAATGCCAACCCTGATCCCAATGCCAACCCCGATCCCAATCCCAGCCCCGATCCCAAGCCCAACCCCAATCCCAAGACCAACCCCAGCCCCGATCCCAATCCCAAGGCCAACCCCCATCCCAACCCCAATCCCAAGCCCAACCCCGATCCCAAGCCCAACCCTGATCTCAATCTCGACCCCTACCCCGATCCCAATCCCAAACCCAACCCCGGCCCTGATCCCGCTCCCAACGCCAATCCCGACCCCGCCGCCGGTGCCCACCACGCCCGGCGGATGGCGAAGGCCGTGCGCGTCTCCCGCCCCTCCTGCCGGCTGATGTTCTTGGCCGCCTCCACCACCTCCTCGGCCGTCCGGTACCGGCCCAGCGCCCACTCGTGCACCGCCCGCTCCCCGTACTGCAGCACCCCCACCTGCGCGGGACGGGGTGCTCAGCCCGCGGCCCCGCGCCCCAAAACGTGTGTGTGTGTGTCCCCCGCACGGTGCGTCCCCCAGCCCTCGGCCCCCCGCAAGCATCCCCAGCTGGCGTCGCCCCAGGGGTGGCATCACCCCGGGGATGATGGCATCGCCCCGGGGGTGACGGCATCGCCCTGGGGATGATGGCATCGCCCCGGGGACAATGGCATCGCCCCGGGGGTGACGGCATCACCCCAGGGGTGGCATCGCTGCAGGATTGCCCTGGGGACAATGGCATCGCCCCAAGGATGATGGCGCTGCCCCAGGGACGATGGCATTGCTCTGGGGACAATGCCATCACCATCACCTGGGGACAATGGCACCATCGCAGGGGTGGCATTGCCACAGGGACAGCAGCATGGCCTTGGGGAGAAGGGCATCAGCCCAGGGATGATGGCATTGCCCCAAGGACAATGGCATCGCCATAGGGATGATGGCATCGCCCTAGGGGTGCCATTACCCCAAAGGTGGCATCGTCCCAGGGACAACAGCATGGCCCTGGGGACAATGGCACTGCCCCAGGGATGGCGGAATCACCCCAGGGATGATGGCATTGCCCTGGGAATGATGGCATCATCCAGGGGACCTCCTCACCCCAGGGACAACGACGTTGTCCTGGACATGGCATGGCCCTGGGGACACCGGCAGGGCCCTGGGGACACTGTGATGGCCCTGGGGACACCGGCAGGGCCCCGGGGACACCCCCTCACCTGGATCTGGCCGGGCCCGATGAAGAACTTGCTGAGGATGTTGCTGAGGAAGTTCTGCACCTCGTACCAGGGGTAGATGCTGTTGGAGCCGTCCAGGACGATGACGATGTCCATGTAGGTGGAGCAGCCTGCCACGAGGGACGCAGCTGGCACCGGCACGGCACGGCGCGGCGCGGCACGGCACGGCACGGCCCGCGCACACCGCAGCCGCCCCCCACTCACGCTGTGCCGTGGGCGCGATGGTCCCCACCGGCCGGAGGTCACCGTCCAGCCGGGCGCAGATGCCGGTGCTGAAGACGGAGGTGCCGCACGTCTGGGACCAAAGCGGGGCGCAAGCCTGGGGGGTGACGGGGACGACAGAGCGCACGGGCTGGGACCTGACCCCCACGCCCGGCCCTGCCTCGGTTTCCCTCGGGGGGAGGCTCCGCTCACCACGAAGCCGCCGTCCCTGGAGTCCAGGAGGGTCATCCCGAGGTGCACGCTGTGGCCGGAGCCGGGGGAGAGCCAGGGCGCTGCGGATCCTCGGGGCCGGGGAAAGAGAGATGCCGGGGGTCAGCGCTGGGGTGACCCCCCGAGCCCCACCGCGGCCGTGCCGGGACGGCTGCCGGCCTGCAACGGGCAAAGCCGGGCGCGGGTGTGGCCACCCGTCCCCGTGGGGCATGGCGGTACCGAGGTTGGCTTTGGCGCACGTGGCGTTGGGGGGTCCCACGCGACACTTGTAGATGTCACCTTGGCGGTCGCCGTCCCAAGGGGCCCCCACCAGCAGCCTGCGGGGACGTGGCAGCATGGGGGACACCGGGCCGGGTCACCGGCACCACCCCGCTCCGGCTCGGCCACGACATTTCGGGGCGCAACGCCAAACCCTGCCCGCCCCCGCCGCCGGCACCGTGCCACGGCGTTTCCGCCACCGGCCCCGGGCTGCTGGCGGTTTCCGTCCGTCTGGCTGTCTGTCTGTCTGTCCTCCCTTTGATCGGCATCCCAACCCCGGCACGGGCACTGGGCCCCCCCGGTTTTACCGATGGGACCCTTCTTTTCGTGCCCCCCCACCCCAAGCTGTGCCGGGGCAGAGCACAAACCCACGGCAAGGCTTAAAACTCCATTTCTGCCCCCAGAAAACACGGAGGGGCTTCGCCGTCCGGCTCCCTGCCCCGGCTTCCCCCTCCCTGCCCCGGCTTCCCCCTCCCTGCCTCAGTTTCCCCTCCCTGCCCTGGCTTCCCCCTCCCTGCCTCAGTTTCCCCCCTCCCTGCCCTGGCTTCCCCCTCCCTGCCCCGGCTTCCCCCTCCCTGCCTCAGTTTCCCCTCCCTGCCCCAGCTTCCCCCTCCCTGCCTCAGTTTCCCCTCCCTGCCCTGGCTTCCCCCTCCCTGCCTCAGTTTCCCCCCTCCCTGCCCCGGCTTCCCCCTCCCTGCCTCAGTTTCCCCTCCCTGCCCCGGCTTCCCCCTCCCTGCCTCAGTTTCCCCCTCCCTGCCTCAGTTTCCCCCCTCCCTGCCTCAGTTTCCCCCTCCCTGCCTCAGTTTCCCCCCTCCCTGCCCTGGCTTCCCCCTCCCTGCCCTGGCTTCCCCCTCCCTGCCTCAGTTTCCCCTCCCTGGGCATCGCAAGCTGCGCACCCCCCGTCCCCCAGCCCTGCCCCACGCACCCGCCCCCTGGGACGTGCTGGGGGGGGTCAAAGCCCCACGGGTGTCCCCATGTCCCCCCCCATGGGTGCCACTCACCACTTCTCCCCGCCGCCCGCCCGCTGCAGCACCTTGTAGCCAAACTGGGCTTCGGCCGGCCCGTGGAAGAGCCGCGGGCGCTTCACGTCGACGTTGAACCCCACGCACAGCCCTGGGGGGGGACGGCGAGCCCTGAGGGTGGGGGCACCCACGGAGGCAGGCGTCCCACGGTCCCCCCACCCTACGCCCATCTATAGGGACGGGGCCGCTTCGGCGCAACCCCCAAAGCGCGAAGGCTTCGGCACCGCGGCGCCCACGCGAAGCCCCCCCGCCCCAAAAACCTGATTTTTTGGGTGCCGCCGGCAGCACCCATCTCCACCCAGCGGGGAAGGAAAACGGGGGGGGGAGGACACGGGGATGGGTGCGACCCGCGATGGCCGCGCCGCAGCCGCCTCGTTTGCCGGCCGCAGGCCCATAATTAGGCAGGGCGATGGCCACGGCGGGCTCTGGGCAGCGGGCGGAGGGCGGGAGGATGAAGAGGGCGGCTGGGGAGCCGCGGCAGGGCCCCGGCACCCATGGGTGCTTGGGGCGCCCGTCGGGGTGGAAACCTGCGGGGAAAGGTCTCCGTGGGGCTGCGGCGCTGGCCCCCGTCCCGGGGGGCGTGGGGAGAGGTCCTGAGTGCTGGGTGCTGAGCACCCGGCGTGGGGCTCCGAGCATCACACAGGCAGCACCCAGCACCCCACGTACAGCACCCAGCACCCCAAATGCAGCACCCAGCACCCCACATGCAGCACTGAGCACCCCAAATGCAGCACCCAGCACCCCACAGACAGCACCCAGCACCCCTCGTACAGCACCCAGCACCCCAAATGCAGCACCCAGCACCCCACAGACAGCACCCAGCACCCCATGTATAGCACCCAGCACCCTACATATAGCACCCAGCACCCCAAATGCAGCACTGAGCACCCCCCGTTTAGCACCAAGCACCCTGTATGCAGCATCGAGCACCCCAAATGCAGCACCCAGCACCCTACATACAGCAGCCAGACCCTACAATGCAGCACTGAGCACCCAGCACCCCACGTACAGCACTGAGCACCCCAAATGCAGCACTCAGCACCCCAAATGCAGCACCCAGCACCCCATGTATAGCAACAAGCACCCCAAATGCAGCACTGAGCACCCCACTGGCAGCACTCAGCACCCTACATACAGCAGCCAGACCCTACAATGCGGCACTGAGCACCCAGCACCCCATGGGCAGCACCAAACACCCCAAATGCAGCACCCAGCACCCCATGTATAGCAACAAGCACCCAAATGCAGCACTGAGCACCCCACTGGCAGCACTCAGCACCCCAAATGCAGCACCCAGCACCCTACAATGCGGCACTGAGCACCCAGCACCCCATGTACAGCACTGAGCACCCCAAATGCAGCACCCAGCACCCCAGAAGGCCCCGGGGTGGCGAGGCCAAGTCGGGGGGTTCCATTCTGGGGGCCCCGGGGCGCTGGCGTTTGCCTCCAAACCCCAGAAGAGCCACAAGGCGCTGCACCCCCCATCCCCAGCGCCCCCGGCTCCGGATGGGGAAACTGAGGCACTGAGGGGAGGCCACGGGCCGCTGACGCCGGCGCTGGCTGCGTGCCTCAGTTTCCCCAGCCGGCGGGGCATGGCGAGGCCGCGCGGACGTGCCCGGATGGGACGGAGACGGGCTGGGGACCCAGCCGCCAACCTCCCCCTCGGGGGGTGGAAACCCCTGCTTTTGGGTCCTTTTTTCCCCCCAAATGTAGAGATTTTCCATTAAAGTTTTTTTTAGCTCCTCGTAGCGGGGTTTGGCTTCCTTCCACGCCGGCACCGGCCCCTTCCCGGCCCCATCCCCAAACCAGGGGAGGTTTCGGGGTCCCCCCTCCATCAGAAAAAAGCCAAAAATACATTGAGGAGGGGGGAGAAGGACCAAAACGGGGCGGTTTTCCCCCAAATCCCCCCCGACCGGCTCGGCGGCGGCATCCACACATCGCTGAGCTCCGGGTTAATGGGTACCCAGCTCGGCACCAACCCCCCCCGCAGCATCGCCACCCGCCCCCGATTCACCCCCAAGCCCCCCCTCTTTTCCCGAAGCCGGCTGGATTTCGGGGCGACGTTACCTGGGAGCAGGAGCAGCGCTGGGAGAAGCCGCCGGCACCCACCGCCCTCCATCGCCCCACCGCCGGCATCGGCCGCGCGCGGCTCAAAGGTTACTCTGTCTCCGTATGGGATAGGGTTTTTTTTTTTTTTCCTCTTTTTTTTAATATTTTTTTTTCCTCCTCCTTCATCTTCAATTGGCTGCTAAAAATAAACAGCCGGAGCGGGTTGTTTTTTTTTTTTTTGGAGGACGGAGTTAGGAAAAAAAGGCAAAGTGGAGAAAAACATGGAAAAAAGAGGCGAGGGAAGGAGGGGGCAGGGGGACGCGGGATCTCGGGGGCAGCGGGATGCTCGGGGTGCCGCTGGGGGGGCTTCTCCCCTTTTCCCGGCGAAGCGGTCCCTGCGTGGGGCGGGAAGCGGCTCCCGTGGTGTCCCCAGCAAGGACCGAACCCCGCGGACGTGGCTGGGACCCGCGGCTCTGCTCCCCGGGGACCTCGATTGAAGGCTGGGGGTGCAGGGATGGGGGGTTTGGGGTCCTCGCTGCCGTCCTGGGCTCTCGGTGGATTCCGGGTGGATTTCGGGTGGCCACGTCCTCCGGGTGACACTGCCACCTCCTGGGCACTGTCCCCATCTCCTGTCCCTTGGAGGAGGCTGAGAAGATGGGGTGACCTTGGTGAGGACCCCCCCATCCCACCCCACCATCTGCTCCTTGAGCCACCCCTGGCAGGGGAAACTGAGGCAGATGGGATGCCCAGCCCTTGGTGGCACCCCAAGACCGCCTTCCAGTTACTGAAGGACACGGGGCAGCAGAGGCCACCGCTACGTGGTGGCATCCACGACCGTCTCCTCCTCGCCGGCGGAAGGACCGGGCTCCCCGGGGCTGCCCAGGAGGCTCCGAAGCTGAAGCCAGAAGAAGGGTCGCCTCCCGAGCTCGTGGGGCCACTCCAGGTAGGTCTTGGAGCCCAACATCTTCCGGAGCCGGGCGAAACGCCGGGGCAAACCCCGAGCATCGATGGCTTCCTTCACCACCAAGATGACGTCCTCGCTGCCCAGCCCCACGGCGCGCTGGTGGGCGAAGTAGAGCTCGTAGTTGCACCACTCGCTGTCGACGAAGCTGCGGGAGAGGACGAAGATGACCTTGGCGCTCCGCTCGATGTTCTCCACGATGTTATCGATGATCCAACGGCCCGGCGTGAAGTCCCGCTCGTGGATGCAGAGCCGGTAAGGCGGCGTGTTGCTCTCCAGCCGGTGCAGAAGCTCCTGGCGAACCCAGTCGGCGTCGGCGCGGCTGTAGGAGACGAAGGCGTGGTAGGAGCATCGCCGCACGGTGTCTGTCCGCCGCCTGCCGTACTTGGCGCGCACCAACCGGTACGTGGCTCGCAGGTACCAACCGGCGTCCAGCTTCCAGCAGAGCACGGCGCACGCCGCCACTGCCACCGCCGTGCTGGCCACCGCCACGGCCACCAGCGCCGGCACATCGCATTCCAAGGGACGCGGGGCGTAAGCGGCCACGGCCGTATCCAGCAGCGGCTCGGGGTGGTAGCAGGTCCAGTTGTGGGGCCAGTCGGCCAAGATGGGTCGTCCCCGTCGCCGCGTCTCCTCCAAGAAGAGGTAGAGGTCACAGGTGCAGTGGTAGGGGTTGTTGCCGGCTGCCAGGCTAACGAGCCGCGGCATGTTGACGAAGGAGCCACGGTTGATGACGCCGAAGGAGTTGCCGTCGATGGTCAGCACCTCCAAATGGGGGCATCTCCACTCGGAGGGGATGAACTTGATCTTGTTGCCGCTCAACCGCAGCTCCCGCAACCGGGGGCTTCGGGTGAAGTAGTCCATGTCCAAGCGGTCGAGCTGGGAGTAGGAGAGGTCCAGGTACTCGAGGGTGGTGGGCAGGCACCCAAAGGTGCCCGCCGTCACCCGGTTGTGGTGCAGGGCCAGCCAACGCAAGGTGGGACTCCATTGACACGTCTCCTGCAGGCTGCCCAAGCCGTTGTGGCTGGCGTCGAGGCGGGCAAGCCGGGGCCAGGTCCGCGTCAAGGCGGCTACCACAGCCAGGCGCAGGAGCTGGTTGGAGGCCAAGACGAAGCTCTCCAGCTTGGGCATGACGCCCTGGTAGTGGCAACGTTGGTTGTAGATATAACCATCTTCCAGACGGTTGCTGGAGATGTCCAAGGCCTCCACGTTGCGCATCTCGCCCCAGGCGTCGCAGGGGACGTAGTTGAAGTTGACGTTGATGATGGAGAGGGCGGCCACGCCGCTCAACCAGGTGAAGGTCCAGTCGAAACGCAGGACGTCGGGGTTGCTGATGTCCTGCAGCAAGAGGCGGTCGAGCCGTGGGGCGGCCGCCCCCACGCCAGAGTTGTTCCACCGTGGCGAGCGGGCAAAGTCGATGGCCACCAGCGCCAAGTCGCGGACGCGGGAGCGTTGGACGTTGAGCAGGGCCAAGCGGAGGAGGTTCTCGTTGAACTTGCCCCGGTAGAAGACCAACTTGGTGATTTGCAACTCGGCCAAGCCGGCGAAGGGATCGGCATCGCCGGTGTAGTAGGTGAACTCGAAGAGGTTACGGAAACGCAGGTAGTCGAGGGGTTTGCCCCGCAGGTCCCGCAGCATCACCGGCAGAGCCGCCGCGCTCTCGTCCAAGGCCATGTCGCACCACAGCTCCGTGGTGTTCAGCCACGAGAAAGCCCCGGCTTCGTACCGCCGCAGGCTGGAGGCCGACTTGATGGCGAACTTCTGCAGCGCCGTGTCCTTCAAGACTGCGAAGTCTCCCCGGGAGATGTCCCGCAGCAGCGGCCCCCCCAGCGACAGCACCTGCAACCGCCGCAGCTCGCCGAAGACGCTGCCCAACGCCGCGCTGCAGTAGAGGTTGTTGGACATGTCCAGCCAACGGAGGTTGACCAACGGTTGCAACGCCAGTGCCGGGATGTGGTGGAGGGAGTTGTTGAAGAGCCGGAGATGCTCCAAGAGGAGGTTGGAGAGGAAGGCATCCGGCGCGATGCGGGAGATGTTGTTGTAGCCCAAATCCAAGCGCCGCAGCTGGGTCATGCCGGCAAAGTCGCCCGCCGTGATCTCCCGTAGCTTGTTGTAGGAGAGGTCAAGGCTGCACAGGCCGCCGGGGAGGCCGTGGGGCACCCGCAGCAGGTCCTGCCCCTTGCACAGCCCCGTCTCGTTGTCGGCGTCGATGCGGCACGGCGGCCACGCCGCGTCCCCCGCCAGCACCAGCAGCGCCAGGCACCAAACCCCCCGGGCGCCGGCAGTCGGAGGGGCCGCATGGCCTCCGGCGTGGCAGCGGGGTGGCCGGGGAGGTGCCGCCGGTGGCGGGAGCGGGGCCGGGGCTGGAAGGGGCATCCAGGCATCCCCACGGAGCCGTCCTGCGGCGGGAGAGGAGCGGGGTCAGCGGTGCCGCGGCCCCTCGGGGACGCGGGGGCTGCGCGGGGGCGACCCCGAATGTCCGGGACGCCCCCGGGATCAGCCCCCAGGAGGGCAGGAGGTGGCAGCTGGATCCGGTGGGATGGGGACGGGCAAATCTTCCCTTGGGGGCTCGGGGACTGGATCCCAGGGGGATTGGGGAACTGGATCTGGGCAGGGACAGGAGACTGGATCCCAGGGGGATCAGGGATTGGATCCCTGGGGGGTTGGGGACTGGATCCCGGAGATCAGATCCTGGGAATCAGGGACTGGATCCTAGGGGGATTGGGGACCGGATCGGTGGGGTGAGGGGGGGTGGGACTGGATCCAAGGATCAGGAAATGGATCCCAGGGGGATTGGGGACCGGATCCCCAGGGGCTCCCCCGGGCTGAGCCCCCATGTTTTGCTTCTCCACTGATTTTTAGGGTGGGTTTTATTTTCCAATCAAAGAAAAAAAAAAAAAAAACCAAACCAATTTCAAAAATGAGCTTTTCTGCACAGAAGCAAACTTGTGCTCCTCGGCCGCGGGGCCGCTGCGGCCGGGAGCTCAGGTGTTTTTATTGGGGGGGGGAGGGAAAACCACAGGAAACTGGAGGAGAAAAACAGACGGCGTCTGTCCTGCCCCAACGCCGAGGGCAAAGGTGGCACAGCGGGGCCAGGTAGGGCCCCCGGGGTCCCAGCCCTGCCCAGGCCCAGACCCCAGCCCGGGGGGGACGTGGGGGCATGGGGCAGCCGCCCTGCTTCACCCTAAAAATGTCCCCCCGCGTCCCAGGCTCCTCCCCGTGCTTGCACGGAAAGGAGGAAAAACACCTGGAAGCGGCCCAAAGCAGCGGCGGTTGGGCGGCGGAGCGGGCGGCGGGGCACCCGCGGGGGCTGGCGCGGTCCCCGGGGTCCCTTCGTGCGTCCCCCCACGGGAAACGCCTGCGCCCCGTGGGGCTGCGGCGCCCACGTGGGGAAACTGAGGCACGGGTGACCCTCGTCCCACCCCGCCAAAACCCTCCCAGCGCCAAACCCTTCCTCATTCCCGACGCCAGCCCAGCCCGAACGCCGCGGGAGCGCCCCGTCACCCCAAAACCCCCCCAAGCTCCCCCCCCGGCCGGCCCCTGCTCACCCCACACGGCGCCTGGCATGCAGCGAGTTCAGCCGGTCTCAGCCGGGGCGGGAACAGCAGCGGTCGCATCCAGGAACGGGAGGGGGAGCGAGGCCGCGGCGATGCCAAGGCGGCCGGCGGCGCGGTGCGGTGCGGCGGGCCGGGAGGAGGCCGCTTTCCCTCCCCGGCCGGGGCGGCCCCCCGCTGCGCTTTGCCCCCGGGGAAGGGCTGCGGGCAGGGCTGCAGGCAGGGGCCGTGCCGGGGGCCCGGCTCGCGGGGGGGCTGGGGTCCCCAAAGCCCCCCGCGCCCCAGAACGATGTGACCTCGCGCGCCGGGGTCCGGTGCTCCCGGCACGGTGCCCCCACTCCAGCCCAGTACCCCCAGCTCAAACCAGTGCCCCCAGTCCAGCCCAGCACCCCAAATTCAGCTCAATTCCAGCAGCCCCAGCCCAGCTCAGTGCCCCCAGTCCAGCCCAGTAACCCCAGTTCAGCAACCCCAAATTGAGCTCAGAGCCCCCAGTCCAGCCCAGCACCCCCAGTCCAGCTCAGAGCTCCCAGTCCAGTACCGCCAGTCCAGCTCGGTGCCCCCAGTCCAGCCCAGTGCCTCTGGGCCAGTGCTCCCAGTCCAGCTCAGTGCCCCCAGTCCAGCATCCCCAGTCCATCCCAGTGCCCCCAGCCCACCCCAGTGTCTTCAGCCCAGCCCAGCACCTCCAAACCACCCCAGCATCCCCAGTCCTTCCCCACAGCTGCCCAGTACAAGCCCCCCCCCGGGCTTGGCGCTGCCCCGGCTCCGTCCCTCTGCACACAGGGGTCCCGGTGGGGGGGTCCCAGGGGGTCCTGGGGGGGGTCCCAGGGGGTCCCCTCCACCGGCTCCAGCCCCCCGCGACGGAAAGCCAAGCACCAGGCAGCCCGAGGGACGCACCCAGACCAACCTCGAGCCCTCTCCTTAATGACCGACTAACGAAGACCCCGCTCCCGTCAGCGGCGAGCTCGCCCGGCGGGTTTGGAGGAGCACAAATAGGGAACGGGTGGAAGAGCGGGGGGAAAAACCCTCCGCATCGGTGTTTCCAGGCTCCGCCGCGAGGCGCCGGGGGTCCCGCCGAGGCCACCGCGTCCCCCAGCCTGGCGGGACCAGTCCCGGTTAATTAATGGGAATTGAACTTGGATGACGGTTGCTGGTTTCGGTTTCAGAGCTTCTCTTGCCTGGGAAAGCTCCGCCGCGGCGGCAGGAGGGCACCTGGCGATCGGCTCTGCAAATCAACCCGAATGCGCTGGAATTAGCTCATAACAACCCGAATGCGCCGGAATTAGCTCATAACAACCCGAATGCGCCGGAATTAGCTCATAACAACCCGAATGTGCCGGAATTAGCTCATAACAACCCGAATGCGCCGGAATTAGCTCATAACAACCCGAAGTAGCCGGAATTAGCTCATAACAACCCGAATGCGCCGGAATTAGCTCATAACAACCCGAATGTGCCGGAATTAGCTCATAACAACCCGAATGCGCCGGAATTAGCTCATAACAACCCGAAGTAGCCGGAATTAGCTCATAACCATGGGAATTAGTTGGATTTAGTTCATCACCATGCGAACTAGTCAGAACGAGCAGCTCAAACCCCGTCCCCGCTCCCCCAAGGTACGATCTGTCTTCTCTTTATAGACCACAGCCCAATAAACACTGGGATAAATGGATTTTTTTTTTATTATCCAAGATGATCCTGCTAATTAATCGGGATATTTTGGGATAAAAGTAGATTTAAGAGGAGCGCAGGAGGCTGGAGGCCCCGGCCCCCGACACTCCCGCCTCCGTTCGCCGCCGGGACGATGGGGACGGATGGAAAATGGTTTATGGGGGTGGAAACGCCGTACGGGTTCTCCGGGGCGGCTGAGGGACGCGGGCAGAGCTCCCTGCGCCGGCAAACGGGAATGCGGAGGCGTCCGCGGAGCTGGGGAAGGGCTGGGAGGGGATTTCGGGGGATGCGGGCGAGGGGGCTGAAGGCGGCCGGGAGGGGACCCACAGAACCAGAGGTTCCCCCCCAGATTTCGGGGAGCGCCGAGGCCAGGCCAGCGCGGAAAAACCCAGCGCCGAGGAGGCCGGGGAGCCGACGGCAGGCTCCCGCTTCGGCGAACGATTCCTAAACCCCTTCGCTTTCGTATTTAATAGAAACATTAAATTAAGGATGAAAATTAAGGATGGGAATGAAATAAATAGGAAAATTAAATAAACCAAGTGCAAAAGAGTTACATATACGGAAACAAAAATAAGCTCAATATGTAACTATTTCATGGATGGAAACAAAAATAAGCTCAATATGAAGTAGTTACATATGTGTAAACAAAAATAAACTATGAAATAGTTACATATGTGTAAACAAAAATAAGCTAAGTATGAAATGGTTACATATATGTAAACAAAATAAGCTCAATATGAAGTAGTTACATATATGTAAACAAAAATAAGCTAAGTATGAAATGGTTACATATGTGTAAACAAAAATAAAGTATGAAATGGTTACATATATGTAAACAAAAATAAGCTAAGTATGAAACAGTTACATACATGTAAACAAAAATAAGCTAAGTATGAAATGGTTACCTATATGTAAACAAAAATAAAGTATGAAGTGGTTACCTATATGTACACAAAATAAGCCCCATATGAAGCAGTGACCTATACGTAACCAGAAATAAGCTAACCGCGCAGCCTTAGGCACGCACAAAGAGAAATAACCCAGGCACCAGCTGTTTGCGCAGGCAGAACCAAACCCAGAGCCCCTGTGCCGTCGCCAGCAGCTCCGCAGCCATCCCACACGGGGAAACCCAGAGCTCCGCGTCCGGGCGCGGGGCAGGGCCCCGAGGCCCCCGGCCCCGCACTGGGTCACCCCCGGCCCCCACAGCCCGCACCGGGGCCACCCCCGGCCCCCCCGGCCCCACACCGGGGCCACCCCCGGCGCCCACACCCTGCACCGGGGCCACCCCCGGCCCCCACACCCCGCACCGGGGTCACCCCCGGCCCCCCGGCCCCGCACCGGGGTCACCCCCGGCCCCCGCACCCTGCACCGGGGTCACCCCCGGCCCCCTCGGCCCACACCGGGGCCACCCCCGGCCCCCCCGGCCCCGCACCGGGGTCACCCCCGGCCCCCGCACCCTGCACCGGGGTCACCCCCGGCCCCCTCGGCCCACACCGGGGCCACCCCCGGCCCCCTCGGCCCCGCACCGGGTCACCCCCGGCCCCCTCGGCCCACACCGGGGTCACCCCCGGCCCCCCCGGCCCCGCACCGGGGTCACCCCCGGCCCCCTCGGCCCACACCGGGGTCACCCCCGGCCCCGCACCGGGTCACCCCCGGCCCCCTCGGCCCACACCGGGGTCACCCCCGGCCCCCCCGGCCCCGCACCGGGGTCACCCCCGGCCCCCTCGGCCCCGCACCGGGTCACCCCCGGCCCCCTCGGCCCCGCACCGGGTCACCCCCGGCCCCCTCGGCCCACACCGGGGTCACCCCCGGCCCCCCCGGCCCCGCACCGGGTCACCCCCGGCCCCCTCGGCCCACACCGGGGTCACCCCCGGCCCCCCCGGCCCCGCACCGGGGTCACCCCCGGCCCCCTCGGCCCCGCACCGGGTCACCCCCGGCCCCCTCGGCCCACACCGGGGCCACCCCCGGCCCCCTCGGCCCCGCACCGGGTCACCCCCGGCCCCCTCGGCCCACACCGGGGTCACCCCCGGCCCCGCACCGGGGTCACCCCCGGCCCCCTCGGCCCACACCGGGGCCACCCCCGGCCCCCTCGGCCCCGCACCGGGGCCACCCCCGGCCCCCTCGGCCCCGCACCGGGTCACCCCCGGCCCCCTCGGCCCCGCACCGGGGTCACCCCCGGCCCCCCCGGCCCCGCACCGGGGTCACCCCCGGCCCCCCCGGCCCCGCACCGGGGTCACCCCCGGCCCCCCCGGCCCCGCACCGGGGCCACCCCCGGCCCCGCACCGGGGTCACCCCCGGCCCCCCCGGCCCCACACCGGGGTCACCCCCGGCCCCCTCGGCCCACACCGGGGTCACCCCCGGCCCCCCCGGCCCCACACCGGGGCCAGCTGGAGCTCAGGGGGGGCTGAGCCTCGGTGAGGCCCCCCGGCGCGACGCCCGGGGTGCGATGAGTTTGGCAGGTCTCAGCCGGGGCCAACGCAGCAATAAAAAAATGCCTGGAGAAGGGGAGGAAGAGCTCGAGGAAAAGACGAAGCGGGCTCGTTTGCCTTCCCGGCTTCTCCCACCCACCCTTTGTCGGCTCAGAAGTGCGGCGGGGGGATTTGCCACGGATGCCGGAGCGAGAGCCGGGGTCCTGCCGGGTGCACGGTAAAGCCCCGATGCCCCTGATCCGCATGGAGAAGGGCTGGGGGCAGGAGGCCGGCGCAGCCCTAACGAGCCCTCGGAGGGGAAGGGGATGCCGAGGGCTGCCGGGGCATCGCCCGGCCACGGTAACGGCCAAGATCTGAAATACGGGGGCGGGGGGACGAGGCGGCGGGTCTCCCCATTGCCCGCTGCCCGGGGAAGGCGCCTCGGGAGCGAGTCGCAGCCCCCGTCGCCCGGCGGGCCCGCCGCAGCGGGCTGCGCGCGCATCCCCCCGGGATCACAAAGAGAGAGGAGAGCGGCGACGTCTCAGCAACCGGGCTTTAATAATTAACTCTGCAAACCGCCACGGGGCCGGGATTCGCGCAGGCGCCCATTGACACCACCGTATTTACACGCGGGCGAGGAGCGGGAGCGCCGCGCAGCCCTCCACCGCACCTTCCCGACCGCCGCCAGACAAAATATTGCTCCAACACGTTAAAACCGCGGCGTTAACGGCACGCGGAGGCTGCGGACGTGCCGGGGTCGGCCGCCTTCCCCTCTCGTAACTGATTTACCTTCTCCGCCAAGAGTTCGAAGCCTCCGAGGCCACGCTGAGATTTTGCTCGAGCCCTTTGCCGTCAGCCCGGGGGGCGGCTTCCACCGCCCAAAGGCCGGGGTCCGAGCACCCCGCCCTGCGCCCTCCCTGCCCAAATCGGTTTGCAGGCAGCAAGACCCCACGTTCTTACACCCCCCTGCCACCTCCTTCCTTACCCCGCTGAATTAAACTCTCGCTAAAGCTCCGGGCAGCCCGGCCCAGTTCCGGGCTGTACTCACCCACCCTTTCCCAGCGACTCGGCCTCTCCCCTGCCCGCATCGCCCCAGCGCCCGCAGAAAGCCGGGAGATGCCGAACGGGAAGTGCCGGAGAGGATCTGGGTCCGGGCTCACCGGCCTTTGCCGCCGCGCAGACGTACCTGGGAGCGGGTGAAGCCCCCGCTGTTTGCGCACGGAGCTGCTGGAGCTCGGCACAAAACACCAGCGGGTTTTAACAGCCCGCGGGGTCGCTCCCTCCCTCCGTATCCCCCTCCTGGGGACGGGCCGAGGAACATCCCACCTCTGGATACAAACAACCATCAGCTCGGAGCCTGGCCTTCAGTCTGTGGCTAAGTAAAACACTCCTTAGAGCCTGGCGTAAGCAGTGGCACCTGGTGTCACAGAAACCAAAGAAAACGTGCAAATTCAGTGAGGCGGCAGTGCCAGCCCAGAGGGAAAAGCGGGTGGGAACACGGGAGGGCGTCGAGCCGTCCCCTCCCCGATTTATCCCCTTGTGGCAAAAAAAAAAAAAAAAGCAAAAATCCCCTTATGGCAAAAACCCCCAGGGGACACGAGAAGCAAAGCGCAGCAGAGGCTCAGCGGGGCGTGCCTGCGCCGCTTTTCCCCCACCAGGGACGCGGGAAAGGCGCAGGCAAGCCAATACTCCCCTACGGGGAACCACCCTGCCCCGATCCCACCAAAAGCCACCTCCAGCCGCCGAGACCCCAGGGGCTCCCCCCGCGCTCGCCTCCGAACGCCCGGCTGGGCCGGCCTCACCCGCGGCCCGGCTCCTTCCGACTCGCCCTCTCTGCCCGCGCTCGGATTTCTTACGCGAAAGAAGAAGGAATCTCTAAGAAATCTGTCTTATCTTTAAAGTGTCAAAACAGGGGCTGGAGCGCCCGGCCAGCGCCAGAGCCTCACCCCCGCCCCGCAGCGTAACCCCCCGGCCTGGGGACGCACCCGGCGAGGCAGGCGCCTTCTCCGGCCCCAGGGATTTCCCTCTTGGCCGACTCTGGGATAAGAGACGCCCCTGAAGAGGGGGGAAAACGTTAAACCCCTAAAACGGCCGGCCAGGCCCTACAGGCGATGGGGAGAAGAACCAAATTTAGGTCCGTGGAGCATCGCCCTCCTCACCGGGAGCGGAGGCAGCTGGAGCAGGTCCCCGCGGGCTCCGCCGCCGCGAACTCCCTCTGCCTTCCTCCCGCCTCCACGGCCCGTTTATTAAAGCAGCCAGGCGTGACGTGAACGCGCAGCCACACGCAACGGGACCGAGACAGTCGGCTTTAGCCGCGTCCCAGCCCCAGGAGTAACCCCCCGGCGTCCCCAAATATCCGCCTACGCTGGCTCGGAGGCCGGCGGCAGGCTCCGAGAACAACTAAGGCTTCAGTTTGAGCCAGGGATGAAGGATGGTGAGGATGGAGAGGATGGAGGAGGTGAGGCCGCACAGCCCCACAAAGCCCGGGTTGGTTTTGTACAGCCCCAGCTTGTCCAGGGGGATGAAAAGGTCGCAGGCGTTTTTCACCACGTCCAGCAGCAGAGGAGGGTTGTTCCGAAGGACGTGGATCAGAAGCCGGAGCTGGATCTGCAGCCTCAGCCCCAGCTGCTGGAGCCCGTTGTCAGCCCGGAGCTGGCGCCCGTTCTCACTGCCTTTCGCTCGCTTCCCGCCCGCCTCGCGCTCCATCAGGATCCGGATCTCGTAGGCGTCCCGGCTCAGGTTCACGACGAGGGCAAAGAGGTAATACCTGAAAAAGAGGGGAGAGAAATGGCGGGGAGAGCAGAGGGAGCAGGCAAACAGTGCTGGGGATCGCGGTCTGCGGCGCTGGGAGCCTCCAAAATAAATAAATCTTTATCAGGGATCTGGACGAGGGGATCGAGGGCTCCCTCAGTCAGTTTGCAGACAACACCCAGCTGGGCGGGAGCGCTGATCTGCTGGGGGGCAGGAGGCTCTGCAGAGGGCCCTGGCCAGGCTGGGGCGATGGGCCCAGGCCCCGGGGTGAGGGTCAGCAAGGCTCAGGGCCGGGTCCTGCCCTGGGGGCACAACAACCCCAGGCACCGCTGCAGGCGTGGGGAGGAGCGGCTGGGAGCTGCCCGGCGGGAAAGGGCCTGGGGGTGCTGGTCGACAGCCGCTGGACATGAGCCAGCAGGGTGCTCAGGTGGCCAAGGGGGCCAGTGGCACCCTGGCTTGTGTCAGGAACGGTGTGGCCAGCAGGAGCAGGGAGGGGATGGTGCCCCTGCGCTGGGCACTGGTGAGGCCGCCCCTCGAATGCTGTGCTCAGCGCTGGGCCCCGCACCCCAAGGCGGCCATGGAGGGGCTGGAGCGTGGCCAGAGCAGGGCAGCGGGGCTGGGGCAGGGGCTGGAGCACAAGGCTGGGGAGGAGCGGCTGGGGGAGCTGGGGGGGCTCAGCCTGGAGAAGAGGAGGCTGAGGGGAGCCCTCCTCGCTCTCTGCAACGGCCTGAAAGGAGGCTGGAGCCGGGGGGGTCGGTCTCTGCTCCCCAGGAACAAGCGATGGGACGAGAGGGAACGGCCTCAAGCTGCGCCAGGGCAGGGTTGGGTTGGGTATTGGGAAAAACTTCTTCACGGAAAGGGCTGTCAGGCCCTGGCCCAGGCTGCCCAGGGCAGGGGCTGAGTCCCCATCCCTGGAGGGATTTAAAAGCCGGGGAGATGTGGTGCTCAGGGACATGGGTTAGTGGTGGCCCTGGCAGCGCTGGGTTAACGGTTGGACTCGATGCACTTAAAGGTCTTTTACAACCCAAACGATTCTACGAGAAGCCCCTGCACGCAGCGCTGCGGGGCTCAGAGCCCTCACCCACCCCTGCAGGGCAGCAGCCCCGGGGGAGCCCCGGGCCAGCAGAAGGGAGGCGAGCGGCCCGCTCTCCCCGGGGAAGCGCACTCGCTGCCGGCCGCAGCTCCCGCGGCTGCCCAGCCCCTCACCTGAAGGACCTCTGGCTCCACTTCTCCTGATCCACGCTGGGGACGAGCCCCGTTTTTCCCGCCCAGAGGACGTTGTCGCAGGCGAAGTACATGGCCCTGTTGAGGTGGCTGAGGGTGACGCAGAACCGCAGCACCATGTCTGACAGGTGGATGGCCCTTTTCGCCGCCTCCAACGCCTCGGCCGAGCTGCCCAGGCGCAGCACTGCGGGACAGACAGACGGACGGTCACCGGGGGGGTGTGGGGATCCCGGTTCCCCCCCCCCAAGCCCCGGCCCGGCCCCACTCACGCTTGCGGCCCAGGCTGAGGTGAGCCTCCAGCTGCCGAATGCTGGCCAGGACCCCGGCGCTCGCCCCGTTCCTCCGCAGCGTGTCCCCCGCCAGGGCACAGGCGTATTGGGCGGCCCTGTAAGAGACGGCGCGGCGTCAGGGCCCAACCCCGGGGCCTCCGTGACCGCCCTCCCCCGGGCCCCGGTGAGGGGAAGGCGGGCCGCGCCGCACCGGAGCCAGCTCCCGTACCTGAAGAGCCGCTCCTTGGCCTGGCTCTGGGCGCTGAAGCGCACCCAGGTCTCCATGGCGGGGCCGGGCCGGGCCGGGCCGGGCCCGCGGCGTCGCTCCCCGGTGCGGGGCCTCGGCGGGACGGCGCGGAGCCACTTCCGGGAGCGCGACGGAAGCCGCCACGGGACAAACCGGCCGCGGCGGGGGGTGGTGGTGCACTAGCGCCGCCTAGGGGTCCGGCGGGAGCGCAGCACAGCCTTTTCATGTCCGCAGGCTTGTTCCTATTGGCTGGAGACTCCAAGCTCCGCCCTTTTCCATCAAAACAGAGGCCGTGAATGGGCAATTGCAACAGTCTCCGCCTCTAAATATGCATCGAAGCCTTTGATTGGTTAGCTTTTCCATTTCCCGCCCCCCTTCTCCCGACCAATAAAAACGTGGTTACAATTCCCTACCTCCATCTCTGCTGCTTTGCATTTTGATTCGTTCTTTCCTGTGTCATTATAATAAATCCTGTAGCACGATTGGACAGCTATCATCTAAGCCCCGCCCCCTCGCCGCGTCCGTCACTTGTGATTGGGGTAGGTAAGGCGACCGCGCCCCTCCCTCCCCACGCCCTGCAAGCGAGTTCTGATTGGCCGCTCCCCGCCTCGTCCCGCCCACCATCCCGGTCCTCTGCCCTGCGATTGGCCTGCTGCCGCTTTCACCGCCTCCCTCCCACCACCCTCCCCCCTCCCCGAAGCCTCCTCCGTGCCGCCATTGGCCAGCTCCCCCTACCGTCCCGCCCCCTCCCTGAGGTGATCTCCACGCCCATTGGGCCCTGGGGCGGTGAGTGACAGCGGCCCCGCGGCGGGGTTCTCCCTCGGAGCGGGCTGGCGGCGGCGGCGATGATGGAGTCGGTGCGGGCGCAGCGGCTGCAGCCCGGCGTGGGGACCCTGCGCTCCCTGCGGCCCGGCGTTACCGGGGCCCCCGCCGCCGCCTCGGCCCCTCCGCCGCCTCCCGCCCCTCCGCCCGCCGCGGTGGCGGCGGCGCCGCCGCTTCCCGCCGTTCCGCCCCCGGCCGGGCTGGGGTTGGGGCTGGGGCTGGGGCTGCCGCCGCCGCCTCCCCCGCTGGGGCTGCAGGGACCCGCCGCGCCGCCGCCGCCCGGCGCCGGGCCGCCCGCCGTGCTGCGGGAGGCGGTGGAGGCGGTGGTGAGGAGCTTCGCCAAGCACACGCAGGGCTACGGCCGCGGTGAGCCGGGGGCGGGGGGGCTCGGGGCGGGCTCGGGGACCCGATGCCTGGGGGGGCTGAGGGCGAGGGACCCGGGAGGGGACCCTCTTCCCGTCCCTGGCCCCTTCTCGCCCCGTTTCCCTCCTGTCGGCTCCCCCCGGGGCTCCCCTCCGCCGCCCCCGCCCAGGGCTGGCTCCTCTGCAGCTTCAGCCGGTTTCTCCCTCGGTCTTATTCCTGCCGCCCTCTCCCCGGGAACGGGCTCCTCTGGATCATCCTCTCCCACGCAGTCCGTGCCCCCAGGGCTGGGGCTCTCCTTTGCCTCTTTTCCTTCCCCCCTTGCCCCATCCCATCACTGTAGGGGCCGGGATCTTCCCGAGCTGTTTCCCTGTCAGCTCCCCCTTTCCCTTCCAGCCTTGTGCCTGGGACTCTCCCATCCCAGCCCTCCTTCCCCATTAATTCTCCCTTGTCTGGGGTTCCTGTCGAAACCCGTTTTCCTTGGTCCGTGCAACCCTTCCCCTTTCTGTCTTCTCCAGCATAAGCGTTAAGGTGCGGACCTCTCCGAGACCCTCTTCCCTCCCCGGAGTTTGCATGGCAGCCTTGCCGGGTGAGGGCCCCGCTTCCCTTTGCTTCCCACCACCGAGCTTTGAGCGCCCTTTTCCCCGCAGGTCTAGGAATTAGAGAAAAGCGGCGAGCTGGGAGCCTCTCCCGTGGCTGTGCGCTGTGTCCCTGTCCCAGCGGCGCTCAGCTGGTGCTTTGCCCATGCGATGGGCTGTAAGGGTGACGGAGGAGGCATCCGTGACTGTTGTCGTTAGGTTCAACGTCAGTAATAAGCGTTTCGTGCCGTTTGTGGAGGGTTTTTTTGGTGTCTGCTGCTGTCTCAACCCTCGTGCTTGGCATCTCCCAGCCCTGCAGAGCGAGCTCCCGTGATTTGGGTGACGTTAAAGGTGAGCGTGGGGAGGAAGGGAGGATCCCTGCTCCAGCCCGATCTATCTGGTGCCAAAACCGAGAACGTGAGTAAAGTAAAAGCGAGTAAAATAAAACCGCTGAGCCTGTGGTTTCTCTGGGTCTGCCTTTTCCCTAAGGACTCTCGTGGTTTCAGGGGTCAAACCTGAGAAACATTCGTGGGTCTCCTTTTCTTAGAAAGCTCTGCGGCCTCTTAAATGCAAACTTTTGTTTTTACGGGATCAACCGTTTCCCGATGCCTAATTTGACGTGGTTTTTTGCTTTTGTAAATTAGGGAAACGAGGTAGGGGTAGGCGAGTGTAGTGGTGACCACGAAGGCAGGCGTAGGAGCTTGGGCAGGCGATTCCCTACCTTGTGGTTTAAAGCTGAGGAGGTTTCCTACTCGTGCTGTGCCTGTAACAGGTAAACGTGTGATAAAGTTAGAGAAAGTGGAGGCTGTTTATTTTTCAAATGTTTTTTAGATGTGTTTTATGTTTTTAAGAAGGGGGATTCTTGTGTCGTAGCGATTTAGTCCTCTGTACATAATTCTTTTACTTCAACTCGATGTCAGGACAAAAAATGCTCGTTTCTTTCAACGAAGGCAGCAGCGACGAGAGCTCCGCTGGGCAATCCTTGGCCGAAATTCCCAGTGGCCACGGTTTTCCCGGGATCCCCCCCAGTTCTGTGCTCTGCACGGCTGCACCTGGTCGATGAAAAACCCCGTGGCTGGGAGGAGGAATCAGCTCTGCTGGTGCTGGAAGAGGCTGTCGCGGGGGTGTTAAGTACTCCACCACGCTCCGGCGCCGCGGGGCTCCAAGTATTGCATCAGAGGCGCCCGGTCGTGCGAGAGCCCCTGGAGGAGGCTCGGATCTGAGTTTCTTGTACACTCCTTTTTATTTAAAAAAAGAAAAAAAAAAAAAAGTACGGAAGCGAGAAACAAGGTCGAAGCACATATTTTACTGGTCCTGTGATGGAAAGAATCTTCCACCCCGCCCGAAAGGAGACGTTTTGCAACTATTTTGAGTTCCCGACTTCTTCCGGCTACGGCAGCAGGTCCAACAAGAGGCGGTCGTCCGCTTCCAAATGGTGAGCGCTTGGCAGCCAGCGCCACCGGCGCGCGAGGGACCGCTGCTCCTCTGGCTGCGGAGGAGCTCGGCGCCATGTGGAATCACTTACCCTTCTGTATTTAATATGCAAGTCAGATGTGCTATCGTATACGCAGCGCCGGGATACGGGGTTACGCTCCAAAGCAATAAACAGATAGGAGCGATGGTCAGAGCAGGCTCTGCTTTGTGTCTCCCAGCGTCTCTTCAGCTTTTCTCGGAGTGGCGAATCCAAAGGGGGAAGCCTCCGACAGAAGCCGCCCCGCGTGGGTTAAGCTGCGCTCTAAATCCGCGGCTCTCTCCCACGCAGATGGGTGACGAGGTTTTTCTAGAAGATCGGCGTTTCCCGTTCCTGCCCTCAGAAATGCAAACAGATAAAAAAGGTATCGACTGATGCCGGTGTCTTTTGAGCTGCTAGAGAGACTTGTTCTACTTGCGGGCACTTAAAATAGCTTTCTTTATTTGTTGGGCTTCCCGTTCAACATCACCTCGCGTGCGGTGCAAAGAATACGTCGCTTCTTCGGCACCTTTACCTGCGGTCAAAGCATCCAGTCGTTCTTCTCTCTGCCCTCTCCCCAGCCCGAGCGCTGCGTGGTGTTTCCCGTGCTCCGTACGGGATTGAAATCCGTCAGGGTGCAGAAGGCGTCCCTGCTTTCTCGAGGACCGTCCTCTCGCAAGCGTGAGCCCTAACGGGATTTAGGCTGCTTTCCGAAAAGCCAGCTTCCCGTCTGCTGCCTCTTCCCCCCACGTCGCTGTTTTGTGATTCAATGGGAGGAGGGGGGTGAATGAGCGAGGCTGAAAATCATCGATCCGGAGCAAATTCAGGCTAAGATTTCACTTCGGATGCAGCGCGCTGCAGTGTCTGCTCAATACGACACGTGCGGCGTTGTGGCTGGGAAGGAGAGGGCAGGTGGGCAGATCTCTGCTCGTAGCGAGGCGGGCTGCTCTCCGGCCCTGTAAAAGCATATTGTCCTGAAGCATTTGTCGAGTTTCAATTAGGTATTTCGCTCTCTCGTCTCCTAAACCCGTCCTGCCTGCGGCAGCTGGAAGCATTGGATCCAGTCTGGGAAGAAAACCTCTTTTGGATGCTTCTCAGCTGTCTGACCTATTGCTCCAGTCGCTAATGAAGTACCCAGCCGGTGTCTGGCACAGAGGAACCCTTGTCTTGGGCTGAAAACACAATTCCCTGCCCACGGACGTGTTGCACGGCGTTTCCTCGTTAACCTGCCCTTAATGCCAGCTTCTCAGACTTCACTAAATTAAACCCAAGTAGAATTTCCCTGAATTTTCAGAGTAATTCCGTGTGTGGTGAGCATTTGCCTTGCCTGATGTAGCTCGGCTTTCTCTGCAGTTTCTTGTGTGGTCGCGGCTGCGAAGTCTCAGTTGCCCTGTGCCAAATGGTCCCTGAAGCCGTTATTGAATCGGGCATTGTCTCCCCAGATCCGCTGGGGATTATGTGCATGATTTACGCCCTCCCTGGGACGGGAATCTGCCTGGATGGATGGGAATTCTGTCTGGGTATTGGCGCGCTGGAGAACTGGCAGGGAACTCTGTATTGTTTGTACGGCTTTTTGTTAGTCTTCAGTGGAAAATTGCCCCTGTCTTGCATGTTTCATCAAAAAAAAAAAAAACCAAATTAAGCTTGAAAATAATCCAAAGCGACTGCTTTGTGAACAAATGCCCTGGAAAGCCTGTGGTTGAAAGAGGAGGGAAATGCTTGGTGAGGGACTACTGTGCTGGTGACTCCTCGCCTGGCTGCATCTTACAGGGAGCAATAAAACAAAGTCAAAGCCTCGAGCTCGCCGTCTTCCTGAAAGCCACCTGGCTGAAGACTTAAAGAGTTACAGCGCTGTGTGGGCCACCGAAAAGCTAAGCCAGGGTGGCTTGCGATGGCCTTGGCTTCTCACGCTCGCGCGCGGCCTCAAATTCACCTCCCTTTTATACCTTACCCCGGGAGACTTTGAGAGCAGCAGCCGCCTCTGGCTTGGTGCTCTGCCCGGTGCTTGCTGCGTGGTACACGGCTCCTCGCGGGAGAGCTTGCCTGGGGGTTTTGGGGTACTTTTTCTCGTTTTGCTTAAAACGAGAATGCTGGGGTGGGGGCCTTTTAACAGCTCTTGCATGAGCGAGGAGCTGCTGTAATCTGTTTTGCAGATTGCCTTGCTTCAAAGCAATTGCTGAGATTAAAAAGGCTTGGAGAAGGAGTGCTGAGGAGGAGCTGAGGGCAGGCTTTTCCTACAGCTACCTGTCAAACTCTTCAGCACGGAAAGCAGCTTAGAGCAAATTCGACCGGACTTAGCGTGTTAGACGCTACGAGGGTCGTTTTTTCTTGCCCAAACCTTGACAAAGTAAAGGGTGGGTAGTCGAAGGAAGTCCTCACGGCGCTGGGGATTCAGAAAGGAGGAGAGTGACAGGAGAGCTGGCTCGTTGTTACAGCAAACACCTCTGGTTCTCGCACGCGTATTAAAATAAGAATTTAATCTCGCGGATTTGGGCTACGAGCTGATTGCCGTGAGGGCTGTGCGCGTTGGTTGGCTGTGCGCAGCGTGGACTATCTGCTGGGTTAAAAGGTGGGTAAGTGCTCAAACCCCATCTGGCAAATTTGGTGCTCCAGAAACGGTGCCTGCTTAAAAACGACTTCTGGAAAGACTGTAATTACCAAAGTCAACGAGGGCTAACGTTTTAGGCTCTGGTTTCCTAACTGGGATGGAAAAAACAGTTACGGTAACAAAAGCTAATCCTGGTCTTGGCCTGTGATTCACCGTTTGGTTATACGCCCTCCCGTGCCGAAAGGCACAAGGAGATTCTCCAATTGGATCTTTCCCTTCCCTGTGCTGTTACGCGCTCTCTCTCTCTGGCAGTCAAATGCTCGCACCCGAATTACGGGGAGTTCTGCCAGAAGGCCTCGGCGGGGCAGCTTTGCGCCTCGGGTCACTTCTTGTATCTCCGTCGTGTTGTTTTGAGCCAGGTACGTGATGTTCAGCGTAAAGGCAGGCGGTTCCTGCAGGTCTGACAGTGCACGCGCGGGTCAGCTGCAGAGGTTTGTTGGAACGAGAAGAGCTTTTCTGGAGGAGGCTTTGTTTTAGAACTCGGTGGTTCTCCTTACGCTCCTCTTGCTGGGAGAGGCGTCTCTGTGTTGACATCGTGCACCTACGGCTTCCCCTGACGCTGATGGTTTTTAATCCGAGACGTAACCGCGCTCCCTGGCAGGGCCCTGCTTGCGTAGGTGGGACTGCGCTAGCATTTATGCCCTTCTGTTTCTGGATGCGGCCGCTCCTGGCAGGTGATACCTGAGGAAACCAGTTTCCCAGGCGCCTGTTTTCTGTCTCTGAACTTGATTCTTCTGTCTCCTCAGTGAACGTCGTGGAGGCCCTTCAGGAGTTCTGGCAGATGAAGCAGTCGCGTGGAGCCGATCTGAAAAACGGAGCCCTCGTGGTGTACGAGATGGTCCCTTCCAACAGCCCCCCTTACGTCTGCTACGTCACCTTGCCGGGAGGGAGCTGCTTCGGCAGTTTCCAGGTACGATCGCTTGGGTGGAGGCTGTCCCTGCGGCACAGCTCGCCGGCCAAAGCAGCCTGACTTGGGTGCCCTGGGATCCTTCCCCACCGGAATTAGTGCTCACGCACCGTTCTGCGCTGGGCGCGGCGCTAACGGTTTTCCTCTGATTGGAAGCGTGAGAACGACATGGGTCTGACTGTGAGCCTCTGTAATTTCAGGCTGGCTATTAACGCTCCCCCTTGCCTGTGAAACCCCGCCCGACTTCAGTCGGGGAAGGTTTGGCTGTAAATTTTACGGTGCTGTGTGTGCTGTATGCCCTACGCGTGGCTGACCTGGCCCTTGGCAGTGCCGGGGTAAGAGATGTGCTATCGGAGAAAGCTCTTAGATCGGCTGGTTTTGACACTGGGTTCTCCTTCCCCCGGTTAAGCAGCGGGATGTATTTACAGGATGCGGCTCGGACAAGCTGGTAGAATAATATTTCCTTGCAGGGGCTCTGGATTTGACCCAGAACCTCTTCTCCAGATGCCAAAAGCCTCTAGAAATCAAATCGTAACATGGGATCAATAGTTTCTCCCCTCTTTCTGTTTAAAAGGAAAATGTCCAACCCAAATACCTCACCCGAAAGATGAAGGTCCAAAAATCACAACGGGTCCTGACTGCGTTTCGGATTCCTTTGCTGCAGTGGCTTTAGGCAGTTACTCTCTAGTCTTGGTTTGAAGAACGGATCCAAAAGAAACAGTTCAGGCAGCTACAGAGTCTGCCTGTCCTGAAGAGCAGTCCTTGTGCTGAAGAGTAATTTGGTTACGTTTTGGTTTTAAGCTAATTAATTTTGTTGACGATCCGATGGGTGGCGTTTCCCGATGCAGATACTATGTGCTGAGTTCAGCTGCCTGCCTAATTTTTGTGTTTAGCGTGGTTGGGATAGCTGTGGTTTAAAACTAGCTCCTAATGATTTCAGGATGTCGGAGAGCACGACTTTCCAAAACTACACAACACTGCCACCTAATTCCCGTTCTCTGCGGCGGGGGGAGAAGTTTGGAGCACGGGGCTGCAGGCACCTCGGTCAGCTCGCCGTCGTTCTGTCCTGATGCTGTCTGTCTCTCCTCAGTTCTGTCCAACCAAGGCGGAGGCCCGAAGGAGCGCTGCGAAGATTGCGCTAATGAACTCGGTCTTTAACGAGCATCCCTCCCGGAGGATCACGGATGAGTTCATTGAGAAGAGTGTTTCGGAGGCCCTGGCATCTTTCAACGTAAGGCTTTTCGGTGCCCAGCCGGCTGCGATTGGCGGGGACGGGTTGGCTGGGGAAAAACCTCAGCTCACGGGAAGAGAAGTTTTCTTTTACATCTGGAACTCTTTATGGCAGGTTTTTTTGAGCAACTTCTGAGTATTAAAAGTTTAACTACAGCTCTAATTCTCGCTCTCCTGCTTCCCCTCCCACGCAGGCTCACACTCGCCTCGCGCGTGATTGTGCTGCCCTCAGATCAGGCAGGGTAGGGGAAGACGACTGAGGTGTCGACTCCTGCGGCCCTTCCGTGACGGGGCTGTCGCATTGGCTAGCTTTCTCTAAACCAAATGTTTTCCAGAAACTTTAGTTTCTAGCGGCGGGAGCTTTGCATTCTTCTTTTACTGCCCTAATTATACCTTATCCCGGAGGGAGCTCTCGCTGCGCAGTCACGTGGCAGCGCCCAGAGTACTGTAACAACTTTGAAATCGCCGTAATGGGCTGCAGAAAAAAATCCCGTTTCAAGTAGCATCGTCAAAAGCAGAGCGGGCTTTGTCACTCCCTGAGAGCCGTAGCGAACGACGCGAGTGTTAGAGGCCGAATTAGACTGGTAAAAGCCAGCCGCAGGCTGGGGCACGTACGGCTGCCCTCCTTAATCTGACCCGGAATTGCTGCAGCGGAGGTGATGCGGGTGAGCTCCGCGCGGTCGGGAATTGCAGCTCTCGTATGAAATGTCTCTTGCAGGGCAATCGAGAGGAAGCTGATAATCCCAACACCGGGATCGGTGCTTTCCGCTTCATGCTGGAATCCAACAAGGGGAAATCAATGCTGGAGTTCCAGGTACTGTTCATGATTTAAGGCCACGGTTCAAGGCGGGGTGGTTTGATCTCGCAGCGATGTCCGTAGCGCTTTACGTTCGAAACAAAAGTGAGGCTTTCCTCTTAGAGCACAGCTCGGGATTTGTGGCGCTTTCAGGTGCTGGTTCACCAGCAAAATACTTTGAATTGGGCTCCTCTCTGTAGATGCTTTTTGATATTTGCAGGGCTCAGTACTGCGAAGGGTTGTGCGTTCTGAGCCAGTGCTTTCCGTGACACGGTGTTCCGGTAACTGGTGCTGGAGGTCCGGCCGGCACCTGCAGGCACCTTAACTCGTGGCATTCAGCGAGCCGTCTCGTTTGTGGTTTTTATCCTCCCCTGTAAAATGGGAGAGATCTCCCTTCCCTTAGGAAAGCTGGTGAAGATCTTTCACCCGAAGGCATTTTGATTGTGGAATTAGGAGTCTGGGTTACTGTCATGACATGCCCTCAAACCGCAGCTTTATCTGAGCAGTCCTCGTAGCCCACTGAAGTATGCTCAGCCTGTCTCCCGTTACGACAAAACATCTGTGGAATGAGAAGTACAAACTGCCGAGGGGAGCTGCTATAACACTTATCACTCCTGGGTAATGGAGCAGAAGGAGTCCGTGCAGAACAGATGACTGAGAGCTGAGATTCTTCTGGGCTTTATTCCAGCCTTTCTGAGGAAACTGCTCCTACGAGCAGAGCAGCCAGGTAAATAAGAGCGCTCGGAATCCTGCCTGCGACTCGCTAGCCTTTGAGCGCGCTCCTCGTTCTCCAGCACGCCCATCCCCGCACGTACAGAGACGTCCTTAGGACAGCGCTGCGAGATTCCCAAATCCTTTTAATTTAAACTTGGGCTTCAAAAGTAACTCGAAACGATTCTTGTGCGGCCGAGTTGACTGTAAGCGCACCAACTGGAACTGGATTTTTTAGAAGAGGAGAAATTAGACGGTAACCCTGCTCCAGACAGCGAGGCAGGGTTTGGATGTGCCTCAGAGCAGGCGCCTCAAGTCTGCAGCGCCGCTGTATTTGGGGTTCTTTGCTGTAGGCAAGCTTCTCCCGAGGCCGACTTCTTGCCTGGCTCCTTTCCCTTGAATGGAAATAGTCGGTAGGCGGAAGACAGAAGTGTTTACACAGGGTGACTCTGTTCTGTATATCCCTTAGGCTGTGTTTGTGCTTGGGAAGCCTAACTCGTCCCTGCAAGTTTGAGGCAGAATTTGTGTGGCCTTGAGAGAGAAATGTTTGCTTGGAAAACATGGGGTTGTCACCTGCTCTGGCTGGTGGCGTGGCCTGGAGGTTGCGAGAGGACAGAGCCTTGCTTGCAGAATCCTGAAATCCCTGGGGCGGAGAAGCATCAGCGTCTTTGTCTCCTCCGTAATCCCCTCATCTGGTCGGGGGATTTTGGTCTGGTGGGGTGAGCCAGGCTTTGCCCTTGCGTCCAGGCTCCTGGGGCGCTGGTGATGCCTTCCCCTCCCCCGCTCCTGTGGTTTTCATGTCTTTTTGATAAATCTGGACTCATTCGTGCTGGAAGTCTTTTGTTTATAGACTCCGGAGTTGCAAACATGCTCTGTGACCCTTGCAATTGCAAAGGACCGGCCGTGATGTTGCCAAGGCCTTCTCGGTTTCTTCTCCCCCTAGCTAGAAACGAGCTTGCCCGCTTGTCACGCCGAACCCTCGCCCCCGCTTTGCTCGCCGCCTGACTGCCTCTTGCCCTTGCAGGAGCTGATGACCGTCTTCCAGCTGCTGCATTGGAACGGCAGCCTCAAAGCCATGCGAGAGAGGCAGTGCTCACGGCAGGTGAGTCCCGGCTGCGGGCGTCTCCAGCCGTGCTCTCGGTGTCCTGGGGTCGCCGCAGCCACCCCCCTAAGCTCCCTTAGCCGGCGCGGAAGCCAGGCGCCCCTAAGCGACGCGCGTGCCCCGTAGCGACCTGTCTTTCGTGTGTCCGTACCACCAGGAGGTCCTGGCTCACTACTCCCACCGCGCTCTGGACGATGACATAAGGAACCAGATGGCCATGGACTGGGTGAACAGGGAGCAGAACAGCCCGGGGGCCCTGTCCAGAGAGCTGGCTTCGACGGAGAGGGAGCTGGACGAAGCCCGCCTGGCTGGGAAGGAGCTGCGTTTCCATAAGGAGAAGAAAGACATCCTGATGCTGGCGGCTGGCCAGCTGGGGAGCATGCACTCCTCCAACTGCTAGACTCTGGCGTGCGAGTCGTTCCGCTCCCCCAGGCCCACTAACACCTCCACGCTGACGGGATCCGGCCCCTGTCACGTAAAGCATGCAATGCCTCTTCCAGAATCGTGGCCCGTTTGCACATTTGAAAGATTTTTTTAAAAAAAAAACAACACCACCACCCCCCCCAAAACTCCTGTACAGATCTTTAAACCTTTTAATACTTGCTTCTAGACCTACTCCTCAGCCTCCTATCCGCTAGAGGATTCCTTCTGTCACTTTTTTTTAAAGACGGCGTTAAAAATGCAGCCTTTCAGTATTAACACCGGAGAGCTCCGCTGTACGTCGGCGCTGTACGGTCGGCAGGATTCCAGGGAACGTAGCGCTTCTTCCAGAAAGCTTCTGTTCTTTGGAGCCGATGCATGTCATGCGGACCTGCTTTTATTTTTCCTTCTGCTTCTGTAGTAGAGGGGGGGTCTATCAAAACTCCTCGATAGCCACACGAATTAAAAAAACCAACATGGCAAATTAAAAAACCAACACGGCAAAACAACCAGCGCATTCTCTTTGACGCTACAATGCGAGCTGCGTGGGGGAATACTCCCAAGCACGTAAGAGGGATTTAAAACTGGGATTTTGTTTTGGCCAGACTTAAGTCTGGGGATCGGTCTTAGAGAATTCCAGTTCCAAGCTCGGGCAGGACTCGCGGTTACCCCTACAGCTGTATCTGCTCCTGGCTTTTCGCTCGTGGGGCAGGACGTGGTTCAGTCTCTAAACAACGCAGCTAATGACACACTACGAGGCCCTGCGCTAATTAAGGGCTGCGGCTTGGCAGTTTAATTAGTCGGCAGCAGGCAGAGCCTCCTGCTCCGCTCCCTTTCGGTCCTCTTTGGGGTCTCACAGCGTCGCGCCCAGGGCGGAGGCGCTGAAGTCCCGTCCCAAGCACCAGCACTCGGTGCGGGGATGAGGCGGCCAGTTTGTTCTGCTGGAAGCGCAGCGCTGGAGCTGTGCGGCTCCCCCAGCCAGGCTGGGGAGATGCGCATTTTTGGAAAATCTCGCGGGAAGTGAGAGAGGGACGTGCTGTTCTCTCTGGAGCGGCTTCCAAACCGACTGTCAGGCTCGGCCTCTCCAAGGCAGGGTTAAAAGCCTTGCCAGGGCTTCAGAACGCTAGCGGGGAGGGGGGACGCTCAGCCCCTCTGCCTGAAGGGCCTCGTTAACTAGGGCTGCGGTTGAGCCTTCGCTAACTAGGGCTGCGGTTGAGCCTTCGTTAACTAGGGCTGCGGTTGAGCCTTCGTTAACTAGGGCTGCGTTTTAAGCCTTCGTTAACTAGGGCTGCGTTTTAAGCCTTCGTTAACTAGGGCTGCGTTTTAAGCCTTCGTTAACTAGGGCTGCGTTTTAAGTCTTCATTAACTAGGGCTGCAGTTAAGCCTTCGTTAACTAGGGCTGCGTTTTAAGTTTTTGTTAACTAGGGCTGTGGTTAAGCCTTTGTTAACTAGGACTGCGGTTAAATCTTTGTTAACTAGGGCTGCGTTTTAAGTTTTTGTTAGCTAGAACTGCGTTTAAGTCTTTGTTAACTAGGGCTGTGGTTAAGTCTTTGTTAACTAGAACCACGGTTAAGCCTTTGTTCACTAGGACTGCGTTTAAGCCTTTGTTCACTAGGACTGCGTTTAAGTTTTGGTTAACCAGAACTGCGTTTAAGTCTTTGTTAATTAGGACTGTGGTTAAGCCTTTGTTAACTAGGACTGTGGTTAAGCCTTTGTTAACTAGAACCACGTTTAAGCCTTTGTTAACTAGAACCACGGTTAAGCCTTTGTTAACCAGGACTGCATTTAAGTTTTGGTTAACCAGAACTGCGCTTAAGTCTTTGTTAACTAGGACTGCGTTTAATCCTCTGAACGAGAGCAGAGCTCCCGCCCCAAGCAGCGAAAGCTCAGACTAAGATTTGGCCTCAACTCCACTTTGCTTCCCTCAGGCGGGTGAAGGGGCCTGGCCCTCCGCTGGGCCTGGCTTACCCCGCCCCAGGAGGCGCTTACTGGGGACAAATCCTAGGATTTGGGCTCTCCCGGCCCGGGGTGTTGGTGCGGCGCGGCCTCGAACGAGGCGAGGGGGCGACGGCCAGAGCCGGGGGCGCCGCGTCGGAGCTCGCTCCCTCCGCGTGACAGTGGCGACGGAACAAGCCAAGAATCTCTAGATGCACTATTTTTTTTAAATTAATAATTCCCGTACTAAACCTATGTGATGTGTAGAGTTTAAAAAAAACGCTCTTTCTGACTTTGAAGTGTTCCTGCAGCTCGAGTTCAGGCAAGAGCGTAGCCACTTGTTCGCGGTCCTTCCCCTGTCCCTTCCCGCCTTTTCGATACGTGCCCGGGGGAGCGTCTCGGCGGGAACACGGGCTGCGGACAGGCTCCCGCGCCTCTTTCCTCAACGCCGCTTTCGCCTCTCTCCGCTTCCTTTCCCCCGGTCGAGGTACCAAAGCCTTCGGGACTCGGCTCCTTTCCCTCCGCAGTCCGTTTGCCCGCAGAGGCGGGCGGGTATTCGAGCAATAGTCTTTGTTTTGAGATGGAGATTAAAAAAAAATTGTATTATCTGTAGGTATTCTACTTTTGTATTCTCGTCCTAACAAGCCTGTTTTGGTTTTTTTATATATTTTTTATATGCAGCCTCTTTACACGACAGTATTAATGTTTAACGCGTTTATAAACGTGATTGTAAATGGTGTGGAGTTTATTTTTCTTTTTTTTTTACAGGCCGGCAATATCTAGACCCTGTGTGTGGATGTCATCGCTCGCTCTAGGAGCAGCGCGGGGTCCGACGTCTCCGCACCCGCGCTTGCGCGGCGGCCGTTTATCCCCGCGCGCCGGGGAGCTCCTCGGAAACCTCGCGGCGCCTCCGCCGTCAGGGGTTTTTGGGCCCCTCCTGGTGCTTTTTTGCTTTTTGCGGCGCTTACGAGCGCTTCCCGCGTCGGGATTTTAACGTTTTTAGCGAAACTCTTCTGTCCCGCGGCGCCGGGTGGTGCACGAGCTGTTTCAGGTGCCTCGCTACGGCCAGCAGCCGCGCTGGAACGGATCGGGGAGGATTACGGCGTTTCCACCCGTCCCGGCATAAGGGAAAGGGAAAACCTGGTATTCCCTGACGTGGGTTTTTGGCGATTCGGGCACCGGTTCTCAGTCACCGGATCCGCTTGGAAGGTGATAAAAATGAACAAATCCAGGTTTTCTCAGCGTCCAAAATGGGTTGTTCTCCTCGTTCAGGCTACGTAATCAAATGCGAAGCCGCGAGGATAAATCGCCGTGCGCCGTTGTGGGCTGTATGTATGATTTTATACAATAAACCGATAGATTTTGGGGTAGCTGAGGCGGCTTCTCTCTTCTTCGGGGGCGCAAGGGGCAGATGGTGGCCCCCACCTCCCCTTTGAGCTGTCCCTGCGCAGGGGCTCGTACCCCGGGAGCAGCCGGGCTGGTGTCACCCCCGGGGGTGGCAGTGGTCCCCAGTACGGCCCCAGTGGCTCCAGTATGGCTTCAGTAGGACGCCAGTGTTTCCCAGTATGCGTTGACCTCCCCAAGATGGCGGCGCGGGCGCTTCCGCCACACGCCCTCCCCAAGATGGCGGCGCGGCAGTGCTTCCGGCGCACGCCCTCCCCAAGATGGCGGCGCGGGCGTTTCCGCCACACGCCCTCCCCAAGATGGCGGCGCGGCAGTGCTTCCGGCGCGCTTCCCGGCGTGCACCGCGGCGGCGGCGGCAGCGGCGGCGGGGAGAGCGGCAAGATGGCGGACGTGCTGGATCTGCATGAGGCGGGGGGCGAGGACTTCGCCATGGACGAGGATGGCGACGGTGAGGGCGGTGCTGGCGCTGTCCCCTAACGGCCCGGACCCACCGACCGGCCCGGCCCGGGGTTCCCGCCTCCTCCCGCTTGGGGCCCGCTGAGGGCCCAGCTCCCCCCCGCGGCCCGCTCACACCGGGACCTGTCCCCCCGGTTACCCCCGGCTCGGGCCCGGCCCCCCCCGACGGCTCCCGGTCCCCCCCGCCAGTCCCGGGCCGGTTCCCTCCCTCCCCACAAGCGTCAGTACCGAGCCCGGCCTGGGGGGGACCTGCCTGGCCTCGGGGGGGACCTGCCCGGCCTCGGAGGGGACCTGCCCGGCCCCGGGGCCGTGGTCTGGTCCCCTCCCCGGTTCCAGCCCTCTCCCCTCTCGCCCGTAGAGAGCATCCACAAGCTGAAGGAGAAAGCCAAGAAGCGGAAAGGCCGAGGCTTTGGCTCAGGTGAGGAGCACCCGCCGGGGCGTCCCCATCCCTCCAGGCCTCGCTCTCCCGGTTTGGGTTAAACGCTTCCCCTGGAGAGGGGCCTGGCGCGAAACCCCGGCCGGCTTCGTGCTTTTGGGGTGATTAAATGGGTTTGTGGTGCTCTGGGCACTGTTGTCCTCCTGGGTGACGGCACCAGTCGCCCATTTCTCTTTCCCCCTCTTCGCTGTGCCCAGAGGAGGGCTCGCGGGCCCGCGTGCGCGAGGACTACGACAGCGTGGAGCAGGACGGGGATGAGCCGGGCCCGCAGAGGTGTGAGTATCGCCGGCGGCACCTTCCCGGCCCCCGCCGCGGGCGCCGTACCGGAGGGAGGGGAGGTGGTGGGGGAGCGCGGGGTCCTTGGCCCCGTATCGGGGTTCGGATCTTGCTGGGGCAGAGCCTTTCCCCGCCTTGCTGGGATTTATCCCGGGCTGAGCCAAGAGCGTTGGGCTCCGGGGCTGCATCTCCCCTTCCCGCCCGCGCACGGCTCGCTCTGTGCTTCGCCGCCGCTTTTGGGGGTCCCCTTCCCCGAGAGCCCGCGGCTGACGTGGGAGCGCGCCCGGCGCTCGGGGTGACGCGGGTCCCTTTCACGCCGCAGCGGTGGAGGGCTGGATTCTCTTCGTCACGGGGGTTCACGAGGAGGCGACGGAAGAAGACATCCACGACAAGTTCGCGGAGTACGGCGAGATAAAAAACATCCACCTGAACCTCGACAGACGGACGGGCTACCTGAAGGTAGGAGGGGGTGCTCCGCGCGCCCGCGGTTGCCCCTCGAGCCTCTCGGCGGCTTCACCGCCTCCGTTTCGGCTTACGGGGCGTTTGAACTCATCCACGTGGCAGCAGCTGGACGCGACAGACGCTCGTGCTTCCCTTTCCCCGGCTCTGCCGCGGAGGCCGGGATCAAACAGGGCTTGGGGTGGGTTTATTCCCGTGTCCGGCCCCTCACCGGCCTCCCGCCCTGCCGGGATCCGCCGCGGCTCACGCTGCCTCCCTCCCGCTCCTTAGGGATACACTCTGGTGGAGTACGAAACCTATAAAGAGGCGCAGGCGGCCATGGAGGGGCTGAACGGCCAGGAGCTGATGGGGCAGCCCATCAGCGTGGACTGGTGCTTCGTGAGAGGGCCCCCGAAAGGAAAGAGAAGGTGAGGAACGCGCCGCGGGCGAGGCATCGGCGTGCCGGGGACCGGCTTATCCGCCTGGCCGGGAACGCTCCGGCACCTGTGGTGGTGCTGGGGAGGATCAGGGAAGGGTTTGGGCTGGGAGGGACCTTCAAGGACCGTCCGGTCCTGCTGGGACCGGGGCCGTCTTCACCCAGACCAGGCTGCTCGGAGCCCCGTCCAGCCGGGCCTTGACCGTGGCCAGGGACGGGGCACCCACCGCCTCTCTGGGCACCCGTGCCAGCGTCTCGCCACCCTCAGCCTCCTCCGGCCCCGCTCCCACCGGTCCAAGCCTTTCCCGTGCTGGGGACCCCAGAGCTGGGCGCGGCGCCCCGGGGGGGCCTCACCAGCGCGGAGCAGAGGGGCAGAACCCCCCCTCGCCCCGCTGGCCCCGCTGCGGCTGAGGCAGCCCAGGATGCGGTTGCCTTTCTGGCAAAAACCGGCTCCTTTGTCCCCCACCGGTGCCCCCACGTCCGTCCCCGCCCCGCGGCAGGACCTTGCACTCGGCCGTGCCGGACCAAGGCCGCTGGATCGGAGAGAGAAATGGCCGCGCGGGCTCAAAGCACCGGTAAAACCCCCGCCGTGCTCTGCCCTCTCTTCCAGGGGCGGGCGCCGACGGAGCAGGAGTCCGGACAGGAGGCGCCGATGATGGATCCTCATTCCAACCTGTGCGTTCCAAATCCAAACTGGGAGAACTGGGAGGGGAAAGTGGGGGGGGGTTTGTACGTTGGGGACGGGGCATTTGAGGAACAGCTGGAGGAGTAAAACAGTTCATGGCTTCGGCAAATTTGCTTCTTACAAGATTTTATTGTTTTCGAACAAGAAAACTTGAGTGAAGAAGCAAGACCTGAGGTTTCTGGGTTCTCCTGTGCCGGGGGCCGCGGCCCCCGAGCGCGGTTACGCCTCCAGCCGCGAGGTTTTCCAGCCTTCTGTCCCGCCCGCGGGTGGCCGGGCGTTGCGGCCGCTCTCCTTTTGGAGAGAAGTTGTTTTCTACACCCCAGGCAAACGTTCCTGAGATCTCCTGCGGGCTTTCCTCTGTTGACTTTGCATTTGCGCGTGAGCTCAGCCTTTTAAATAACCCCGGTTTTGTGTACGATTGTCCTCTGTTATTTGTCCTTAATTAAACGCGCTGAGAGCTGTAATCGAGCCCCGGTTCCTTTCGTGCCTCCTTGCTAATTTGAGATTTGCCTAAAATCCGCTGATATCGCTGTCGCGGTTATTGATCTCGGGGCCGGCGGTAGAACAGTTTATGAGTTGGAAAAGCCATTTTTCCTTAAAACAGTGTTTGGAGGAGACGGCTCGCTTTGGCCGAGCGCTGTTCTCCGCCAGATCGGCGGGCTTTGCGCGGCTTGGCTCTGGTCGTGTTGGATTCTCCCCGTGCCCCCAGGCGCAGCTGAAGGGGCACGTTTAAATTCCATATTTTTTTTCCCCCAAGGAGCCCCTGCCGCGTCTCGGACAGGAATTTCTGCCCCAGCTTGTGCTCTCTGCCCGGCACGGGGCGCCTCGCTCCCGGCTTATCGCTCCTCGCGCGTTGCCGGTGCCCTCAGACCCTGCCTGGCGCGGAAACGGGCCACCGTGCCGGCTCCGGTTAAGCCATCCCCCGGCCCAAAGACAGGCTCCTGCCGCGAAAATAATCGGAGTTTATTGTCGAGCGGCTTTGTGGCGGCGCGGGGCCCTTGTGTCCCCCCCAGCCCCCTTCTGGGGGTCCCCTCGCTCTGCCGCGGGTCCGGCCCGGCCTCCCCGTCACATGAAGCTCTCCACCGTCCTCCTGCGGCACAGCTCGCACCGCCGGCCCGGCGGAGCTGCGCCCGCCGTCACCTCCATCTCGTGCTTTCCGGATCCCCCCGGGCCGCTGCCGGCTCTCCTGGCCGGCACGGCGGCGGTGGAGACGCGGAAGGAACCGGTGAGGGCGGAGGCGACCTCCTGCTCCTGCCGCCGGCGGCTGCAGCGGCACGCGCGCCACATCTCCCTGCGGAAATGCACCGTGAAGAGCCCGTAGATGAGCGGATCCAGGCACGTGTTGAAGAGGCCGAAGAGGAAGAGGATGTGGCTGAGAGCCGGCGGCACCTTCTCCCGGGTCAGCATCTCGGGGGAGAACCAGTACCAGAGGCCCAGGAGGTAGTAGGGCGTCCAGCAGAGGATGAAGGTGAGGACGATGACGATGGACATCTTGAGCGTGCGCATCCTGGCCCGGGGGATGTTGTTGCAGGAGCGGCGGAGCTGGATCCCCTGGGAGGAGGCTGCGGGGTGGGAACGCCGGGGTAGGAAGGCGCGAGGAGGAAGGCGTCGCCCCGGGGTTAATTAGGAGCGCTGGGTTAACGAGCTGGGGAGAGGGGACCCCGGCGGGGCGCGGGACCCCGCCGGGGGGGAGAAGGAAGAGAACCGAGCCGTGATGGAGAAAGGGCGGCGGAGCGGCGCGGCCCCGGCCCCGGGCTCTCACCGCGGGCGTCCTTCAGCCGGCCCGAGATGGCGGCGAGGATGCGGCCGTAGCAGAGCACCATGACGAGGAGGGGCAGGAGGAAGAGGCAGGCGAAGGTGAACATGTTGTAGAGCGTCTCCTGCCAGTGCGCCCCGAAGCTGCCCACCGTCGCGCACTGCACGAAGCGGCGGGGCCGCGACCGGCTCACCGTGCGGAAGACGAACGCCTGCAAGGGGCCGCGGGGCCGTCAGCATCGTTCCTCCCCCCTTCCCATCATCATCATCATCATCATCATCCCAGCCCACCCGAGGCAGTGGCATCCCCTCCGAGGTCTCCCCCCACCTGGGGCAGAGCCAGGATGGCGCTGAGCGCCCACGCCGCGCACAGCATCGCCTTGTTCCTCCTCTCGGCGCAGCCCACCGCCAAGGGGTTGACGATGGCGGCGTGACGGTCCAAGGCGATGACGACGGTGACGAAGGCCGAGGCGTACATGGCGGCCAGCTTGAGGAACATGAGGGCCCGGCAGGCCGCGTCCCCCCCGTACCACTGCACGGTGACGTTCCAGGCGGCGTCCAGCGGCATCACCACCACCGTCACCAGCAGATCGGCCGCCGCCAGGTTGGCCATCAGGACGCGGACGCGGGGCGGACGCCGCCGCGGCGCCCGGGCGGCCGACCAGAGCACGGCGCCATTGCAGCAAGCCGAGGAGAGGAAGAGGAGGCAGGTGACGGCCACCCGCACCTTGGCCGCGGTGGAGAAGGTGGGCAGCAGGACCGGCTCCTCACCGGCACCCGTGCAGCTCCGGTTCCCCGCCGTCCCGGTGACGTTCATGCCGGCGGTGGCCGCCACGGGGCTGGGAGCCCGAGGACCCGCTCGGGCTCGTCCCCGGCTGCGCTGTCACCGCGGCAGGGCCCGGCGACGCTGAGCATCTTTCGGGTTTGCCCCGATTCTGCCGGCGGGGTCCTGCTCCTCTGCCCTGAGTTTGGTCAGGTCTCAGCCTGGGGGGGCCCAGGGCGCCGGCACCCGCCCGGGTCCCCTCTCGATGCCAGGGCGCGGCGCATGCAGGAGCCCGGCCCCGGGACAGCGGCCTCGTCCCCCCCTCCCCGAGGACCCCCCGGCTCTGGGAGCACCCAGGGGTGCAGCTCACCCCCGGGACCCCTCAGCACCCGGCGGGACGCGGTTGGTGTCCTTCCTCCTCCTTCCTCCTCCTCCTCTCCGCGGGAATAACCCTGCGGGGGTTAGCACACCCCTCTTGGCACCCAGGCCGCGGAGAAGGGGACGGCGGGGGGTCCGCGGGGGAGCCACGTGCCCGGCGCCCCGGGGGTCCCCGCTGCCCCCTCGCCCCCGCGGGGTGTTTTTAGCTGGGCCGAGCGGCCGCGGATGCGGAGGAGCCGGGGGGGCCTGGCTGTCCCATGGGGGCTGTCCCCGGGTCCCCAGCGCTGTCCCCACCCCAGCAGTGCCCCCCAGCGCTGTCCCCCAGCCCTGGCAGTGTCCCCCAGCCCCAGCAGCACCCCATGGCAGTGTCCCCCAGCCCCAACGGTGTCCCCAAGCAGCAGCAGTGTCCCCAAGTCCCGGCAGTGTCCCCCAGCCCCAGCAGCACCCCATGGCAGTGTCCCCAAGCCCCGGCAGTGTCCCCCAGCAGTGTCCTGAGCCCCGGCAGTGTCCCCAAGCTGTGGCAGTGTCCCCCAGCCCCAGGAGTGTCCCCAAACCCCAGCAGTGTCCCGAGCCCAGGCACTGTCCCCCAACAGTGTCCCCCAGTGCTGGCAGTGTCCCCAGCCCCAGCAGCACCCCATGGCCGTGTCCCCCAGCCCTGGCAGTGTCCCCAAGCCCCAGCAGTGTCCCCAGCCCCAAGATTGTCCCTAGCAGTGTCCCTAGCAGTGCCCCCAGCCCCACAGCGGTGGCCCCCAGCCCCAGCAGCGGCCCCAGCCCCGGCGGTGGCCCCCACCCCGGCCGCCCCTCCGGTGCGGTACCGCTCTGCAGTGCTGCCCAGCCGCGCTTGCCGCAGCCGGTGCCGCCAGCTCCCGGCACAGCCCAGCCTCCCGCTGCGGCACAGGGCCGGCCTCGGCCTCACCGGGAGGCCGCCGGCTCCCCGCACCCCCGGCACAGCGCCGCGGGGCCCCCACCCATGGGGGGCCCTGCCAGCACCCTCACCTCCCCCCCGGGGACGGGGCCCCCCACCCACCCCCGCTGGGACCCCCCGGCTGCATCCCTATGGTGGGGGGAGCGTGGGGCCAGGCTGCCCCCTCCCACGGCCGCGCCGCGGCTGGGGAGCCCCGCATCTGCGGCCTCCCCCCCGCGCTGCCAGCGAGACCCATCAGGGTCCCCTTGCCCAGATGTGCCGGCGCCCAGATGTGCCGGCGCCCAGACAGGCTGAGATCCAGGTGTCCCAGTCCTCGTGCACCCTGGCGCCCAGATGTGCAGGCATCCAGAAGTGCCAGGCCTCCTGAACCCCGCTGCCCAGATGTGCTGGTGCCCAGATGTGCCGGCATCCAGATGTGCCAGGCCTCCTGAACCCTGCTGCCCAGATGTGCTGGTGCCCAGATGTGCCGGCATCCAGATGTGCCAGGCCTCATGAACCCCGCTGCCCAGATGTGCTGGTGCCCAGATGTGCCGGCATCCAGATGTGCCAGCCCTCGCGTACCCTGGTGCCCAGATGTGCTGGTGTCCACATGCACCCTGGCGCCCAGATGTGCCGGCGCCCAGATGTGCCGGCATCCCGATGTGCCAGCCCTCGCGCACCCTGGCGCCCAGATGTGCCAGCCCCCAGGTATGCTGGCACCCAGATGTGCCCAGATGTGCCGCCCCCCACCCTGCCCGTGCCCAGGGCGAGCGGCCCCCCCCCCGGCCCCCCGACACTCGGAGACGGGCTGAGCTGTGCTGGGGCCTTTATTCACCGGGACGCCGACAGCGTGTGCCCCCCCCAACCCCGGCCCCCCCTCACTGCGACCCCGCGCCCCAAAAGCGGGCCCCCCCCCCCGGGGAGGGACCGTCGGGGGCCACGGGGGTCCGGCGGCTGTTATTGCTCACAGCCCCCAGCAGCGCCTGGCACCGGCGGGGACGGGGGCACCCCCAAACGCGGGGCAGGTCGGGCGGTCGGCGGCTGCTGCCGAGGCCCGTAGGGAAAAGCGCTGCTGGGAGGATGAGGAGGGAGCGGGAGGAAGATGCAGAGGAGCCCGGAGAGGGGGGGACGCCGGCTCCTGAAGGAATCTGGGGTCGTGCAAAGTTTCTGCCGATGGCAGCAATGGAAGAATTGTCGTGTGCCCGCAGTCATCAGTAGGGTTCAGAGTGAACGTTGCTACTGCCCGCACAAGGAGGCCCCACGCCGGCACGAGAGCAGCCAGGCAGGGACAGAGCGGCCACCCGGGGTGCTCCCTTCACGGGGGGTCCCCAAGGACACCGCTCCGGGTTTGGGGGGCCCCGGGGGGTCCCTAACTGCCCGGCTCCGGGACCACGCTGCTCTGGAAGTTGGCCAACTGCCGCATCTCCTCCGTCTGCATGGAGTGCCGGCGCAGCAGCTTGCGGCGTCCCTTGGGCGAGCCGGGGGCCGGGGGCCCGCGGGGGCCGGGGGGGTGCGGGCCGGGGTGCAGCGGGGGCAAGAAGCCGGCCCTCCCCGGGGCCAAGGGCTCCAGCAAGAGCGTGCCGGAGCCGCGACGCTCCAGCAAACCGGGCGGGCGCCGGCGGGTGGCCGGTGGGGACTCGGCGGCGGGCAGTGGCATGGCCGACGCGGCACAGCGCCGGCCTCGCCCCGGCGACGGAGGTGGTGAGCTGGCCCAGGGGTGCCCCTCCATTTCGGGGGGTTCCCGGCGAGGCGGTTTGACCCGCGCCGTTTCGGGAGCCGTGTTCCGGCGTGCCAGCGGCTGCGGGCAAGCGGGGGGCACCCGCTCGGCCCAGGTGGCCGCCGGCAACCCCGCTGCCTCCCGGCCCTCCACGCTGTGCCGCCGCGGGCGCCCGCCCAGGCTCAGCCCCTCCATCCCCGCCACCAAACGCTCGGGGGGTCCCCGCGGCCCCTCCGGCCCCGGGGCCACCAACCCCCAGGGCTCCGAATTGAGGCGCTTCAGCGGCCGCCCCCGGGCGCGGGATGGCTCCGGGGCGGCGGCGACCGGTGCCGGCGGCGGTGGCGGGAAGCAGAAGACGTCCCTCTCCTCTTCTTTCTCGCTGCCGGCCGGCGAAGCCGCCGTCCGCACCTCGATGTCGGAGGGCGACATGCAGAGCGCCGGCGAGCGTTTCTCCTCCAGGCCCGGCGAAGGGGGCGAGTTGAGGTATTGCCGGGTGGTTTTGGTGCCCGAGGGCGAGGTGTCGGTGGTGATGATGATCACCTCCTTCCCTCGGGCTTTGCAGGCGTCCAACAGCACCTGCAGCGTCTCCCGGTCCCCCCGGTTAATGGCGTAAACCAAAGCGGAGGCTCCGGCGTAATCGCGGGCGCTGGGATCGGCGCCGTGAGCCAACAAAACGGCGGCTACCGCCGGGCCGGCGCGTTCGGCACAAGCGTGCATCAACGCCGTCTTGCCCGTCTTATCGGGGATGTTGGGATCGGCGCCGTTTTCCAGGAGGTACCGCACCATACGGGGCTGCTCCAGCGGGTCGGCGTAGCCGGCCCGGCACGCGGCCATCAGCGGCGTCTGCCCGGCGGCGTTGCCCTCGTTGATGTAGGCTCCCCCTTCCAATAAGAGCCGGGTGAGCCGAAATTTGCCCTGTGCCACGGCTCGCAGCAGGGCCGAACCGTCCGCCGGCAACATGGTTAAACCGGGCGGCCCGGCGGCAGCGGGAGGGCGGCGGACGGGGCTGGGCATGGCGGCGATTACGGCAGCGGGGATGGCGGATGGGTGCGCCGGTCCGGGAGCGTCGCCTGCTCACTGCAACGGGACACGGCGCGCGTTGAAGCCCCCCGAGCCCCGGGATGGGGCACTCCCGGCTCCCTGCCTCAGTTTCCCCAGCTGGCTCCCGCGAGGGGACGGTTCCCGCGGATGCCACTGGCCGGCGCGGCGCAGCCCGTGGTACCGGGTCCCCCGGGCCTCTCTGCCTGCACCCTCCCCTGCCTGTGTCCCCCTTCCACGTCCCCACCCTGCTGCCTGTCGCCCCCTCCTGCAGCCCCCATCCCCTTCCTGCACCCCTGCCTGTACCCCTGCACCCCACCTGCCCTCCCGTACCCCCCATCCCCTCCTGCCCCCCCCTGCACTCAGCCCCCTGCCTGTACCCTCTGCCCGTATCCCCCTCCTGTGCCCCTCCTGCATCCCCTGCCCGCACCCCCATCCCCTCCTGCATCCCCTGCCCGTACCCCCATCCCCTCCTGCATCCCTGCCTGCACCGTTCCCATGGTGACGGCAGCTCATCCTGCTCCTCAGCTCTCCGGCCAGCCAAGAAAATGGGGGAGAAGCCACCACCCCTCCCATTCCCCCCAGTTCGCCAGCCCGGCTGGCAGCTGCCCCCCTCCAGCAAGACGCCGGCGGCCACCGAGCCTGGGCCTGGCGCTGGGGGCTGCACCGTCCCCCCGCGGGCAGGGGGGAACCCCAGAGGGGACCCCCCCAAACCCCAGCCCCTCTCTCCCCCATCCCTCCATCCCTTCTTCTGTTACCATGGTAACCGGAGCCTGGTCTCCCCCAGCAACGGGTCCCGGTCCCGGATGCCCCTGGGATGGAGGTGTCGGGGACATCGCTCGGTGGCCGCCATCCCGGCCCGCCGCTGGCGTAGCGGGGGGAAGGCAGGGGAGGTTATTTGGAGGGTTTTTCCCCCCCCTGCATCGCTATTTTTGGCAGCTGCTGGCGCGGGGAGGGCTGGAGCGGGATGAATCACCCGGCAGCGCAGGCAGCAACGCACCCGCTGCGCCGAGCAGCCTGCGCGGGCGGGCGAGGGAGAGGGCCGCCATGGGGCCTGGCGTGGCGGGGCTGGGGGGCCGGGGCGGGGGCTGCGGGGTGGTGGGGCTGGGGGTCCCAGCACGGCGGGGCTGGGGGCCATGGGGTTGGGGGGCCATGGGGCGGCGGGGCTGCGGGTCCCAGCAGAGTGGGGCTGGGGGCCATGGGGTTGGGGGGCCATGGGGCGGCGGGGCTGCGGGTCCCAGCACGGCAGGGCTGGGGGTCCTAATGCAGCAGGGCTGGGGGTCCCAGCAGAGTGGGGCTGGGGGCCGTGGGGTTGGGGGGCCATGGGGCGGCGGGGCTGGGGGTCCCAGCACGGCGGGGCTGGGGGTCCTAACGCAGCAGGGCTGGGGGTCCCAGCAGAGTGGGGCTGGGGGCCATGGGGTTGGGGGGCCATGGGGCAGCAGGGCTGGGGGTCCCAGCAGAGTGGGGCTGGGGGCCGTGGGGTTGGGGGGCCATGGGGCAGCGGGGCTGGGGGTCCCAGCAGAGTGGGGCTGGGGGTCCCAAGGCAGTGCGGCTGGGGGGGGTCAGAACACAGCGGGGCTGGGGGCCGTGGGGCGGTGGGGCTGGGGGTCCCAACAGAGGGGAGCTGGGGGCCATGGGGCGGCGGGGCTGGGGGTCCCAACACATCAGGGCTGGGGGGTCCCAGCACAGTGCGGCTGGGGGCCATGGGGCAGGGAGCCTCTGCACCCCCTTCCCCTCCCCTCCCCTCCCCTCCCCTCCCCTCCCCTTCCCCTTCCCTTCCCTTCCCTTCCCCTCCCCTCCCCTCCCCTCCCCTCCCCTCCCCTCCCCTCCCCTCCCTCTCACCCCCGTTCCCGCCCCCGCCCCATTCACTCATTCATTCCTTCCCTCCTCGCCCCTCGCCACGCCCCCTCCCCTCTGACTGGCTCCGCCGCGAGCGAATCAGCGCGGCGCTGGCGCCCTCGGCCCCGCCTCCTTCGAACGTTGCGCAGCCGGCGCGGCCCCGGACGCACGTGGAGCGGCTGCGCATGCGCGGCGTGAGTACGGGGAGCGTCCCCCCCCCGCGTCCCCCCCCCGCGTCCCCCCCCCGCGTCCCCCCCCCGCGTCCCCCCCCGTGTCCCCCCGTCCCCCCCCCGTCCTCCCCCGTCCCCCCGTGTCCCCCCGTGTCCCGGGGCGGCTGCCCCGCGTCCCCCCGCGTCCCGTGGGGATGCTCCGTGTGTCCCCCGTGTCGCGGGGGGGCTGCGCCGTGTCCCCTCCACGTCCCCCCCCTGTGTCCCAGGGGGCTGCCCCGTGTCGTGTCCCCCCTCATGTCCCCGTGTCCCGGGGGGCTGCCCCGTGTCGTGTCCCCCCGCGTACCCCCGTGTCCCAGGGGTCTGCCCCGTGTCGTGTCCCCCCGTGTCCCGGGGGGCTGCCCCGTGTCGTGTCCCCCCGCGTCCCCCCGTGTCCCGTGTCCCTCCCCCCCGTGTCTTTTCCCCCCTCGTGTCCCCGGGTCCCCCCGCGTCCCCCCGTGTCCCGGGGGGCTGCCCCGTGTCGTGTCCCCCCGTGTCCCGGGGGGCTGCCCCGTGTCGTGTCCCCCCGCGTACCCCCGTGTCCCAGGGGTCTGTCCCGTGTCGTGTCCCCCCGTGTCCCGGGGGGCTGCCCCGTGTCGTGTCCCCCCGCGTCCCCCCGTGTCCCGTGTCCCTCCCCCCCGTGTCTTTTCCCCCCTCGTGTCCCCGGGTCCCCCCGCGTCCGTCCATGTCCCCCCTGCTGTCCCCACGCCCCGGGGGGGGCCGCCCCCCGTCCCCCTCCCCGCTGAGGGCCCCCCACACCCCCCATAACCCTCCCCCGCGCGGGGGGGGCCGCCCTCCCCACGGGACCCCCCCCACTTTCCCCCCAGCCCCCCCAGCCATGGCGGGCCGGGGCCGCGGCCGCGGCCGGGGGCAGATGACCCTTCAACGTGGAGGCGGTGGGGATCGGGAAGGGGGAGGCGCTGCCGCCCCCCCACCCTGCAGCCCTCCCCCCTCTTCCCGGTAAGTTTGGGGGGGGCGGGGTGGGGGGTGTCCCCGGTGTGTGCGTGCCCGAGCGGAGGGGGCTGAGCCCCGACGCGCTCACTGCATGTGTGTGCGTGAGGGGAGGGGGCTGAGCACCGACGCGCTCACTGCATGTGTGTGTGCGAGGGGAGGGGGCTGAGCACTGATGTGCTCACTGCATGTGTGTGCGCGAGGGGAGGGGGCTGAGCACCGACGCACTCACTGCATGTGTGTGCGCGAGGGGAAGGGGCTGAGCACTGATGTGCTCACTGCATGTGTGTGTGCGAGGGGAGGGGGCTGAGCACCGACGCGCTCACTGCATGTGTGTGCGCGAGGGGAGGGGGCTGAGCCCCGACGCGCTCACTGCATGTGTGTGCGCGAGGGGAGGGGGCTGAGCCCCGACGCACTCACTGCATGTGTGTGTGCGAGCGGAGGGGGCTGAGCACCGACGCGCTCACTGCATGTGTGTGCCTGAGGGGAGGGGGCTGAGCCCCGACGCACTCACTGCATGTGTGTGCGCGAGGGGGCTGAGCCCCGACGCACTCACTGCATGTGTGTGTGCGAGCGGAGGGGGCTGAGCCCCGACGCACTCACTGCATGTGTGTGTGCGAGCGGAGGGGGCTGAGCCCTGACGCGCTCGCCGCACGCGTGTGCCCGAGGGGAGGGGGCTGAGCCCCGACGCGCTCACTGCATGTGTGTGCCCGAGCGGAGGGGGCTGAGCCCCGACGCGCTCGCCGCACGCGTGTGCCCGAGGGGAGGGGGCTGAGCCCCGACGCGCTCGCCGCACGCGTGTGCCCGAGCGGAGGGGGCTGAGCCCCGACGCGCTCGCCGCACGCGTGTGCCCGAGCGGAGGGGGCTGAGCCCCGACGCGCTCGCCGCACGCGTGTGCCCCAGCCGCTGGAGCAGCGGGCGGCCCCCGCTGCCGGGGGGCGAGGAGGGCGAGTACATGCTGGCGCTCAAGCAGGAGCTGCGGGGGGCCATGAAGGGGCTCCCCTACTTCGTCAGGCCCGGGGCGCCCCGCAGAGGTACGGGGGGGGGGCGCGGGGGGGCCCCGAGCCTCCTGCACCCCCCTTCGAGCGGGGGGGAGGGTGCCTGGGACCCTGCCCCGCTGCATCGTGACCCCCCAGCCCCATGCCCCCCCCCCCAGCCCCATGGGACCCCCCCCCCCCATATTGGGACCCCCCCCAGCCCCATGATCCCCCCTCTCCACTGGGACCCCCCCCAGCCCCATGACCCCCTCCC
>NC_138846.1:1784708-1900816 GCF_965183815.1 Platalea leucorodia | reverse complement strand
GGGGGCTATGGAGGCTATGGTCTTAGTGGGGGCTATGGAGGCTATGGCCTTTCTGGGGGCTACGGAAGCTGTGGTATTAGTGGGGGCTATGGAGGCTATGGCCTTTCTGGGGGCTACGGAGCCCAACAGCTCTTCTTGGGCTGCAGAGTGCAGGAGGCCAAAGTGGGGAGAAGACGGAGGGCAAAGAGGGAGAAGCTGTTGTTGAAGGAGATGAGCACGGCCCCCACTGCAGGCGACCGTCTGGTGGAGGGACACGCTGCCAAGGGCAGGCAGGAGGAAGGGGGGCATCTCCCACACGTCACGCTGGCAAGGCTCCAGGTGGGAGCTGGCTGGGATGGCCCAGGGAGCCAAGGCTGCCCCTCGGGGTATTGAGTATGGAGGAAGAATGAGGAAAAACCAGAGGTCAACATTGCAATGCAACACAGCTTTTATTGCAGTTCGAGGGGAGGAGGGAGTTGGGAGAAGAGCAGGGCCCTGGTCAGGGCCTTCCCCTGTCTCCTGGCAGTGGGCAGAGCCACAGTGAGCATCAGCCGTGCCACAGGAGTAGGCGCCCAGTGCGGGTCTCTGTCATCAGGGGCGATGAGTCTTGAAGGGTTGCTCAAGCAGGGCAGGCGGAAGGCAGAGTTGGGCCCCAAGCGGGCACGAGGCATCCGAGCTCTGGAGCCCAGCTATGCCGAAGGGATGTCCTTCCCTCGGGTGTCGTGTCGGGATGTGCCAGGGGCTTTTCCGGAGCTCTCCTTCATCTGTGGCCGCACCCAGTGTGGGGCTTAGCAGGGCCCACAGTTGGCACTGAGGTACCTGTGGCCTCGGCGCCAGCCGCCAGAGCCGCAGCTCCCAAGGCCTCCGTACCCCCCAGAAAGGCCATAGCCTCCATAGCCCCCACTAAGACCATAGCCTCCGTAGCCCCCAGAAAGGCCATAGCCTCCATAGCCCCCAAGGCCTCCATGTGACCCAAAGCCCCCAAGGCCTCCAAAACCACCACGGCCTCCAAAAGTGCCGCCGAAGCCACCTCCAACGCCAGGGGCTCCCACCGAGCCAACAACGCTGTACTGCGGGAAGGAGCTGAGGATGGGCCCGGGGAAGGTGATGGCCGAGGCCGGGGGCTGGATCACCACCACGGAGTCAGGGCACTGCCGCACGCAGGGCTCGTTGGCGGTGTCAGCCAGAGGGGCCGGGGCGGCCACCCCACAGGAAGGGATGCACAGGCTGGTGCAGGACATCTTTCAGGCAGGCAAGGGGTCCTGGAAAACGCAAGAGGGATTAGGTGAGGGTGCAGGGAAGGGGCTGTATCGAGGGAGGCAGGGAGAGATCCCCAGGAGGCCTCCAAGAGCTGGACTTACCCCGTTGATTGGGAGAGTCAAGTGGAGGAAGGTGGATGGAGCACTGCGAAGCCCTCAGCTCTTTTATACATGTACCACACTGCCTGGGGCATTGGCCAAGGGAGTGGTGGTGGAAAACCCAGGAAATTATGAAATCCGATGTACAAGCTTCATGACAAAGATAATGATACAAGAGAATTTTGTCCCTCTTTATTGGGGTTATTGGCATGCAAACGTGCCTTGGAGAGGATAGGGGTGATGGGAGGGGCAGATCGTGACACATCATTACATGAAAAACAAGGCACTGCTGTAGCTGACGTTGTAGCACCAATAAACCCCAATCTGTCTGTAATACCCCATTTTGCCTATGTGGAAGAGTTCCAGGGACCTTGTAGAAGATTCCTGTGCCCAACCATGTTGCGCCAGGCTGCTGCTCCTGCAGACATAGCACTCAGAAGCAGCCCGGCTGCATGCCCAGAGCCAGCACTTACCAGCGTGCCTGTGCCTGCAGGGAGCGTGGCCACGTGCAGCCTGGCTCTCTGTGGGTGCTCAGCCAGCCTCTCCTGGCACAGCCCTCAATGCCCACCTGAGTAATCGAGTCCTTCCAGAGAGGGCTCTGGGAGGACCACGCGCACAGACACGTGGCCAAGGAAGCTGAGAGTGTCCTGGTCCCCTTCCTGCCCTCCAGCTCCTCCGTGCATGTCCCCCCTCACACACGACCTAGCCGCCTGATCTCACTGCTCCCCACCCACGTTTGTGTTGCGCCCCCGCACGTATGGGTCTTTGCCCCACATGGCAAAGAGTGCTCCTATTCTTTGCATGGCTCTTAATCGAGGAGCCCCAAATACACCCTGTCAGCAGGGGCATGGAGATGGCCAAGGCTTAGGGATGCTCCTGACCTGTTGCCCCAAAAGGCCCCCACCCCTCACAGCACCGGGAGATGGTGGGCTTCTGGGAGTCACTCTGAGCATGTGGACTGGCTTCTCCCTTTGCCCAGCCTCCCGGTGCCTCTGTTTACCAGCTTGTAAAAGGGAGGTAATGACAGGCATGATGGCTGTGCGCAGGATTGCAAAGCACTTCTGCAAGATGCTCTGGACTCCTCTGCATAGGCAAAGTGGGGGATTAGGGACAGGTTGGGGTGTATTGGTGCTCCGACGTCACCTACATCAGCAGCGCCTTGTCTTTCATGTAATGATGTGTCACGATCTGTCCCTCCCATCGCCGCTTTCTTCTCCAGGGCATGTTTGCATGCCAATGTCCCCAATGAAGAGGGATATAATTGTCTTGAATCACATGAAATCAGTGTCATGAAGCTTGTAAGATGGGTTTCAGATTACCTGGGGTTTCTGCCACCACTCCCTTGGCCAATGCCCCAGGCAGTGTGGTACATGTATAAAAGAGCTGAGGGCTTCGCAGTGCTCCATCCACCTTCCTCCACTTGACTCTCCCAATCAACGGGGTAAGTCCAGCTCTTGGAGGCCTCCTGGGGATCTCTCCCTGCCTCCCTCGATACAGCCCCTTCCCTGCACCCTCGCCTGATCCCTCTTGCGTTTTCCAGGACCCCTTGCCTGCCTGAAAGATGTCCTGCGCCAGCCTGTGCATCCCTTCCTGTGGGGTGGCCGCCCCGGCCCCTCTGGCTGACACCACCAACGAGCCCTGCGTGCGGCAGTGCCCTGACTCCGTGGTGGTGATCCAGCCCCCGGCCTCGGCCATCACCTTCCCCGGGCCCATCCTCAGCTCCTTCCCGCAGTACAGCGTTGTTGGCTCGGTGGGAGCCCCTGGCGTTGGAGGTGGCTTCGGCGGCACTTTTGGAGGCCGTGGTGGTTTTGGAGGCCTTGGGGGCTTTGGGTCACATGGAGGCCTTGGGGGCTATGGAGGCTATGGCCTTTCTGGGGGCTATGGAGGCTATGGTCTTAGTGGGGGCTATGGAGGCTATGGCCTTTCTGGGGGCTACGGAGGCCTTGGGAGCTGCGGCTCTGGCGGCTGGCGCCGAGGCCACAGGTACCTCAGTGGCAACTGTGGGCCCTGCTAAGCCCCACACTGGGTGCGGCCACAGATGAAGGAGAGCTCCGGAAAAGCCCCTGGCACACCCCGACACGACACCCGAGGGAAGGACATCCCTTCGGCATAGCTGGGCTCCAGAGCTCGGATGCCTCGTGCCCGCTTGGGGCCCAACTCTGCCTTCCGCCTGCCCTGCTTGAGCAACCCTTCAAGACTCATCGCCCCTGATGACAGAGACCCGCACTGGGCGCCTACTCCTGTGGCACGGCTGATGCTCACTGTGGCTCTGCCCACTGCCAGGAGACAGGGGAAGGCCCTGACCAGGGCCCTGCTCTTCTCCCAACTCCCTCCTCCCCTCGAACTGCAATAAAAGCTGTGTTGCATTGCAATGTTGACCTCTGGTTTTCCTTCATCCTTCCTTCTTCTGTCCTACTTCCCCCAAACCTCAGGGTGTGGCGGTCTGGGCTGCCTGAATCTCCCACGGAGCATTTGGCCAGTTTTCTCGGTCTGTTACAACTGACGACGACAGCCCCAGCTGGGTCTTGTAGAGCACATGCCACTGAGCTTCCTCTGGTCTCCCACCAGCGATAAACACAATACGTTCCCAAAGCCCTCTTTGAACACGGGACAGTGCCATAGGTGTCTTGCAGAAGCTCTTCCAAATGCTCTGCAAAACCAGCATGCCTGGCATTACCTCCTTTCATTGGCTTGTTATGGGTCGCATTTGGAGGTCCAGGGAAATGGAGAGAGGACCAGTGCACGTAGAGGGCTGCTTACCATGCCCCTGTGCCCAGCCAGAGGTGGGGGGCAGTGGGAAGGGGTGAGAGAGACACAGCCAAGTTTCCTCTCAGAGCCATGGAGTGGCCACGGGTATCCAGTCACACGAAGCACCAAGCTCTTTGAGCAGGAGGTTGGGCTGCCTACCCTCCAGAGGTCCCTCCCTTCCCCAAGTATCTTCTCATCTTGTGATCCCAGCACGGCAAGGTGGTCTTGGACAGAGACACTTCCGGCCAGAGCCATCAGGAAGGGCAGCGTGGCAGCACGTTGGGCACAGCCGGGGAGCTCAGGAGAAGGTGTCTCATCCGCAATTGTGAGCACAGAGGATGGGAAAAACGGCAGCAAAATGGCAGCAGCAGGCATTTGGATTTTTCCACCGCCTGACCTGAAGCTTGCGTTTCTCCTCTTCCCTGCGAGGATGTTTCTACCTCTGCCCGTCCTCACATCTGGCCAGGTCCCCCTGCACTGACTCTCGGCCATCCACAATGTCCTGGCTCATGTGGTGTCCCCTGTGTGTGTCCTGAGCGCAAAGTGGTGGAAAGGGGTTCTGGTGACGCCCATCATGGCTGCTGTGGGTGTGCTCGGAGCGAGCGTGGCAGCGTGCGCTACTTTATGGGCTGATGTGCGAGGAAGGGCAGCGAAGGACCAATGAAGCCTAGGTCCAGAGACCCGGGCGGTGGGAAGCTCTGCTGTCATTCCCGGGCAGAGCTGCGTCCCCAGGCGGTGGGTGGGTGGGTGACACAGGGAATGGCGGGAAGAGCTTCTGTCCCAGCAGTGGAGCAAGACGGGGCCAAAAGTGCTCCAAAGAGCAGCGGGAGACAGAGGCAAAACAGGACAAGGAAGTGGTGCAGGGGGGCAGGAATGTGGGGAGGTTCTGGGGGTTGCTCCCCCTCCCCCTATTGACCATGGCCTCCCAAGTGGCTCTGAGCTGGGCCTTTGCCCTTGGGGAGGCTCTGTTGGCATGCCAATCCCCGCAGCCCTGGGGCTGCAGGCAGCCCCTGGGGAATGGCCAGAGCGGGCAATAAACTCACTGTAGTGCCCAACAGCTCTTCTTGGGCTGCAGAGTGCAGGAGGCCAAAGTGGGGAGAAGACGGAGGGCAAAGAGGGAGAAGCTGTTGTTGAAGGAGATGAGCACGGCCCCCACTGCAGGCGACCGTCTGGTGGAGGGACACGCTGCCAAGGGCAGGCAGGAGGAAGGGGGGCATCTCCCACACGTCACGCTGGCAAGGCTCCAGGTGGGAGCTGGCTGGGATGGCCCAGGGAGCCAAGGCTGCCCCTCGGGGTATTGAGTATGGAGGAAGAATGAGGAAAAACCAGAGGTCAACATTGCAATGCAACACAGCTTTTATTGCAGTTCGAGGGGAGGAGGGAGTTGGGAGAAGAGCAGGGCCCTGGTCAGGGCCTTCCCCTGTCTCCTGGCAGTGGGCAGAGCCACAGTGAGCATCAGCCGTGCCACAGGAGTAGGCGCCCAGTGCGGGTCTCTGTCATCAGGGGCGATGAGTCTTGAAGGGTTGCTCAAGCAGGGCAGGCGGAAGGCAGAGTTGGGCCCCAAGCGGGCACGAGGCATCCGAGCTCTGGAGCCCAGCTATGCCGAAGGGATGTCCTTCCCTCGGGTGTCGTGTCGGGATGTGCCAGGGGCTTTTCCGGAGCTCTCCTTCATCTGTGGCCGCACCCAGTGTGGGGCTTAGCAGGGCCCACAGTTGGCACTGAGGTACCTGTGGCCTCGGCGCCAGCCGCCAGAGCCGCAGCTCCCAAGGCCTCCGTAGCCCCCAGAAAGGCCATAGCCTCCATAGCCCCCACTAAGACCATAGCCTCCGTAGCCCCCAGAAAGGCCATAGCCTCCATAGCCCCCAAGGCCTCCATGTGACCCAAAGCCCCCAAGGCCTCCAAAACCACCACGGCCTCCAAAAGTGCCGCCGAAGCCACCTCCAACGCCAGGGGCTCCCACCGAGCCAACAACGCTGTACTGCGGGAAGGAGCTGAGGATGGGCCCGGGGAAGGTGATGGCCGAGGCCGGGGGCTGGATCACCACCACGGAGTCAGGGCACTGCCGCACGCAGGGCTCGTTGGCGGTGTCAGCCAGAGGGGCCGGGGCGGCCACCCCACAGGAAGGGATGCACAGGCTGGTGCAGGACATCTTTCAGGCAGGCAAGGGGTCCTGGAAAACGCAAGAGGGATTAGGTGAGGGTGCAGGGAAGGGGCTGTATTGAGGGAGGCAGGGAGAGATCCCCAGGAGGCCTCCAAGAGCTGGATTTACCCCGTTGATTGGGAGAGTCAAGTGGAGGAAGGTGGATGGAGCACTGCGAAGCCCTCAGCTCTTTTATACATGTACCACACTGCCTGGGGCATTGGCCAAGGGAGTGGTGGAGGAAATCCCAGGTAATCTGAAATCCAGCGTTCAAGCTTCGTGACACTGATTTCATGTGATTCAAGACAATTATATCCCTCTTCATTGGGGACATTGGCATGCAAACGTGCCCTGGAGAAGAAAGAGGTGATGGGAGGGACAAACCATGAGAAATGATTACATGAAAGACAAGGCGCTGCTGTAGCACCAACAAACGTAAATGTTTCCCTAATCCCCACTTTGCTTACGTGGAGGAATCCTGGGCATCTTGCAGAAAATTGCTGAGCCCTACCACGCCACACTCAGCAGCAGCCCAGCTGCGTGCCAAGACCCAGCGGTGCTCAAAGTGCCTGTGCCTGTGCCTGCAGGGAGCGTGGCCACGTGCAGCCTGGCTCTCTGTGGGTGCTCAGCCAGCCTCTCCTGGCACAGCCCTCAATGCCCACCTGAGTAATCGAGTCCTTCCAGAGAGGGCTCTGGGAGGACCACGCGCACAGACACGTGGCCAAGGAAGCTGAGAGTGTCCTGGTCCCCTTCCTGCCCTCCAGCTCCTCCGTGCATGTCCCCCCTCACACACGACCTAGCCGCCTGATCTCACTGCTCCCCACCCACGTTTGTGTTGCGCCCCCGCACGTATGGGTCTTTGCCCCACATGGCAAAGAGTGCTCCTATTCTTTGCATGGCTCTTAATCGAGGAGCCCCAAATACACCCTTGTCAGCAGGGGCATGGAGATGGCCAAGGCTTAGGGATGCTCCTGACCTGTTGCCCCAAAAGGCCCCCACCCCTCACAGCATCGGGAGATGGTGGGCTTCTGGGAGTCACTCTGAGCATGTGGACTGGCTTCTCCCTTTGCCCAGCCTCCCGGTGCCTCTGTTTACCAGCTTGTAAAAGGGAGGTAATGACAGGCATGATGGCTGTGCGCAGGATTGCAAAGCACTTCTGCAAGATGCTCTGGACTCCTCTGCATAGGCAAAGTGGGGGATTAGGGACAGGTTGGGGTGTATTGGTGCTCCGACGTCACCTACATCAGCAGCGCCTTGTCTTTCATGTAATGATGTGTCACGATCTGTCCCTCCCGTCGCCTCTTTCTTCTCCAGGGCATGTTTGCATGCCAATGTCCCCAATGAAGAGGGATATAATTGTCTTGAATCACATGAAATAAGGATCTTGAAGTCTGGATTTCATGATAACATGGGGTTTCTGCCACCACTCCCTTGGCCAATGCCCCAGGCAGTGTGGTACATGTATAAAAGAGCTGAGGGCTTCGCAGTGCTCCATCCACCTTCCTCCACTTGACTCTCCCAATCAACGGGGTAAGTCCAGCTCTTGGAGGCCTCCTGGGGATCTCTCCCTGCCTCCCTCGATACAGCCCCTTCCCTGCACCCTCGCCTGATCCCTCTTGCGTTTTCCAGGACCCCTTGCCTGCCTGAAAGATGTCCTGCACCAGCCTGTGCATCCCTTCCTGTGGGGTGGCCGCCCCGGCCCCTCTGGCTGACACCACCAACGAGCCCTGCGTGCGGCAGTGCCCTGACTCCGTGGTGGTGATCCAGCCCCCGGCCTCGGCCATCACCTTCCCCGGGCCCATCCTCAGCTCCTTCCCGCAGTACAGCGTTGTTGGCTCGGTGGGAGCCCCTGGCGTTGGAGGTGGCTTCGGCGGCACTTTTGGAGGCCGTGGTGGTTTTGGAGGCCTTGGGGGCTTTGGGTCACATGGAGGCCTTGGGGGCTATGGAGGCTATGGCCTTTCTGGGGGCTACGGAGGCTATGGTCTTAGTGGGGGCTATGGAGGCTATGGCCTTTCTGGGGGCTACGGAGGCCTTGGGAGCTGCGGCTCTGGCGGCTGGCGCCGAGGCCACAGGTACCTCAGTGCCAACTGTGGGCCCTGCTAAGCCCCACACTGGGTGCGGCCACAGATGAAGGAGAGCTCCGGAAAAGCCCCTGGCACATCCCGACACGACACCCGAGGGAAGGACATCCCTTCGGCATAGCTGGGCTCCAGAGCTCGGATGCCTCGTGCCCGCTTGGGGCCCAACTCTGCCTTCCGCCTGCCCTGCTTGAGCAACCCTTCAAGACTCATCGCCCCTGATGACAGAGACCCGCACTGGGCGCCTACTCCTGTGGCACGGCTGATGCTCACTGTGGCTCTGCCCACTGCCAGGAGACAGGGGAAGGCCCTGACCAGGGCCCTGCTCTTCTCCCAACTCCCTCCTCCCCTCGAACTGCAATAAAAGCTGTGTTGCATTGCAATGTTGACCTCTGGTTTTTCCTCATTCTTCCTCCATACTCAATACCCCGAGGGGCAGCCTTGGCTCCCTGGGCCATCCCAGCCAGCTCCCACCTGGAGCCTTGCCAGCGTGACGTGTGGGAGATGCCCCCCTTCCTCCTGCCTGCCCTTGGCAGCGTGTCCCTCCACCAGACGGTCGCCTGCAGTGGGGGCCGTGCTCATCTCCTTCAACAACAGCTTCTCCCTCTTTGCCCTCCGTCTTCTCCCCACTTTGGCCTCCTGCACTCTGCAGCCCAAGAAGAGCTGTTGGGCACTACAGTGAGTTTATTGCCCGCTCTGGCCATTCCCCAGGGGCTGCCTGCAGCCCCAGGGCTGCGGGGATTGGCATGCCAACAGAGCCTCCCCAAGGGCAAAGGCCCAGCTCAGAGCCACTTGGGAGGCCATGGTCAATAGGGGGAGGGGGAGCAACCCCCAGAACCTCCCCACATTCCTGCCCCCCTGCACCACTTCCTTGTCCTGTTTTGCCTCTGTCTCCCGCTGCTCTTTGGAGCACTTTTGGCCCCGTCTTGCTCCACTGCTGGGACAGAAGCTCTTCCCGCCATTCCCTGTGTCACCCACCCACCCACCGCCTGGGGACGCAGCTCTGCCCGGGAATGACAGCAGAGCTTCCCACCGCCCGGGTCTCTGGACCTAGGCTTCATTGGTCCTTCGCTGCCCTTCCTCGCACATCAGCCCATAAAGTAGCGCACGCTGCCACGCTCGCTCCGAGCACACCCACAGCAGCCATGATGGGCGTCACCAGAACCCCTTTCCACCACTTTGCGCTCAGGACACACACAGGGGACACCACATGAGCCAGGACATTGTGGATGGCCGAGAGTCAGTGCAGGGGGACCTGGCCAGATGTGAGGACGGGCAGAGGTAGAAACATCCTCGCGGGGAAAAGGAGAAACGCAAGCTTCAGGTCAGGCGGTGGAAAAATCCAAATGCCTGCTGCTGCCATTTTGCTGCCGTTTTTCCCATCCTCTGTGCTCACAATTGCGGATGAGACACCTTCTCCTGAGCTCCCCGGCTGTGCCCAACGTGCTGCCACGCTGCCCTTCCTGATGGCTCTGGCCGGAAGTGTCTCTGTCCAAGACCACCTTGCCGTGCTGGGATCACAAGATGAGAAGATACTTGGGGAAGGGAGGGACCTCTGGAGGGTAGGCAGTCCAACCTCCTGCTCAAAGAGCTTGGTGCTTCGTGTGACTGGATACCCGTGGCCACTCCATGGCTCTGAGAGGAAACTTGGCTGTGTCTCTCTCACCCCTTCCCACTGCCCCCCACCTCTGGCTGGGCACAGGGGCATGGTAAGCAGCCCTCTACGTGCACTGGTCCTCTCTCCATTTCCCTGGACCTCCAAATGCGACCCATAACAAGCCAATGAAAGGAGGTAATGCCAGGCATGCTGGTTTTGCAGAGCATTTGGAAGAGCTTCTGCAAGACACCTATGGCACTGTCCCGTGTTCAAAGAGGGCTTTGGGAACGTATTGTGTTTATCGCTGGTGGGAGACCAGAGGAAGCTCAGTGGCATGTGCTCTACAAGACCCAGCTGGGGCTGTCGTCGTCAGTTGTAACAGACCGAGAAAACTGGCCAAATGCTCCGTGGGAGATTCAGGCAGCCCAGACCGCCACACCCTGAGGTTTGGGGGAAGTAGGACAGAAGAAGGAAGGATGAAGGAAAACCAGAGGTCAACATTGCAATGCAACACAGCTTTTATTGCAGTTCGAGGGGAGGAGGGAGTTGGGAGAAGAGCAGGGCCCTGGTCAGGGCCTTCCCCTGTCTCCTGGCAGTGGGCAGAGCCACAGTGAGCATCAGCCGTGCCACAGGAGTAGGCGCCCAGTGCGGGTCTCTGTCATCAGGGGCGATGAGTCTTGAAGGGTTGCTCAAGCAGGGCAGGCGGAAGGCAGAGTTGGGCCCCAAGCGGGCACGAGGCATCCGAGCTCTGGAGCCCAGCTATGCCGAAGGGATGTCCTTCCCTCGGGTGTCGTGTCGGGATGTGCCAGGGGCTTTTCCGGAGCTCTCCTTCATCTGTGGCCGCACCCAGTGTGGGGCTTAGCAGGGCCCACAGTTGCCACTGAGGTACCTGTGGCCTCGGCGCCAGCCGCCAGAGCCGCAGCTCCCAAGGCCTCCGTAGCCCCCAGAAAGGCCATAGCCTCCATAGCCCCCACTAATACCACAGCTTCCGTAGCCCCCAGAAAGGCCATAGCCTCCATAGCCCCCACTAAGACCATAGCCTCCGTAGCCCCCAGAAAGGCCATAGCCTCCATAGCCCCCAAGGCCTCCATGTGACCCAAAGCCCCCAAGGCCTCCAAAACCACCACGGCCTCCAAAAGTGCCACCGAAGCCACCTCCAACGCCAGGGGCTCCCACCGAGCCAACAACGCTGTACTGCGGGAAGGAGCTGAGGATGGGCCCGGGGAAGGTGATGGCCGAGGCCGGGGGCTGGATCACCACCACGGAGTCAGGGCACTGCCGCACGCAGGGCTCGTTGGTGGTGTCAGCCAGAGGGGCCGGGGCGGCCACCCCACAGGAAGGGATGCACAGGCTGGCGCAGGACATCTTTCAGGCAGGCAAGGGGTCCTGGAAAACGCAAGAGGGATCAGGCGAGGGTGCAGGGAAGGGGCTGTATTGAGGGAGGCAGGGAGAGATCCCCAGGAGGCTTCCAAGAGCTGGACTTACCCCGTTGATTGGGAGAGTCAAGTGGAGGAAGGTGGATGGAGCACTGCGAAGCCCTCAGCTCTTTTATACATGTACCACACTGCCTGGGGCATTGGCCAAGGGAGTGGTGGAGGAAATCCCAGGTAATCTGAAATCCAGCGTTCAAGCTTCGTGACACTGATTTCATGTGATTCAAGACAATTATATCCCTCTTCATTGGGGACATTGGCATGCAAACGTGCCCTGGAGAAGAAAGCGGCGATGGGAGGGACAGATCGTGACACATCATTACATGAAAGACAAGGCGCTGCTGATGTAGGTGACGTCGCAGCACCAATACACCCCAACCTGTCCCTAATCCCCCACTTTGCCTATGCAGAGGAGTCCGGAGCATCTTGCAGAAGTGCTTTGCAATCCTGCGCACAGCCATCATGCCTGTCATTACCTCCCTTTTACAAGCTGGTAAACAGAGGCACCGGGAGGCTGGGCAAAGGGAGAAGCCAGTCCACATGCTCAGAGTGACTCCCAGAAGCCCACCATCTCCCGGTGCTGTGAGGGGTGGGGGCCTTTTGGGGCAACAGGTCAGGAGCATCCCTAAGCCTTGGCCATCTCCATGCCCCTGCTGACAGGGTGTATTTGGGGCTCCTCGATTAAGAGCCATGCAAAGAATAGGAGCACTCTTTGCCATGTGGGGCAAAGACCCATACGTGCGGGGGCGCAACACAAACGTGGGTGGGGAGCAGTGAGATCAGGCGGCTAGGTCGTGTGTGAGGGGGGACATGCACGGAGGAGCTGGAGGGCAGGAAGGGGACCAGGACACTCTCAGCTTCCTTGGCCACGTGTCTGTGCGCGTGGTCCTCCCAGAGCCCTCTCTGGAAGGACTCGATTACTCAGGTGGGCATTGAGGGCTGTGCCAGGAGAGGCTGGCTGAGCACCCACAGAGAGCCAGGCTGCACGTGGCCACGCTCCCTGCAGGCACAGGCACAGGCACAGGCACTTTGAGCACCGCTGGGTCTTGGCACGCAGCTGGGCTGCTGCTGAGTGTGGCGTGGTAGGGCTCAGCAATTTTCTGCAAGATGCCCAGGATTCCTCCACGTAAGCAAAGTGGGGATTAGGGAAACATTTACGTTTGTTGGTGCTACAGCAGCGCCTTGTCTTTCATGTAATGATGTGTCACGATCTGTCCCTCCCATCGCCGCTTTCTTCTCCAGGGCACGTTTGCATGCCAATGTCCCCAATGAAGAGGGATATAATTGTCTTGAATCACATGAAATAAGGATCTTGAAGTCTGGATTTCATGATAACATGGGGTTTCTGCCACCACTCCCTTGGCCAATGCCCCAGGCAGTGTGGTACATGTATAAAAGAGCTGAGGGCTTCGCAGTGCTCCATCCACCTTCCTCCACTTGACTCTCCCAATCAACGGGGTAAGTCCAGCTCTTGGAAGCCTCCTGGGGATCTCTCCCTGCCTCCCTCAATACAGCCCCTTCCCTGCACCCTCACCTAATCCCTCTTGCGTTTTCCAGGACCCCTTGCCTGCCTGAAAGATGTCCTGCACCAGCCTGTGCATCCCTTCCTGTGGGGTGGCCGCCCCGGCCCCTCTGGCTGACACCGCCAACGAGCCCTGCGTGCGGCAGTGCCCTGACTCCGTGGTGGTGATCCAGCCCCCGGCCTCGGCCATCACCTTCCCCGGGCCCATCCTCAGCTCCTTCCCGCAGTACAGCGTTGTTGGCTCGGTGGGAGCCCCTGGCGTTGGAGGTGGCTTCGGTGGCACTTTTGGAGGCCGTGGTGGTTTTGGAGGCCTTGGGGGCTTTGGGTCACATGGAGGCCTTGGGGGCTATGGAGGCTATGGCCTTTCTGGGGGCTACGGAGGCTATGGTCTTAGTGGGGGCTATGGAGGCTATGGCCTTTCTGGGGGGTACGGAGGCCTTGGGAGCTGCGGCTCTGGCGGCTGGCGCCGAGGCCACAGGTACCTCAGTGCCAACTGTGGGCCCTGCTAAGCCCCACACTGGGTGCGGCCACAGATGAAGGAGAGCTCCGGAAAAGCCCCTGGCACATCCCGACACGACACCCGAGGGAAGGACATCCCTTCGGCATAGCTGGGCTCCAGAGCTCGGATGCCTCGTGCCCGCTTGGGGCCCAACTCTGCCTTCCGCCTGCCCTGCTTGAGCTTCACTCCAGGACTTGCTGCCCCGTGACGAACCAGCGCCATGTTGGGCACCTTCTCCTGTGGCACGGCTGATGCTCACTGTGGCTCTGCCCACTGCCAGGAGACAGGGGAAGGCCCTGACCAGGGCCCTGCTCTTCTCCCAACTCCCTCCTCCCCTCGAACTGCAATAAAAGCTGTGTTGCATTGCAATGTTGACCTCTGGTTTTCCTTCATCCTTCCTTCTTCTGTCCTACTTCCCCCAAACCTCAGGGTGTGGCGGTCTGGGCTGCCTGAATCTCCCACGGAGCATTTGGCCAGTTTTCTCGGTCTGTTACAACTGACGACGACAGCCCCAGCTGGGTCTTGTAGAGCACATGCCACTGAGCTTCCTCTGGTCTCCCACCAGCGATAAACACAATACGTTCCCAAAGCCCTCTTTGAACACGGGACAGTGCCATAGGTGTCTTGCAGAAGCTCTTCCAAATGCTCTGCAAAACCAGCATGCCTGGCATTACCTCCTTTCATTGGCTTGTTATGGGTCGCATTTGGAGGTCCAGGGAAATGGAGAGAGGACCAGTGCACGTAGAGGGCTGCTTACCATGCCCCTGTGCCCAGCCAGAGGTGGGGGGCAGTGGGAAGGGGTGAGAGAGACACAGCCAAGTTTCCTCTCAGAGCCATGGAGTGGCCACGGGTATCCAGTCACACGAAGCACCAAGCTCTTTGAGCAGGAGGTTGGACTGCCTACCCTCCAGAGGTCCCTCCCTTCCCCAAGTATCTTCTCATCTTGTGATCCCAGCACGGCAAGGTGGTCTTGGACAGAGACACTTCCGGCCAGAGCCATCAGGAAGGGCAGCGTGGCAGCACGTTGGGCACAGCCGGGGAGCTCAGGAGAAGGTGTCTCATCCGCAATTGTGAGCACAGAGGATGGGAAAAACGGCAGCAAAATGGCAGCAGCAGGCATTTGGATTTTTCCACCGCCTGACCTGAAGCTTGCGTTTCTCCTCTTCCCCGCGAGGATGTTTCTACCTCTGCCCGTCCTCACATCTGGCCAGGTCCCCCTGCACTGACTCTCGGCCATCCACAATGTCCTGGCTCATGTGGTGTCCCCTGTGTGTGTCCTGAGCGCAAAGTGGTGGAAAGGGGTTCTGGTGATGCCCATCATGGCTGCTGTGGGTGTGCTCGGAGCGAGCGTGGCAGCGTGCGCTACTTTATGGGCTGATGTGCGAGGAAGGGCAGCGAAGGACCAATGAAGCCTAGGTCCAGAGACCCGGGCGGTGGGAAGCTCTGCTGTCATTCCCGGGCAGAGCTGCGTCCCCAGGCGGTGGGTGGGTGGGTGACACAGGGAATGGCGGGAAGAGCTTCTGTCCCAGCAGTGGAGCAAGACGGGGCCAAAAGTGCTCCAAAGAGCAGCGGGAGACAGAGGCAAAACAGGACAAGGAAGTGGTGCAGGGGGGCAGGAATGTGGGGAGGTTCTGGGGGTTGCTCCCCCTCCCCCTATTGACCATGGCCTCCCAAGTGGCTCTGAGCTGGGCCTTTGCCCTTGGGGAGGCTCTGTTGGCATGCCAATCCCCGCAGCCCTGGGGCTGCAGGCAGCCCCTGGGGAATGGCCAGAGCGGGCAATAAACTCACTGTAGTGCCCAACAGCTCTTCTTGGGCTGCAGAGTGCAGGAGGCCAAAGTGGGGAGAAGACGGAGGGCAAAGAGGGAGAAGCTGTTGTTGAAGGAGATGAGCACGGCCCCCACTGCAGGCGACCGTCTGGTGGAGGGACACGCTGCCAAGGGCAGGCAGGAGGAAGGGGGGCATCTCCCACACGTCACGCTGGCAAGGCTCCAGGTGGGAGCTGGCTGGGATGGCCCAGGGAGCCAAGGCTGCCCCTCGGGGTATTGAGTATGGAGGAAGAATGAGGAAAAACCAGAGGTCAACATTGCAATGCAACACAGCTTTTATTGCAGTTCGAGGGGAGGAGGGAGTTGGGAGAAGAGCAGGGCCCTGGTCAGGGCCTTCCCCTGTCTCCTGGCAGTGGGCAGAGCCACAGTGAGCATCAGCCGTGCCACAGGAGTAGGCGCCCAGTGCGGGTCTCTGTCATCAGGGGCGATGAGTCTTGAAGGGTTGCTCAAGCAGGGCAGGCGGAAGGCAGAGTTGGGCCCCAAGCGGGCACGAGGCATCCGAGCTCTGGAGCCCAGCTATGCCGAAGGGATGTCCTTCCCTCGGGTGTCGTGTCGGGATGTGCCAGGGGCTTTTCCGGAGCTCTCCTTCATCTGTGGCCGCACCCAGTGTGGGGCTTAGCAGGGCCCACAGTTGCCACTGAGGTACCTGTGGCCTCGGCGCCAGCCGCCAGAGCCGCAGCTCCCAAGGCCTCCGTAGCCCCCAGAAAGGCCATAGCCTCCATAGCCCCCACTAAGACCATAGCCTCCGTAGCCCCCAGAAAGGCCATAGCCTCCATAGCCCCCAAGGCCTCCATGTGACCCAAAGCCCCCAAGGCCTCCAAAACCACCACGGCCTCCAAAAGTGCCGCCGAAGCCACCTCCAACGCCAGGGGCTCCCACCGAGCCAACAACGCTGTACTGCGGGAAGGAGCTGAGGATGGGCCCGGGGAAGGTGATGGCCGAGGCCGGGGGCTGGATCACCACCACGGAGTCAGGGCACTGCCGCACGCAGGGCTCGTTGGTGGTGTCAGCCAGAGGGGCCGGGGCGGCCACCCCACAGGAAGGGATGCACAGGCTGGTGCAGGACATCTTTCAGGCAGGCAAGGGGTCCTGGAAAACGCAAGAGGGATCAGGCGAGGGTGCAGGGAAGGGGCTGTATCGAGGGAGGCAGGGAGAGATCCCCAGGAGGCTTCCAAGAGCTGGACTTACCCCGTTGATTGGGAGAGTCAAGTGGAGGAAGGTGGATGGAGCACTGCGAAGCCCTCAGCTCTTTTATACATGTACCACACTGCCTGGGGCATTGGCCAAGGGAGTGGTGGCAGAAACCCCATGTTATCATGAAATCCAGACTTCAAGATCCTTATTTCATGTGATTCAAGACAATTATATCCCTCTTCATTGGGGACATTGGCATGCAAACGTGCCCTGGAGAAGAAAGCGGCGATGGGAGGGACAGATCGTGACACATCATTACATGAAAGACAAGGCGCTGCTGATGTAGGTGACGTCGCAGCACCAATACACCCCAACCTGTCCCTAATCCCCCACTTTGCCTATGCAGAGGAGTCCGGAGCATCTTGCAGAAGTGCTTTGCAATCCTGCGCACAGCCATCATGCCTGTCATTACCTCCCTTTTACAAGCTGGTAAACAGAGGCACCGGGAGGCTGGGCAAAGGGAGAAGCCAGTCCACATGCTCAGAGTGACTCCCAGAAGCCCACCATCTCCCGGTGCTGTGAGGGGTGGGGGCCTTTTGGGGCAACAGGTCAGGAGCATCCCTAAGCCTTGGCCATCTCCATGCCCCTGCTGACAGGGTGTATTTGGGGCTCCTCGATTAAGAGCCATGCAAAGAATAGGAGCACTCTTTGCCATGTGGGGCAAAGACCCATACGTGCGGGGGCGCAACACAAACGTGGGTGGGGAGCAGTGAGATCAGGCGGCTAGGTCGTGTGTGAGGGGGGACATGCACGGAGGAGCTGGAGGGCAGGAAGGGGACCAGGACACTCTCAGCTTCCTTGGCCACGTGTCTGTGCGCGTGGTCCTCCCAGAGCCCTCTCTGGAAGGACTCGATTACTCAGGTGGGCATTGAGGGCTGTGCCAGGAGAGGCTGGCTGAGCACCCACAGAGAGCCAGGCTGCACGTGGCCACGCTCCCTGCAGGCACAGGCACAGGCACTTTGAGCACCGCTGGGTCTTGGCACGCAGCTGGGCTGCTGCTGAGTGTGGCGTGGTAGGGCTCAGCAATTTTCTGCAAGATGCCCAGGATTCCTCCACGTAAGCAAAGTGGGGATTAGGGAAACATTTACGTTTGTTGGTGCTACAGCAGCGCCTTGTCTTTCATGTAATCATTTCTCATGGTTTGTCCCTCCCATCACCTCTTTCTTCTCCAGGGCACGTTTGCATGCCAATGTCCCCAATGAAGAGGGATATAATTGTCTTGAATCACATGAAATCAGTGTCACGAAGCTTGAACGCTGGATTTCAGATTACCTGGGATTTCCTCCACCACTCCCTTGGCCAATGCCCCAGGCAGTGTGGTACATGTATAAAAGAGCTGAGGGCTTCGCAGTGCTCCATCCACCTTCCTCCACTTGACTCTCCCAATCAACGGGGTAAGTCCAGCTCTTGGAAGCCTCCTGGGGATCTCTCCCTGCCTCCCTCGATACAGCCCCTTCCCTGCACCCTCGCCTGATCCCTCTTGCGTTTTCCAGGACCCCTTGCCTGCCTGAAAGATGTCCTGCGCCAGCCTGTGCATCCCTTCCTGTGGGGTGGCCGCCCCGGCCCCTCTGGCTGACACCACCAACGAGCCCTGCGTGCGGCAGTGCCCTGACTCCGTGGTGGTGATCCAGCCCCCGGCCTCGGCCATCACCTTCCCCGGGCCCATCCTCAGCTCCTTCCCGCAGTACAGCGTTGTTGGCTCGGTGGGAGCCCCTGGCGTTGGAGGTGGCTTCGGCGGCACTTTTGGAGGCCGTGGTGGTTTTGGAGGCCTTGGGGGCTTTGGGTCACATGGAGGCCTTGGGGGCTATGGAGGCTATGGCCTTTCTGGGGGCTACGGAGGCTATGGTCTTAGTGGGGGCTATGGAGGCTATGGCCTTTCTGGGGGCTACGGAAGCTGTGGTCTTTCTGGGGGCTATGGAGGTTATGGCCTTTCTGGGGGCTACGGAGGCCTTGGGAGCTGCGGCTCTGGCGGCTGGCGCCGAGGCCACAGGTACCTCAGTGCCAACTATGGGCCCTGCTAAGCCCCACACTGGGTGCGGCCACAGATGAAGGAGAGCTCCGGAAAAGCCCCTGGCACATCCCGACACGACACCCGAGGGAAGGACATCCCTTCGGCATAGCTGGGCTCCAGAGCTCGGATGCCTCGTGCCCGCTTGGGGCCCAACTCTGCCTTCCGCCTGCCCTGCTTGAGCAACCCTTCAAGACTCATCGCCCCTGATGACAGAGACCCGCACTGGGCGCCTACTCCTGTGGCACGGCTGATGCTCACTGTGGCTCTGCCCACTGCCAGGAGACAGGGGAAGGCCCTGACCAGGGCCCTGCTCTTCTCCCAACTCCCTCCTCCCCTCGAACTGCAATAAAAGCTGTGTTGCATTGCAATGTTGACCTCTGGTTTTTCCTCATTCTTCCTCCATACTCAATACCCCGAGGGGCAGCCTTGGCTCCCTGGGCCATCCCAGCCAGCTCCCACCTGGAGCCTTGCCAGCGTGACGTGTGGGAGATGCCCCCCTTCCTCCTGCCTGCCCTTGGCAGCGTGTCCCTCCACCAGACGGTCGCCTGCAGTGGGGGCCGTGCTCATCTCCTTCAACAACAGCTTCTCCCTCTTTGCCCTCCGTCTTCTCCCCACTTTGGCCTCCTGCACTCTGCAGCCCAAGAAGAGCTGTTGGGCACTACAGTGAGTTTATTGCCCGCTCTGGCCATTCCCCAGGGGCTGCCTGCAGCCCCAGGGCTGCGGGGATTGGCATGCCAACAGAGCCTCCCCAAGGGCAAAGGCCCAGCTCAGAGCCACTTGGGAGGCCATGGTCAATAGGGGGAGGGGGAGCAACCCCCAGAACCTCCCCACATTCCTGCCCCCCTGCACCACTTCCTTGTCCTGTTTTGCCTCTGTCTCCCGCTGCTCTTTGGAGCACTTTTGGCCCCGTCTTGCTCCACTGCTGGGACAGAAGCTCTTCCCGCCATTCCCTGTGTCACCCACCCACCCACCGCCTGGGGACGCAGCTCTGCCCGGGAATGACAGCAGAGCTTCCCACCGCCCGGGTCTCTGGACCTAGGCTTCATTGGTCCTTCGCTGCCCTTCCTCGCACATCAGCCCATAAAGTAGCGCACGCTGCCACGCTCGCTCCGAGCACACCCACAGCAGCCATGATGGGCGTCACCAGAACCCCTTTCCACCACTTTGCGCTCAGGACACACACAGGGGACACCACATGAGCCAGGACATTGTGGATGGCCGAGAGTCAGTGCAGGGGGACCTGGCCAGATGTGAGGACGGGCAGAGGTAGAAACATCCTCGCAGGGAAGAGGAGAAACGCAAGCTTCAGGTCAGGCGGTGGAAAAATCCAAATGCCTGCTGCTGCCATTTTGCTGCCGTTTTTCCCATCCTCTGTGCTCACAATTGCGGATGAGACACCTTCTCCTGAGCTCCCCGGCTGTGCCCAACGTGCTGCCACGCTGCCCTTCCTGATGGCTCTGGCCGGAAGTGTCTCTGTCCAAGACCACCTTGCCGTGCTGGGATCACAAGATGAGAAGATACTTGGGGAAGGGAGGGACCTCTGGAGGGTAGGCAGTCCAACCTCCTGCTCAAAGAGCTTGGTGCTTCGTGTGACTGGATACCCGTGGCCACTCCATGGCTCTGAGAGGAAACTTGGCTGTGTCTCTCTCACCCCTTCCCACTGCCCCCCACCTCTGGCTGGGCACAGGGGCATGGTAAGCAGCCCTCTACGTGCACTGGTCCTCTCTCCATTTCCCTGGACCTCCAAATGCGACCCATAACAAGCCAATGAAAGGAGGTAATGCCAGGCATGCTGGTTTTGCAGAGCATTTGGAAGAGCTTCTGCAAGACACCTATGGCACTGTCCCGTGTTCAAAGAGGGCTTTGGGAACGTATTGTGTTTATCGCTGGTGGGAGACCAGAGGAAGCTCAGTGGCATGTGCTCTACAAGACCCAGCTGGGGCTGTCGTCGTCAGTTGTAACAGACCGAGAAAACTGGCCAAATGCTCCGTGGGAGATTCAGGCAGCCCAGACCGCCACACCCTGAGGTTTGGGGGAAGTAGGACAGAAGAAGGAAGGATGAAGGAAAACCAGAGGTCAACATTGCAATGCAACACAGCTTTTATTGCAGTTCGAGGGGAGGAGGGAGTTGGGAGAAGAGCAGGGCCCTGGTCAGGGCCTTCCCCTGTCTCCTGGCAGTGGGCAGAGCCACAGTGAGCATCAGCCGTGCCACAGGAGTAGGCGCCCAGTGCGGGTCTCTGTCATCAGGGGCGATGAGTCTTGAAGGGTTGCTCAAGCAGGGCAGGCGGAAGGCAGAGTTGGGCCCCAAGCGGGCACGAGGCATCCGAGCTCTGGAGCCCAGCTATGCCGAAGGGATGTCCTTCCCTCGGGTGTCGTGTCGGGATGTGCCAGGGGCTTTTCCGGAGCTCTCCTTCATCTGTGGCCGCACCCAGTGTGGGGCTTAGCAGGGCCCACAGTTGGCACTGAGGTACCTGTGGCCTCGGCGCCAGCCGCCAGAGCCGCAGCTCCCAAGGCCTCCGTAGCCCCCAGAAAGGCCATAGCCTCCATAGCCCCCACTAAGACCATAGCCTCCGTAGCCCCCAGAAAGGCCATAGCCTCCATAGCCCCCAAGGCCTCCATGTGACCCAAAGCCCCCAAGGCCTCCAAAACCACCACGGCCTCCAAAAGTGCCGCCGAAGCCACCTCCAACGCCAGGGGCTCCCACCGAGCCAACAACGCTGTACTGCGGGAAGGAGCTGAGGATGGGCCCGGGGAAGGTGATGGCCGAGGCCGGGGGCTGGATCACCACCACGGAGTCAGGGCACTGCCGCACGCAGGGCTCGTTGGTGGTGTCAGCCAGAGGGGCCGGGGTGGCCACCCCACAGGAAGGGATGCACAGGCTGGTGCAGGACATCTTTCAGGCAGGCAAGGGGTCCTGGAAAACGCAAGAGGGATTAGGCGAGGGTGCAGGGAAGGGGCTGTATTGAGGGAGGCAGGGAGAGATCCCCAGGAGGCCTCCAAGAGCTGGACTTACCCCGTTGATTGGGAGAGTCAAGTGGAGGAAGGTGGATGGAGCACTGCGAAGCCCTCAGCTCTTTTATACATGTACCACACTGCCTGGGGCATTGGCCAAGGGAGTGGTGGTGGAAAACCCAGGAAATTATGAAATCCGATGTACAAGCTTCATGACAAAGATAATGATACAAGAGAATTTTGTCCCTCTTTATTGGGGTTATTGGCATGCAAACGTGCCTTGGAGAGGATAGGGGTGATGGGAGGGGCAGATCGTGACACATCATTACATGAAAAACAAGGCACTGCTGTAGCTGACCTGGCAGCACCAATAAACCCCAATCTGTCTGTAATACCCCATTTTGCCTATGTGGAAGAGTTCCAGGGACCTTGTAGAAGATTCCTGTGCCCAACCATGTTGCGCCAGGCTGCTGCTCCTGCAGACATAGCACTCAGAAGCAGCCCGGCTGCATGCCCAGAGCCAGCACTTACCAGCGTGCCTGTGCCTGCAGGGAGCGTGGCCACGTGCAGCCTGGCTCTCTGTGGGTGCTCAGCCAGCCTCTCCTGGCACAGCCCTCAATGCCCACCTGAGTAATCGAGTCCTTCCAGAGAGGGCTCTGGGAGGACCACGCGCACAGACACGTGGCCAAGGAAGCTGAGAGTGTCCTGGTCCCCTTCCTGCCCTCCAGCTCCTCCGTGCATGTCCCCCCTCACACACGACCTAGCCGCCTGATCTCACTGCTCCCCACCCACGTTTGTGTTGCGCCCCCGCACGTATGGGTCTTTGCCCCACATGGCAAAGAGTGCTCCTATTCTTTGCATGGCTCTTAATCGAGGAGCCCCAAATACACCCTGTCAGCAGGGGCATGGAGATGGCCAAGGCTTAGGGATGCTCCTGACCTGTTGCCCCAAAAGGCCCCCACCCCTCACAGCACCGGGAGATGGTGGGCTTCTGGGAGTCACTCTGAGCATGTGGACTGGCTTCTCCCTTTGCCCAGCCTCCCGGTGCCTCTGTTTACCAGCTTGTAAAAGGGAGGTAATGACAGGCATGATGGCTGTGCGCAGGATTGCAAAGCACTTCTGCAAGATGCTCCGGACTCCTCTGCATGGGCAAAGTGGGGGATTAGGGACAGGTTGGGGTGTATTGGTGCTGCGACGTCACCTACATCAGCAGCGCCTTGTCTTTCATGTAATGATGTGTCACGATCTGTCCCTCCCATCGCCGCTTTCTTCTCCAGGGCATGTTTGCATGCCAATGTCCCCAATGAAGAGGGATATAATTGTCTTGAATCACATGAAATCAGTGTCACGAAGCTTGTAAGATGGGTTTCAGATTACCTGGGGTTTCTGCCACCACTCCCTTGGCCAATGCCCCAGGCAGTGTGGTACATGTATAAAAGAGCTGAGGGCTTCGCAGTGCTCCATCCACCTTCCTCCACTTGACTCTCCCAATCAACGGGGTAAGTCCAGCTCTTGGAAGCCTCCTGGGGATCTCTCCCTGCCTCCCTCAATACAGCCCCTTCCCTGCACCCTCGCCTGATCCCTCTTGCGTTTTCCAGGACCCCTTGCCTGCCTGAAAGATGTCCTGCACCAGCCTGTGCATCCCTTCCTGTGGGGTGGCCGCCCCGGCCCCTCTGGCTGACACCGCCAACGAGCCCTGCGTGCGGCAGTGCCCTGACTCCGTGGTGGTGATCCAGCCCCCGGCCTCGGCCATCACCTTCCCCGGGCCCATCCTCAGCTCCTTCCCGCAGTACAGCGTTGTTGGCTCGGTGGGAGCCCCTGGCGTTGGAGGTGGCTTCGGCGGCACTTTTGGAGGCCGTGGTGGTTTTGGAGGCCTTGGGGGCTTTGGGTCACATGGAGGCCTTGGGGGCTATGGAGGCTATGGTCTTAGTGGGGGCTATGGAGGCTATGGCCTTTCTGGGGGCTACGGAGGCTATGGCCTTTCTGGGGGCTATGGAGGTTATGGCCTTTCTGGGGGCTACAGAGCCCGTGGGAGCTGCGGCTCTGGCGGCTGGCGCCGAGGCCACAGGTACCTCAGTGCCAACTATGGGCCCTGCTAAGCCCCACACTGGGTGCGGCCACAGATGAAGGAGAGCTCCGGAAAAGCCCCTGGCACATCCCGACACGACACCCGAGGGAAGGACATCCCTTCGGCATAGCTGGGCTCCAGAGCTCGGATGCCTCGTGCCCGCTTGGGGCCCAACTCTGCCTTCCGCCTGCCCTGCTTGAGCAACCCTTCAAGACTCATCGCCCCTGATGACAGAGACCCGCACTGGGCGCCTACTCCTGTGGCACGGCTGATGCTCACTGTGGCTCTGCCCACTGCCAGGAGACAGGGGAAGGCCCTGACCAGGGCCCTGCTCTTCTCCCAACTCCCTCCTCCCCTCGAACTGCAATAAAAGCTGTGTTGCATTGCAATGTTGACCTCTGGTTTTTCCTCATTCTTCCTCCATACTCAATACCCCGAGGGGCAGCCTTGGCTCCCTGGGCCATCCCAGCCAGCTCCCACCTGGAGCCTTGCCAGCGTGACGTGTGGGAGATGCCCCCCTTCCTCCTGCCTGCCCTTGGCAGCGTGTCCCTCCACCAGACGGTCGCCTGCAGTGGGGGCCGTGCTCATCTCCTTCAACAACAGCTTCTCCCTCTTTGCCCTCCGTCTTCTCCCCACTTTGGCCTCCTGCACTCTGCAGCCCAAGAAGAGCTGTTGGGCACTACAGTGAGTTTATTGCCCGCTCTGGCCATTCCCCAGGGGCTGCCTGCAGCCCCAGGGCTGCGGGGATTGGCATGCCAACAGAGCCTCCCCAAGGGCAAAGGCCCAGCTCAGAGCCACTTGGGAGGCCATGGTCAATAGGGGGAGGGGGAGCAACCCCCAGAACCTCCCCACATTCCTGCCCCCCTGCACCACTTCCTTGTCCTGTTTTGCCTCTGTCTCCCGCTGCTCTTTGGAGCACTTTTGGCCCCGTCTTGCTCCACTGCTGGGACAGAAGCTCTTCCCGCCATTCCCTGTGTCACCCACCCACCCACCGCCTGGGGACGCAGCTCTGCCCGGGAATGACAGCAGAGCTTCCCACCGCCCGGGTCTCTGGACCTAGGCTTCATTGGTCCTTCGCTGCCCTTCCTCGCACATCAGCCCATAAAGTAGCGCACGCTGCCACGCTCGCTCCGAGCACACCCACAGCAGCCATGATGGGCGTCACCAGAACCCCTTTCCACCACTTTGCGCTCAGGACACACACAGGGGACACCACATGAGCCAGGACATTGTGGATGGCCGAGAGTCAGTGCAGGGGGACCTGGCCAGATGTGAGGACGGGCAGAGGTAGAAACATCCTCGCGGGGAAGAGGAGAAACGCAAGCTTCAGGTCAGGCGGTGGAAAAATCCAAATGCCTGCTGCTGCCATTTTGCTGCCGTTTTTCCCATCCTCTGTGCTCACAATTGCGGATGAGACACCTTCTCCTGAGCTCCCCGGCTGTGCCCAACGTGCTGCCACGCTGCCCTTCCTGATGGCTCTGGCCGGAAGTGTCTCTGTCCAAGACCACCTTGCCGTGCTGGGATCACAAGATGAGAAGATACTTGGGGAAGGGAGGGACCTCTGGAGGGTAGGCAGTCCAACCTCCTGCTCAAAGAGCTTGGTGCTTCGTGTGACTGGATACCCGTGGCCACTCCATGGCTCTGAGAGGAAACTTGGCTGTGTCTCTCTCACCCCTTCCCACTGCCCCCCACCTCTGGCTGGGCACAGGGGCATGGTAAGCAGCCCTCTACGTGCACTGGTCCTCTCTCCATTTCCCTGGACCTCCAAATGCGACCCATAACAAGCCAATGAAAGGAGGTAATGCCAGGCATGCTGGTTTTGCAGAGCATTTGGAAGAGCTTCTGCAAGACACCTATGGCACTGTCCCGTGTTCAAAGAGGGCTTTGGGAACGTATTGTGTTTATCGCTGGTGGGAGACCAGAGGAAGCTCAGTGGCATGTGCTCTACAAGACCCAGCTGGGGCTGTCGTCGTCAGTTGTAACAGACCGAGAAAACTGGCCAAATGCTCCGTGGGAGATTCAGGCAGCCCAGACCGCCACACCCTGAGGTTTGGGGGAAGTAGGACAGAAGAAGGAAGGATGAAGGAAAACCAGAGGTCAACATTGCAATGCAACACAGCTTTTATTGCAGTTCGAGGGGAGGAGGGAGTTGGGAGAAGAGCAGGGCCCTGGTCAGGGCCTTCCCCTGTCTCCTGGCAGTGGGCAGAGCCACAGTGAGCATCAGCCGTGCCACAGGAGTAGGCGCCCAGTGCGGGTCTCTGTCATCAGGGGCGATGAGTCTTGAAGGGTTGCTCAAGCAGGGCAGGCGGAAGGCAGAGTTGGGCCCCAAGCGGGCACGAGGCATCCGAGCTCTGGAGCCCAGCTATGCCGAAGGGATGTCCTTCCCTCGGGTGTCGTGTCGGGATGTGCCAGGGGCTTTTCCGGAGCTCTCCTTCATCTGTGGCCGCACCCAGTGTGGGGCTTAGCAGGGCCCACAGTTGGCACTGAGGTACCTGTGGCCTCGGCGCCAGCCGCCAGAGCCGCAGCTCCCAAGGCCTCCGTAGCCCCCAGAAAGGCCATAGCCTCCATAGCCCCCACTAAGACCATAGCCTCCGTAGCCCCCAGAAAGGCCATAGCCTCCATAGCCCCCAAGGCCTCCATGTGACCCAAAGCCCCCAAGGCCTCCAAAACCACCACGGCCTCCAAAAGTGCCGCCGAAGCCACCTCCAACGCCAGGGGCTCCCACCGAGCCAACAACGCTGTACTGCGGGAAGGAGCTGAGGATGGGCCCGGGGAAGGTGATGGCCGAGGCCGGGGGCTGGATCACCACCACGGAGTCAGGGCACTGCCGCACGCAGGGCTCGTTGGTGGTGTCAGCCAGAGGGGCCGGGGCGGCCACCCCACAGGAAGGGATGCACAGGCTGGCGCAGGACATCTTTCAGGCAGGCAAGGGGTCCTGGAAAACGCAAGAGGGATTAGGCGAGGGTGCAGGGAAGGGGCTGTATCGAGGGAGGCAGGGAGAGATCCCCAGGAGGCTTCCAAGAGCTGGACTTACCCCGTTGATTGGGAGAGTCAAGTGGAGGAAGGTGGATGGAGCACTGCGAAGCCCTCAGCTCTTTTATACATGTACCACACTGCCTGGGGCATTGGCCAAGGGAGTGGTGGAGGAAATCCCAGGTAATCTGAAATCCAGCGTTCAAGCTTCGTGACACTGATTTCATGTGATTCAAGACAATTATATCCCTCTTCATTGGGGACATTGGCATGCAAACGTGCCCTGGAGAAGAAAGAGGTGATGGGAGGGACAAACCATGAGAAATGATTACATGAAAGACAAGGCGCTGCTGTAGCACCAACAAACGTAAATGTTTCCCTAATCCCCACTTTGCTTACGTGGAGGAATCCTGGGCATCTTGCAGAAAATTGCTGAGCCCTACCACGCCACACTCAGCAGCAGCCCAGCTGCGTGCCAAGACCCAGCGGTGCTCAAAGTGCCTGTGCCTGTGCCTGCAGGGAGCGTGGCCACGTGCAGCCTGGCTCTCTGTGGGTGCTCAGCCAGCCTCTCCTGGCACAGCCCTCAATGCCCACCTGAGTAATCGAGTCCTTCCAGAGAGGGCTCTGGGAGGACCACGCGCACAGACACGTGGCCAAGGAAGCTGAGAGTGTCCTGGTCCCCTTCCTGCCCTCCAGCTCCTCCGTGCATGTCCCCCCTCACACACGACCTAGCCGCCTGATCTCACTGCTCCCCACCCACGTTTGTGTTGCGCCCCCGCACGTATGGGTCTTTGCCCCACATGGCAAAGAGTGCTCCTATTCTTTGCATGGCTCTTAATCGAGGAGCCCCAAATACACCCTGTCAGCAGGGGCATGGAGATGGCCAAGGCTTAGGGATGCTCCTGACCTGTTGCCCCAAAAGGCCCCCACCCCTCACAGCACCGGGAGATGGTGGGCTTCTGGGAGTCACTCTGAGCATGTGGACTGGCTTCTCCCTTTGCCCAGCCTCCCGGTGCCTCTGTTTACCAGCTTGTAAAAGGGAGGTAATGACAGGCATGATGGCTGTGCGCAGGATTGCAAAGCACTTCTGCAAGATGCTCCGGACTCCTCTGCATAGGCAAAGTGGGGGATTAGGGACAGGTTGGGGTGTATTGGTGCTGCGACGTCACCTACATCAGCAGCGCCTTGTCTTTCATGTAATGATGTGTCACGATCTGTCCCTCCCGTCGCCTCTTTCTTCTCCAGGGCACGTTTGCATGCCAATGTCCCCAATGAAGAGGGATATAATTGTCTTGAATCACATGAAATAAGGATCTTGAAGTCTGGATTTCAGATTACCTGGGATTTCCTCCACCACTCCCTTGGCCAATGCCCCAGGCAGTGTGGTACATGTATAAAAGAGCTGAGGGCTTCGCAGTGCTCCATCCACCTTCCTCCACTTGACTCTCCCAATCAACGGGGTAAGTCCAGCTCTTGGAAGCCTCCTGGGGATCTCTCCCTGCCTCCCTCGATACAGCCCCTTCCCTGCACCCTCGCCTGATCCCTCTTGCGTTTTCCAGGACCCCTTGCCTGCCTGAAGGATGTCCTACGCCAGCCTGTGCATCCCTTCCTGTGGGGTGGCCGCCCCGGCCCCTCTGGCTGACACCGCCAACGAGCCCTGCGTGCGGCAGTGCCCTGACTCCGTGGTGGTGATCCAGCCCCCGGCCTCGGCCATCACCTTCCCCGGGCCCATCCTCAGCTCCTTCCCGCAGTACAGCGTTGTTGGCTCGGTGGGAGCCCCTGGCGTTGGAGGTGGCTTCGGCGGCACTTTTGGAGGCCGTGGTGGTTTTGGAGGCCTTGGGGGCTTTGGGTCACATGGAGGCCTTGGGGGCTATGGAGGCTATGGCCTTTCTGGGGGCTACGGAGGCCTTGGGAGCTGCGGCTCTGGTGGCTGGCGCCGAGGCCACAGGTACCTCAGTGCCAACTGTGGGCCCTGCTAAGCCCCACACTGGGTGCGGCCACAGATGAAGGAGAGCTCCGGAAAAGCCCCTGGCACATCCCGACACGACACCCGAGGGAAGGACATCCCTTCGGCATAGCTGGGCTCCAGAGCTCGGATTCCTCGTGCTCGCTTGGGGCCCAACTCTGCCTTCCGCCTGCCCTACTTGAGCTTCACTCCAGGACTTGCTGCCCCGTGACGAACCAGCGCCATGTTGGGCACCTTCTCCTGTGGCACGGCTGATGCTCACTGTGGCTCTGCCCACTGCCAGGAGACAGGGGAAGGCCCTGACCAGGGCCCTGCTCTTCTCCCAACTCCCTCCTCCCCTCGAACTGCAATAAAAGCTGTGTTGCATTGCAATGTTGACCTCTGGTTTTCCTTCATCCTTCCTTCTTCTGTCCTACTTCCCCCAAACCTCAGGGTGTGGCGGTCTGGGCTGCCTGAATCTCCCACGGAGCATTTGGCCAGTTTTCTCGGTCTGTTACAACTGACGACGACAGCCCCAGCTGGGTCTTGTAGAGCACATGCCACTGAGCTTCCTCTGGTCTCCCACCAGCGATAAACACAATACGTTCCCAAAGCCCTCTTTGAACACGGGACAGTGCCATAGGTGTCTTGCAGAAGCTCTTCCAAATGCTCTGCAAAACCAGCATGCCTGGCATTACCTCCTTTCATTGGCTTGTTATGGGTCGCATTTGGAGGTCCAGGGAAATGGAGAGAGGACCAGTGCACGTAGAGGGCTGCTTACCATGCCCCTGTGCCCAGCCAGAGGTGGGGGGCAGTGGGAAGGGGTGAGAGAGACACAGCCAAGTTTCCTCTCAGAGCCATGGAGTGGCCACGGGTATCCAGTCACACGAAGCACCAAGCTCTTTGAGCAGGAGGTTGGACTGCCTACCCTCCAGAGGTCCCTCCCTTCCCCAAGTATCTTCTCATCTTGTGATCCCAGCACGGCAAGGTGGTCTTGGACAGAGACACTTCCGGCCAGAGCCATCAGGAAGGGCAGCGTGGCAGCACGTTGGGCACAGCCGGGGAGCTCAGGAGAAGGTGTCTCATCCGCAATTGTGAGCACAGAGGATGGGAAAAACGGCAGCAAAATGGCAGCAGCAGGCATTTGGATTTTTCCACCGCCTGACCTGAAGCTTGCATTTTTCCTCTTCCCCGCGAGGATGTTTCTACCTCTGCCCGTCCTCACATCTGGCCAGGTCCCCCTGCACTGACTCTCGGCCATCCACAATGTCCTGGCTCATGTGGTGTCCCCTGTGTGTGTCCTGAGCGCAAAGTGGTGGAAAGGGGTTCTGGTGACGCCCATCATGGCTGCTGTGGGTGTGCTCGGAGTGGCTAAAAGTGCTCCCAAAAAGCAGCGGGAGACAGAGGAAAAACAGGATGAGGACGTGGTGCAGGGGTGCAGCAATGTGTAGGGGTGGAGGCATGGCAGCTGGGGAGGTGCTAGGGGCTGGTCACCCTCTCCCCTGTCGACCAGTGTCAGACCCAAGTTCCTCTAAGCTTGGCCTTTGCCCTTGGGGAGGCTCTGTTGGCATGCCAATACCCGCAGCCCTGGGGCTGCAGGCAGCCCCTGGGGAATGGCCAGAGCGGGCAATAAACTCACTGTAGTGCCCAACAGCTCTTCTTGGGCTGCAGAGTGCAGGAGGCCAAAGTGGGGAGAAGACAGGGAGGGCAAAGAGGGAGAAGCTGTTGTTGAAGGAGTTGAGTACGGCCCTCATTGCATTTGACCATCTGTCACAGGGACACACTGCCGAGGGCATGCAGGAGGAAGGGGGGCGTCTCCCACAGGTCACGCTGGTTAAGGGGCTGGTGCTGGAAGCCCCAGGTAATTATAAAATCAAGCGTACAAGCTTCTTGACAGACATAGTGATGCGAGACAATTATATGCCTCCTCATTTGGGACACTGGTGTGCAAACGTTCCGTGGAGAAGAAAGAGGTGATGAGTGGGAGAGAACATGACACATCATGACATGAAAGACAGGGTTCTGCTGTAGCTGAACTCACGGCAACAATAAACCCTGATCTGTCCCTAATGCCCTCCTTTGCTTACATGAAGTAATCCTGGGCATCTTGCAGAAGATTGCTGTGCCCAACCACGTCACACGCAACAGTAGCCCAGCAGTGCGCTCAGAGCCAGAGGTGCCCAGTGTGTTTGTGCCTGTGGGGAACAAGGCCATGTGCACCCTAGCTCACTGTGAGCGCTCAGTCAGCCTCTCCTGGCACAGCCCTCAATGCCCTGCTGAGTAATTAAGTCCCTCCACAGGGGGCTTGGGGAAGACGATGCTTGCAGACACATGGGTGAGTGAGCTGAGAGTGTCTTGGTCCTGTTCCTGCCCTCCAGCTCCTCTGTTCACATCATCCCTCACACAGGTTCCCAGTGCCTGATCCCACTGCCCTCCCACCCACATCTGTGCCCGCACTTTTCAGATGGAGCTTCATCCCACACAGGACCCTTCTCCTCTGTTCTTTCCATGACCATCAAGAGAATTGGAGAGCCAAAAATCAACAAGTCATGCAGTGACAGAAAAATGTCCAAGGCTTAGGGATGCCCCTCGCACCTAGTACTGTGGTCTCCCCAGCCCTTGCCAGCATGGGACCATGGTTGGCATTTGGGAGCTGCCCTGAGTGGGTGGTATAGCTTCTTCCCTTGCCCAACCTCCTGGCGCCTCTGTTTACCAGCCTGTAAAAGAGAGGTAATGACAGGCGTGATGGCTGTGCCCAGGATTGCAAAGCACTTCTGCAGGATGGTCAGGTCTCTGGCATATAAGCAAAGTGGGGGGATTAGGGACAGATCAGGGTTTATTGGTGCCGTGAGGTCAGCTACAGCAGCACCTTGTCTTTCATGTAATGGCGTGTCATGGTCTGTCCCTCCCATTACCTGTTTGCTCTCCAGGGCATGTTTGCTTGCTCGTATGCCCAATTAGGATGGATATAATTGCCCCGCATGACAATTTGTTTCATGAGGCTTCTCCGCTTGATTTCATGATTAGCTGGGGCTTCTGCCTCCACCCCTTGGCCAATGCCCTGGGCAGTGTGGTACATGTATAAAAGAGCTGATGGCTTCGCAGCCCTCTATCCAGCTTCCTCCACTTGACTCTCCTGATCAACCGGGTAAGTCCAAGTCTTATGTCTTATGTCCCTCTTTCTTTCCTCAGCAGTGTCTTTCTCATGTTATCTCTTTCTGGGCTCCACCACTCTTTCATAGTACATAGTTAGGATGTGATTGTGCTGCTTCAGAGCTATGGAAAGGATGGAAATTTAAAGTTGCAGTTATGATGCCCTGAGTATACCAATGCACTCAAGTCCTTTGGAAGCTCGGTGATTTTCCATCTGGTTTGGATGAGGCAGATTTTCCTCCCTTCTGTGGGCAAGTCAGGCCCAGAGACCATGAGGGAACGCAAGGGGTTTACACGTGTTTTTGCTCTGACTGCCTGAGATGATCCCGAGCTTGTCCTGGGACACAAGTTGTAAGTGCAAGTGAGACAGGAGGGATTTGGGATCAGGCCTTGCACTGAGCCGCAGCTCTGCCTTGTCTTGCAGCTTCACCTCCTGAACAGAAGGATGTCCTGCGCCAGCCTGTGCATCCCTTCCTGTGGGGTGGCCGCCCCGGCCCCTCTGGCTGACACCGCCAACGAGCCCTGCGTGCGGCAGTGCCCTGACTCCGTGGTGGTGATCCAGCCCCCGGCCTCGGCCATCACCTTCCCCGGGCCCATCCTCAGCTCCTTCCCGCAGTACAGCGTTGTTGGCTCGGTGGGAGCCCCTGGCGTTGGAGGTGGCTTCGGCGGCACTTTTGGAGGCCGTGGTGGTTTTGGAGGCCTTGGGGGCTTTGGGTCACATGGAGGCCTTGGGGGCTACGGAGGCTATGGCCTTTCTGGGGGCTATGGAGGCTATGGCCTTTCTGGGGGCTACGGAGGCCTTGGGAGCTGTGGCTCTGGCGGCTGGCGCCGAGGCCACAGGTACCTCAGTGGCAACTGCGGGCCTTGCTAAACCCCAAATATCCATGGACTTCAGTGCTGCATTTACCCTCGGTTTCCACAAGTAGCACCTCTTGTCTTCTACCACCAGAGGCAGAACAAAGCTTTCAGCCCCTCTTCAGGCTGTGGGAAAACAGCTACTAGACCTTTATGATCCTTGCTTATTTGCACAGAGTAACCTTGCAGATCTTCAGCTGGCAGCTTTAGGCTTTCCAGCACTGCCTCCAAAAGCTCCCCTCAACCTGTGGTACAACGAAGCTGTACTCATCCTCGGATGAGAGTTTCCCCTGCTCTGACAGCTCTGAGACTCCCAACCTGCAATAGGAGGGGGGAATCTTTGGAGTGAAGCCCTGGGTTGTGCCTTGCTGCAGCCTCATGATTTTTGTGTTTCCAATTCACTGCTTCTGTGTTGTTTTGTTTCCTGCCGTCACTGTCTATTGCATTTTCCATCCACATTAAAAAATCCGCTTTGCATGAACAATTTTTTTTGTTCTGAATTTGTTCTTGGCTGTGGCTGGAATTATGTCTATAACTTAGCAGTAATGTGAAATGTTAGAGGGCAATTAATTTGATAAAAACATTTGTAGAAGCTCTGAATTTCTCTCAGAAAAGACCTTTGAACTGCAAGGTAGCAAAGTTGCTAGCAAATTATTAGCTTCTTTACAAAAGAGAGATTTCAAAGGTGAAATACCACTTTCTGTTTTGTGAGGTCTATAGACGAATGAAAACTAAATTAGTGTCTTATTTCTTTCCTGTTCATACTCTGCGCCCCGTTCCCAGCAGTCAGTCATGAAGCTCGGGGTGATGCACTGAGCATGCACCCTGCAATGTGGGTATTGCATTCATGAGTGCTGTCATTTGTGGGTAGCCTGAGGGCATCCTTCCCCCTGTGACCTCGGGGAAGCTCTGCACAGTGTGTCAGAGGGCTGTGTGTGGGCTGCACATTACTCTGCGGGCTTCACCCAGATATCCATGTCTTGCTTTGGCCTTGGGGCAGAGCCTGGAAAGCTCCTCTGTCCTGAGATGGACATGGCAAATTTGGAGCTGAGCATTGCCAGAGCACTTGCAGGGACTGCTGTTACAAGTGGCAACTGCCAGGGACTCAGGTTGGTCCTGGGGAGCGTCAAATGTTCAGAACATGTTTAATGACATTGTGTGGAAACGTATTCCTGGGATTTTGTGACATTTGCACTCGAAGAAGAAACATGGAATACCTATGACCAAGGATAAATATACTATAAATTCAATTGATAAGGAAAAGAAGAAGGAAATGATTATGTGGTAATGAAAACAAGAAGACATACTTCGGTACAGAAAATTTATTTGGAAAGAGAGAGCTCTTCTACAATTCTGAAACAAAATTGTACAGAACATACAGACCATCTTTCCAGGGGTTCAGTGAGGCTCTGGCTAATCACCAGGGTCAAAGTGATGCAGTCTATAAAAAATGTTTTTTCTCCTTTGGCACAGTTGCTGTGTGCAGTTTCTAGCATCCTAAGTCACCTCTCTAAGTTCAGTGTCAATAATATAACTGAAATAAGACAAAGCACAATGTAAGCAGATGACTAAACTGGAAAGCCAGAGGATAACAGATCTAAACTAAAGGCAAAATGAGAAAATGCACACATGAGCCTGCCTTTCACAGGTGCTGAGCATTTGCAGCTCTCATTCTTTTCAGCTGGAGCCAGACAACACCCAGCACTTGGGCTGGTGCCTATCAGCTCCACCCGCAATTTGCATCTCAAGTTTCCTTTGCTGCTTCTTTAAATTGCTCTGTGCACACCACAGCTGAGCTTAGTACGTCCACCGTTTCCCAGAGCGGTAAGAATTGCATGGATGTGTCCATTGGGAAGAGTAGGTGTAGGAGTATTTTGGGGCACACCGTGGCTCAGGTCGGGCAATGACCTGGGGGGCAAGTTTCTCAACTGCTGCCTCCAGCCTCCCTGTCACCTCTGCTGGCAGAGGTGCTGCTGCAGGGGGCTCTGCCAGGGCCACCTCGGAGGGCTCTGAGGCTCCCACGACGGTTTGTTGTGGGTAGGTGGTGAGGATGGGCCCTGGGAAGGTGACAACGACGGGTGGTGGGTATATAATCACCCGGGAGTCACCGCAGGCCACGACGCAGGGCTCATTGCTGCTGGTGGCCAGGGGCTGGGGACACTTTGCCTCGCAGGGGTTGGTGCATGCCAGCTGGTCGGAAGCCATCGCCAGGCTGTGGTAGGGGAGTGCCTGCAATTTATTTGCAGAATTAGGAGAAAAAAAAAAAAAAACAACAAAAAAAAACCCCAACCCACAAACAACCCAAAACCAACAAACCCCGTGTGCTTGGTTATTGATACTTTTAAGCTTGGCTCTAAAAGATCTTTAGATAAAGATAACTTGGATAAAGACAGCAGTTGAGCGCCTTTCCTTGTATCTGCCAATTTTACTTAGCCTGCATCTATTTGTCCTTTTTAATTTGCTGCTTTAAGCTTGCTCTCCTTTCCTTCTCTTCTTCTGGGAGCAAAACTCTGCCCCTTTCTTTGTGTGTGACCTCCAAAACAGACATCTGCTCTAAAACCTCCCAGTCCTTTGTAATATTTCCTGGAGACAAGTTTGAACTTGTTCCCACAGCATCTCCTTTCCTCCCACACGCAGCTTCTCAGGGCAGTGCCTACAGTCTGTGTTTTGCAGGTGGGGTGTAAGGGAAAAAGATCTGGATTCTCAATAGATTTGAGTGTTGAGTAATCTGTTTAGCAGCCTGCTTAATTTCCTGTATTATTTTCTTGCAGATTCCTGTTATTGGGTACTAAAGCATTCTACTAAAACACAGAAAAATGAAAGGCTAAGAATAAATGGAGGGTTAAAAATACTGGTTTAATAGGTAAGACACATCACTTAAAATATTTATATTGTGGTGATATTGTCAACCCAAATATGAAAATTGCAACTTCAGCGAGGGTACGCACATTTAAAAGTGTTTATTTCTTTCTTCAGATTAAATCTTCACGTAAAAGCTAGTTCTCCATAGTACAGCATCACACTATTTTTTTTAAAAGTTGTAAATCATAGATATCTTACAGTGATGAATAAGGCAGAAGTATTATTTTATTCTCAGTTAAGTCCTGTGTGCTGCAGTATACTAGAACTGCTGTCCTTGAGAACACTTGGAAGATGAGGACTAGGGCATACGGCAGCTTTGCAGTACTCCTTACAATAAGTAAACAGAAAACGCAGAATATTTCTAAGGCAGATGGTGGGTAATTTGGAGCTAATCTCTGAAATTAGTAAGCCTTATCTATGGAGAAATAGTATACAGGATCCTAAAATATGTACCCAGCAACACTTTCTAATAAATAAACTATTATATTCCCAAGCATAAAGTAAAAGTACCCTGAAAGCTACTTTCCTCCACTTCAGAAGCTCAGTGCTATTTTGCACCAGGTGCTAGCAGCACGCTGGCACAGGGGAATGGGCAGGGCAATGAGCTCTTTTATCTATTTACTTTTCTCAACTATATTCAGAGGAAAGCAAAAGTATCCTCAAAAGTATCATTCTTGGAGAGAAAGAAAAAAGGCAAAGAAAACATGCACAGCATTTTCCCCCAAATAGCCTTAGGTTAGAATGCAGCTTTGCCCTAAAAAAAACGATTAATGTAATCTCTGTAAAAAGCATATTAAAATACTAGCAAAGTTTTAATAGTTAGAAATGAAGGTTATTTCCACAGTTACATTAAATGATAGTATCTAATCATCACTTGGTGTAGCTTGTTGTGACTCCAACTAAATTAGCTAAGGATGGGCAGATTACGAACAGCAGCAATGCTCCATGTCTATAGCTACACAGAACTAATTTTGAATAGTTTTCTATGAAATCCCCCCACCTAACAACTGCTGAATCCCCTAATCACGCCATATATGTGAAAACAATGCTAAAATCTATTCTCATAGCTCTTCTGAAAATTTTTCAGAACTAAGAGAGTGAAATTCCTAATTCTCCCATAAAGTTAACAGCCCAAAGCAGTCTTGAAAAGCCCTTGCTTTTATTTTTATGTCCTTTATCCAGCATAGAAAACATCTGTAGGAAGAGGCTTACTAATGCCTCTGACAGTCAGAATATTTATGCAGGATTTAGTCCCGATTTTAACAAAAATCATGCTAAAGCAAAATTAAACTCAAGGTTTTTATAGTTGTCAAATCAGACTTACTCAGCGTACCGGAGAGAACAAGTCAAGAGAAGTAGCTAGAAAAACCTTGCACGGAGAGAGTATTTATACCCTTTCTCAGATTGCCTGGAGGAGCTGAGACACCCTTTGTGTAAAGGGCCTTAATTACTTATGAAGCAAACTTTGTTGCATGTATTACTCCTGTAGTTGCAGTAATTGTTTTGCTGACTGTTTATGATTATCTAAAGCTGAGTTAGGTAATAATATAAAATGCAGATGGTAACTTGCAAGTTCTTTCATCTTGAAATTTCCTGGTTTTACTCCACTGATTTCATTAAGAATTAAAAAAAACACTAAGAATGAATAAACTTCTGGTCACTTATCTTTGCTAAAAACATGACGGCACAGGGAGTCTCCGAGATGGCAGTGGCAATGTGTGTCAGCACACGCAAGATTTACTTTCCTTATTGGAAAGACAAGCTAACATCTAGTATTTGTCTCCATGCCAAGATAAATCTCTAGAAACACAGGGCTTGTTTTTCGTCTGATAAAACGTTAATGAAGTTTATAGATGTGTTCTTACCCAAGCCACAGGAAATATCTGGTCCAAAAACTTGAAAAAACAAAACTATCACAGAGTTATCTTTTAAATAAAAATGAAGCCGTCTCCGATTATGAAGCTTAAAATGAGGAGTTGATTAAATAAATGTTTTACATATTTCATTCTGCATCAGGTCAGAGCAGTCTAAACCATTAGGATATTATTACTATTAGCATAATTTCCATGTATGACATACTAGCAGATGTTTGTGAACTTCTTTGAAAACTCTTTTGCTGATGTCTCCAGAATATTCCTGATAAGCTCCACAGCCCAGGGGATCTTTAGGGGTGCCCCATAAAATAAGAATAATTAATGTCATAAACACCGTGGTGGTTTTAATTCATTTAAATGTGCTTGGCATTTTTATGCACAAAGCTTCTCTCCAGAGGGAAGAGTGAGTGCGGTGAAATGATTTCTGGGAAAACGGGTGTACTGTACGCGCACTTTGACAAGGTGGCCTGTGCCACCGGAGGGAGCCGCTGTGGGCATGGGAGCCTCTCATTGCGCACAGCGCCTCTGTGCACGCAGGGCAGCGTGAAGGCCGTCAGTACTGGCTGGGGTAGTGTTCAGCCCGTTGGTATGTGCTATGGCGGAGGTAGCCTCAGGTTTTCATGATTTGGTCCTAACAAGGTAGGATGAATGTCATATATGTCAGAGGAGCTCACAATTCAACTGAAAACATAGTCTAGATTTTTTTTTTTCTTCTCCTCCCTAAGTTTTCAATATCTCTTGGTTCTAACTCTTTGGTACTTTCTAGCTGGAAGACCTCTCCCCTCAAAGATGCACCCCAAAATTGCTATTTCAAAACAGGCATTAAAGCACATATAGCAAGTACGAAATTCACCCCTACAAAAGGATTTTAGCTAAGCGCGCTGGATTCTTCTTTTAGTCACTCTGTGGCGTTTGGGAGATCTCTGACAGAACTAGGAACTGAATCCTGGCTGTCGTATTAAGATACAGTCCCTTAGCTACAAGGTAACTAACTCTTTTCAAAAATGTCTCATAATGTAGCATACTATACAAAATTTTCTTTTTTTCCCCCCCAGTTTTTGTGTTGTACTCTAGAGTGACTAACAAAGGTAATAAAGGCAATAGAGGACAAAGAGAAATGAAGACTGCATACACCACAATATAGAATGTTAATATTGTCAGTGCTTATTAATTTTAAATTGTTTTAGAAAATTATATCCTTGTGTAAGGTGAGGACAACAGTAATAATGTCTCTTGCCTAGCTAAGATATGGTTTACGTAGTCAAACCAGTTCTGTTCAACTTCAGAGCACAGAAGTTTTGTCTGTAAAGCTGAGTCAGGAGCACTTGCTAATGAAGAAATAGTCAAAGGAAAATGTTTGTGGATGTAGGTCTGCAACATTCATTCTCTTCACTTCAAAGAGGCTCCACTTGCTTACGTCATCTGAACACATATTATGTCAGCAAGAATTCTGCCCATTAGGCAAGTCTGAACAGAAATATAGGTCCAGATTGGTAGCAAGAGTTAATTATGTATTAGTGTATAGATCCACTGTTTTTTACACTATCAGAAGCCCTGGCTTTCTGATTTTACACAAACTGCAAGTGAAAGTTGAACAAGCCAAAATTTGAGGCAGTGAATCACAGTCTAATTTGGACAATGCCAGAAAAGACCTTGATATATCTCCTTTAAGGTGATACTATTGCCCAACACTAGGCGTCACTTATAGCTATTATCATAATGCAACTATTTGCATAGGCAACCTATAATTAAGTGTTTGTGAAATATTTTCAGTCCTCAAACATTCCCATGGTGTTTAATTATGCAGGGTGTTTCCAAAAACACCTCATAAATACTAATTTATGGCAGAAGGAGCATGACTTAACAAAACTCTACAGCTACTGGAAAAAAAAAAATGCATGGACTGGGTATATGACAGGGTGAAGGATGGTCTTCTCCAAGTGTATTTGCCAGCTGAAGGGAACAGACCCTTTTCTGGAGGTCTTTTGGTAACATTTGGTTCATAAAAAGGGGAAATGTTCTTGCATGACGGCCTCATGACCTGTGCAATTGCTGGCTGGCTTCTTGCTTTCCAGCCTTGCCAGGACCCCCACAGGCATGGGGGGCTGGGGTTCACGGGCTTCTCTTTGTCTTTACCAACGTGTTTCTAGGGTTTAGCAGACCAGCGAAAAAACCCTAAATGCAGTAGGAGAACCCAGGACTTCTATTTTTTGTGCGCTTCCAGCTGGGATTAAACTAGATTTTTGAATACTGAAAAATGACAAAGAACTGTCAAGAAATTATCAGTTGGCATGATAAACTTAGAGGCAATAAATGTTGAAGGAACACAGAAGGAAAGGAGATGAAGGGAGCAGGGCAGAAGAAAGACCTCTCCCTCACCACGTGCTGACCAGAACTGTACTGAAATGTATTGTAATACAGGAAAATCAAAATGCTGGCTTGTTCAGAACAGGAAAGCAAATTAAATTATTTAAATAATGTGAAATCCGTTTGGAGTATATCTATGTTGCATGCTTTCCCTGATCCCAACGTGTTTTTTTTTGTTAATCCTGTTTCTTTGTGTATAGGTGGAAACCAGTCATGCAGATAGGTTTACAAGATGCTGAGTTAACTCTAATATTTGGTCTCCACAGCTCCCTCTGGTTGCTGCACATGACATTATACAACCTGCCTCGCTTTCCCTTTGAGTCTTGAGTTTTTCTTTTTCTCCCCCACTTCCCAAGCACCCACCCCAACTCTTCAATGTACAGCCTTAGGCAGTAGCACGTAGGCAGCAAACTGTTTTCCTTCTGTCATGTGTAAGCCCTTGCCTTAAGAGAATTGTTATCTTTCTTCAATATGTGTATAAATACAGATGCTGAAGGTGCTGGTTGGTTTCTTCGAGGTAGATAAGGAGCAGACTGGACTGGGTTATAACTCTGTATATCAGCTTTATATTACCTGTAATGTCACAATCAAAATGAAGGCTACATTGCGTTGGCTATAAAATAGCAACATAAGGGACAGTCCCTGAACGGGATCATATCTAGGATCATCAGTCTGACCTGTCAAAGGGTGGAGAAGGAGCTATTGTCACCATTTATAGATCGGGAATGGATGCACAAAAGTAAAAGTCTGAACTGTCATTCCAGGTGAGCGTAAGGTAAGGAGAAGATGGAGCTGGACCATTTGGGGATATGTATAGCAGGGGAATGAAAGGTGATGGGTATAAACTGAAACAGGAGAAGTTCAGATTGACATGAGGAGGAGAAAAAAAAGAAAAAAAAAAAATTGCCCATGAAAGGGCCCCTCAGCATCATGGTCTGAATTCAGAGTTGATCCTACTTTGAGCAAGAGGTTGGATGAGAGACTTAAGAAAATGTTAGAAATGCAGAATTAGATCCTCAGCTGGTGCAGATTGGCTTTATCAAGCTTTGACATCTCTCATTTTCAGTCATGTTATCTAAAACGCAGTGTGCAGATCTGAAACATTGCTTTAAACCACAGTTGTTAATGAGTAGTGAACATACAGAATCAGTCTTGGCATATAAAAAGAAAGGATGGTTTTCAGCTGTGTGGCATCGGAGCTTGCTGAGACACTGATGATTTGCAATACTGTAATGTGGTGCCTGTAGAAGATGTTGTACTGCCTTCACAAAGTTCTTTGAAAGTATTTGCGCTCAGCCTTCAACAAGATATATTTAACACGTGAATTTTTCCCCCCAGGGGAATCCCACACATTAATCTCAAATTTTAAGGACGATTTATGGCATGGAAACCTGAAGTTGTTTAATCAGGTACAAACCACAGGAATGTAAATAAATTATGCAGGAGAATGAATAAAGTATTTTTAGCAGTCTGTGGGTGCAGCAGCTAAATCTGTTGTGAGTCATCCTGTGTCCTCCCTGGCAGACCTCAGATGGGATGGTTACGGGGTGAGAAATGCTGTCCAGCACAGACCTCTGCTCCCAGGTACCTGCCCTGCGGGGGCTGACTTCTAATGGAAATTGAAGTACTCAAAGCTCAAAGGCTAGAACTAATGGTGGCTATATTAACAAAGTATCATGAATGAAACTTTTATGCATAATTTAGAGTGATGTTATTACTTGATATTTGAACGTAAGGAGTCTGCTAAGATATGGTTTGATTCATCCCATTTGTTTGTTCCAATGTTTTGTGCAGGAAAAGCAAAAAAAAAAAAATGCCTGAGATGAGGATTTCGAACTTGTTTCTTCTAAATAACTGTAGGTAGATGTTATTGCTCAAAAGCTCCTTGAGAGGGCAGACCAAAAACTTGGTATGAACAATGCAAAAGAAGTTGCAAATTTAGGAAACAAGCAAAGAACAAGAATGTGAATAGTAAGAGTGGTCTATCCTGGTCCTGCACATAGAAATTCTCTGAAACTGGAGAGGGAAAGAGAAGGATGCTAGGGAAAATCGGGAATGGAGAGTCTGCTGCATGGGAAAGGTGCAAAGGGATTGTTCATCCCTTCAAAACATTATCAGATGCACCTGATCTAGCTGAATAGCTACTTGATAGTAAAGATCTGATTCCAGGGCATCTAAACCGAGTTACATCATATTAACTTTATAATAGGCACTTTGCCTATGTAAAGCAATACAAAGCACTTAGGAAGTATTTCAAAACTCTTTCCTTGAGGACATTGGGAGATTTCCCAGTGAATGATCTTGCCCCAGCTGACCCTCAGAGAGGCACTTCCGGTGCTGGAGGTAGTTGGGAGCATAAATCTGATTAAATCAAACCCCAGGCTGTATGGAAACTGTGCAAGGGAATAAAATCAGACTTTTAGTACACAATCTGGGCCCGAGTGATCCTTCCCCTTCCTGCAGACTGCAGCCATGTGGAGCTTCCCAACACTGACAGCAGCGCTGCACGCGTCTGCCATCCTTTATGGCATGGCCGTTGCCCAAAGGTCTGGGCCACATAGCAGCTGAGTGTATTCACAGCAAAATTACACGTGGCACATATATGCCAGGTCATTCATGGTTATGTTGACCGACACAGGTTTTGCGCAAATACTTGGGGGAGGAGAAAGAAAAGACAGACACCATCCCTTCATTGCAGGCTTTGGTCCAACAAGCAAGGATCCTCCATCAGAGGCGCCAGGACAAGCACCACAGCTAAATCTGTAGGACAGGTGTGGTGGTGGTAACAGCGGTGTGACTTCAGTGGTGGATGGCAGCCACTAGTGTTTGAGTTGCTCATCTACTATTAAATAGACCCCTACTGGCAACACATTCATGGGGCTAGACTGTTACAAAGTATCGATATTCGAAATACATGAATATTATGTATTCACGCACAATGCAAGCTGAGAATAATGCATACTGGATTGCTGAAGGGAAAAGAGATGTCTGGTGTCCACTGTCTTGGGTTTTGTCCCATGCAATTTAAAAAGCATTGGGGTATGTGTGGGGCAAAATTAAAAATAGCTTTTTATGAAAAAATGCAAAATAATGATCTCACCTGAAAAATGATGTTTGCAATCCTCATATATGTATTTCTAAAGTGTAGGTGTTGCTCAACATTTGCATGTCTTAATCTGAAGGCAGAGGCTTAGTTTTGCAATGCTCTGCATGCGTACAAATATAATTAATGTTTATGAAGCATTCTGAAAACTGTATTTGTTACTACTGAAAGGATCATATAGGAGCCATCTGCAGTTGTGTTTGATTTATGGGAAAAGAAGTTGCAGATTTAATTTGCAGCCTCCAAGAACTCAAGTAGATTAGTATGGAGAATATGTCCTGGGGGATGGGAAGACTGTTGGAAATGCAGTCCCCTGGAAATTACAATGGGGAAAAGGTCTCTGTTTTAAAATCTTGGGAGGTAGCAGCTTTTGTCTCCGACTTAAGGATGTGAACTTTGATGTAATTTTTCAGGGATTTACTGCTACAGGCCCAGCCAAAAATTCTCCATTTATATTTGTCCTTTTTTTTTTTTTGATATTTTGAAAACACAGAATAGTGAGGGAGGGGGGAAAAGTGAGTGATCCTTCTGAGTCATAGAACATAGATAATTAAAAGCAGATCTGCTCCTCTGCTGGGCCTGTAGTGCTTCTTGGGGGGAACATGAGCACATTAATGCTCAGCCTAATAACTCATTAGTCCTAGCTATTACTGTAGGTTGGCCAATATATAGATATATATATATTTGCTTTGCACTATTAAGTTGCACGTATCCACATTGCAGATTCTTGCGCAAGTTGTCCCAACAAAGTGACTCAGAGAGAGGGTTATAGTGCCCTGATGCTACCTGTACGTGCTTAGTAAATGATTTTTGTCCTATTTTTGGGGAATAGCCTTGTGAGTAGGCTGGAAAGTTCATTCTAGTACTTCAGTTAATTAAAAAAATCTGCATCTGCTGTGCGGGCACCTGCACTCCTGACAGCCTGAGAAGGAGTGTGGAGGAGGTTTCATGGTGCTCCATGCTGCTGCAGCCGGACAACTTTCCGTGAACTGCTTCAGAGGTGGACCGGCATTGCACTGGGCAGGGTGCAGCACCCTCCAGAGACAGCAGCATCTTCCATGCAGAAATGCAGTTCAGATGAATTCTTGAAAAATGCAAAAGCTTATAAATATTAGGGGGTGACTTAGTTAATGCTGGCATGGGTGTTGAGCCTCAGGAAGGGGACAATGCCACTTATAGTGGGACTCGCAAGGGTTCAAAAATAAAGTGTGGAGAGAGAAAAGAAAAACCAAAAAGTGCATGCTGCATGACAGTATTTAATGGGAATGAGAAGCTGAATATACATGTGCAAAATTAGATGGATAGGATATAATCAGAAGAGTTCCAGGACTTCATGAGGCTCTACAATGAATCTCCAGTTCCATGATTTTGCATAGGTTGTTCTTTGATCAAAAATATTTTACAAAGAAATCTGCTATTACAATTGCTTGAAGTTATTTTTTTTGCCCTGGCTTGCATCAAATGAGATATAGGCAGAAAAATAAGCTGGGGAACCATTACATCATGGGTCTAAGCAGAAATAAAGCACAGGAAAGACTTATAAATGCCTAGTTTTGAGAAATGCCAAGTGGAGCTGATTTTTTTTTTTAATGGTAAATGCTGGTTCAGCAAAATACACAAGTGAATATGAATTTTGATAAAATCTCATTTTGGAGCCCAAGATTTTCAGTCATATAATTTTGAAATATTTTATGCTTTTTATTTTGAGAGAAATTGATAATAAATAGTCAATGTTGGCATAAAAACTTTAATTTATTGAGAGATACATTTTTATCAAGCCAAAAATATATTTTTTGAAAATCTTGTTTCTTGGAAAATTCTATTTTTTATTTCATCCTAATTTTGGATAAGATCAATAGTGAAATTTCAATTTCTTGTAGTTTGGAAATTCTAGTCTTCATGCAGGTCTAGCGCCAGGAAGCCATGCTTTTATTGACTCCACTGGGTACTGTGGGAGCTCAGCACTTCTATAATCCATTATCCATAAACTTAGTCGTGATCTGTCTTACTGTTCAGTTCTGCTTTTCACTTAATCCACAGATATTCATATTGGATTTAGGCTGGCCTGCAAGTTCTATAACAAAATGGTTTGGACAAATGAGGAGAAAAAGGATTAAAGTTTCCTGTATCATAAAATGATAATCCTGAGTTACATGCTGTCCCAGAACCACACATGCCCCTAAACCCGTGAGATTCCCTGGAACCGAGTAAGTTTCTGATATCGAACAATGCAGTAGATCCCACTATGGTTTGCTGAGGGAAAGTGGTGAGAGTTGGGCCGGGATATATCACAGAATATGGCGGCGAGTCAGGGTCCACTATGTCCACTATTGTATCGGGGTATTTTATGACACAGGTCTCATTGGTGGTGAGGGCAAATGGCTCGGGGCACGGCACCCCTGGCGGCAGGCAGCACTCGTTGTAGGGAGACATGTGACAGATCCAGACCTGAAACACGGGAGGAGGGGAGAGGAGAAAAGGCAGTTGTTAGTCCAGCAAGAAGCTTACGTATTAGATATTAAGATTTTGGGAAGATAGGGTTGCATGCTGGATATCAAGTTTGCTGGCAAAAGGGGGGATTACAAGGGGCAAATAGTTCAGGTGATAAATGTTTGTCCCGTTTCCTTTTCCCATCCAGTAACTCTTCTGCTTCCTAAGTAACCCTTTTGAACTTCATTGTTTCAATATCTGATGATATCTTTTAGATCACTACTGTTTTCAACCTAGAACTCTCATGCTATTGCTTCTCTTCTTCCCAGGATTTTCAGTGTGTTGCACTGCTCTGTCTCACTCCTATTGCCTATTCAAACCCCAACTCAGCTCCATGTTTTAAACTTCAATTTTAATCCTCGCAGCACTGGCAAAACCAAAACATGGGGGTGAACCTAGTTACCTCATCTCACCTGGGTAGAAGTGGAACAGTATCACCTGGGATGGAGACCCACCCATCTTTTATTAGTCTCATTATATATTATCCGGATTACCTTATCTTATATTTGAAATCACACAGCTCTTTAAAACTGTACCTGATATCAAGGCCATATTTTCTTGGGCATTGTATAATTATAGATTAACAGGCTGTCCTTGCCCTGGATTGTGCCCACACTAATTAGGCAAGGCAAACAGAGTGAGGGAGAAGTGATAATTTTTTTGCTTTATCAGTGTGAAACTGATGTGGAAGAGATTAAGGGATGGCATAAAGATGGGCCTGAACTGATTTCCCAAATGAGTCCCAACATCTATCCCAGGGGTCTGTGAGAGAGACAAAATTCAGGGGAGATTTCTTGTGTCTCCATCTAAACATCTTGTTTTAGCCCCATGCCATGGTTGCCTTCTCCAGTCCTTAGGGTTGCATCTTCAGCTTTTTCCAATTGACCCTATGCCTTTGACTTGAAGGTAAGAAAAAGGCAACAACAGAATATTTTACCAGCTAAAGAGCTGGATCTGAAATGGTTAGTTTTGCCTTTGGGAAAAGAATCGCTACCACAGATCGGTCTTAAGGGCAGGAATCCTTGAGTGGTCCAACGCAGGCAAACAATTTGTCAAAGCTCATCCTAGTACTCATGAAAAGAGGTGAAGAAGGAACACTTGTACATTCCTTCTAGATTTGGAATTCAGCACTATATATTTTAAACAAAAGTAGCAGCAGTGGCTTTTTAGTAAGAAAAATCTGAGTTCCAGTCTCTGTAGGATTTTGAAAATATTTAGGACAAGTTCTCCAACTGTTAAAAGACACCATAGCTTTCTTGAAGACAGCTGAGGGTGAGAACACAATAAAAAATTATTTTTTCAATGATAATTTGTTTAATGAATCCTAGTCTTTATAATATGAAAAGAATGCTTGCTGGTATGAAATTATTGAGACTCTTTAGAGTTCTGAGGGAGTTGTATATGCCATTTCTGGTTTAGATGAACTGCTGTCCTGAACACTAACGCAGTTTGCGAATGCCAGCTTTCACCTCTGAAGTGTAGCACTTAAAATGACTTAAAACTAAAGGACAATAGAAAGTATATTTCTGGAAGAATACCCCCTTGCCATTTCCGAAGTATAACCTATCATTTGATAATATTTAGATAGTAATAAGTAATTGATTCAAAGTTGACTTACCCAGATCACCAAGGAGAAGAGTTTGAGAAAAGTGATTAGAAGAGTTCTGTGTAGCAGATGCTTTTATACACTTAGTCAAATTGCCTGGAGCATGTGACACCCTTTTTGCATGAAGTCTTAATTAGTTGCAAAACAAACTTTGCTGCATGCATAACTTCTGCAAGTAATGAAACTGTTTTGCTCTCTGTTTGTTAGCTATTGGATCCTCACGTAGTGTGCTAAATATATACTATGCCCTGCAGGTAGGACTCACTTTAACGTTTCATGGGTCAAAAAGAACTTGATATACTTCATTAACCACATTTCAGTTATACCATGAGTTGGTCAAGCGTTCTTTTATTTGCATTTTCTTTTCCCCTCAAATTCAGTCTGTGAAAGGGATTCAAGGGAGCATCAGTAGCACCATTTTCTGTCAGGGAACAGGATTTTATTTTCATTTCCCAAATTTCACCTGTTGTCCAGCATGGAAGAGAAGAGTTTTCCTCTGAAATGCTTTACAGGGCATTAAACTTAGCAGCATACAGCTGTTATCCCTCTCGGTGAATATTCATGCATGAGGAGAACAGCTCAAGAAATTTGTAGCCATTTTCCCAATGAGACTGATCCTCTCTGAAGAGGATTGATTCCCAGGGAGAGAGCTCTACGTTATCTAACATGCACTTTAGTCTTTACAAATAGCACTTGCATAGGATTTAAGTGGATTTGTTTCAGGTCTCTCTGCAGGGTTTGACCATGTTGCAATTAAAGGCAGGTAGATGCCACCCATGTTTTTTTTTTTGCCACTGACTCAAAGTGAAGTCACAGAGCTGAGTTGTGTTTTGTTCCCCCCCTCAACTTTTTGACCGGGTTGAAAAGGGTAATATTATAGGAAAGGGAAGGTTGCAATGGACTGTACTCTGAAACTGGTGTTTCCATCCAGGCTGTGTTTTTCTGTGACAGTACTAAGGTCAAGACTGGGGTGGGGGGGGGAGTACACAAGAAATAGCTCTATCCCGATGAGAACTTAATTTAACACAAATGAGACATAAGTTTAATATAAGACTACCAAAAAAGTGGAGAAAATGAGGGCTGTCAGTTTGTCAAGATTTTTATGAATGAGCCAGACAATGGATTTAAAAAAATGTTTTTATAAACACTTTAAAGAGGAAATCAATATGACAGGAGTATCATGTTAAAGGAGGAGAGGGAAATCAGGATTTACATGGAAAGAGATTTCTGAAAAAGCCACCAGTTAGTGCAGCTAGGAATTTGTTTGCGTAACAGTCACCTGACATGCTAGGTTATAAATCAAACAGTTTTTTTAATACATAAAAGGTATTATTAATTAAAATCTTATTATAATACCAGGGATAGGGATCACTTACATATTTGGGGACACACTTAAGTAGTACAATACAACTCACTGTCTTGCATTAACGTACCTGATGCACAATGCTTTATCTTCATAAATGACTTGGAATCAGTCTGAAATCTTTTGTTCTGTTCTCATAAATGCTTTTGCCTTAGGACCCTTGCTAGCATCCTCCCAAGCTACAGATAATTTATGATATGAAGGAAAATTTTACGTAAATAATAATTATGAACAAAGGAATCCTTCCTCCCAGTTTGCAAGGCAAGAAAGGGAGGTATGTCATCTTCCTAGCACCACACAATGGTTGCCCTTCACTTTGAATATAAATCTTGGGAAAGAATTAATAGTTTTGATAGTGGAGTCTTTGCCATGAGGTTCCAGGCAGGGCCTGATGGCTGTTTTAAGACAGTGAGGTTTAGGATGGGACTGAAAAGCTTTCTGGGACTGGAGTAACTAAGAAAACAAGCCAGCCGAGAGGATTCCAGTGAGGACTTCCCTGTTCGGGATGAAAGGTGGTATTGCCACTTTATCCAGGTACATGGGGATCCCTAAAGGCTCCTCCTTTAAGGGACAGAGATGCACCAGCTGCTCTGGAGAAGGTAAAGATCTAAGGCTGAAATATATTATTTTATTACCACTTCACAGCCCTACAGAATGACTGGAGTCAAGGCTGGTGCAACTTTGCATAATGTAGTACATTTATTTGTAGCCGATTTTCCCATGCTTTGGTCCCTTTTCATCTCTTTGCTCCATCCTGGTTAGGAAACTTGGCGCTCAGACTGACTCCCTGCTAGATATGTTGTGCTCACTCCTGTGCATCAGCATGCCTTCAGTCCTTGTGGGGATTACGAGACCATTTCCACTGTTTGGTCTAAAATATTTCAAAATCAAATCTGGCTGCTTCGAGTTATGGGAAAAAAAATTGCCTATTCCTTCTGCATAACATACGTAAGAGAAAGCCGTTCCTATTCGCTGAAGGCAGCTGTTCTTCAGGGAGGCAAAGGATTTTTTTCTACAAATTAAGAGCTCTGTCTCTTATTTCTCATATTGATTTTCAGCATGTGAATCTGGGGGGGAACACCGAGTGAAGCAGGTGCTTCACTTTTTGCCAGAAGGTGGCCAAAATAAATAGTCTGGAGTAAAAAGGTGGGTTTGCGTTTCACTCTTAGCACTGTTTGGACTTTTCTTTTTTGAGTAAAATGTTACTACACCTTAGGTTGTTTTTTTAGGGCCATAATAAGAAATGTGAAAAATGAGTACAGTTTTCTGATTAAAGTAGGCTTTTTGAGGGCTCCAGGCAAAAGAGGAGTAAAAGCAGGTGGGAATGTCCTAAGATTTACCTCTAATTAATCTGCCTAAGCACTGCTCTGCCACTGAGGAGCTATGTAACATTAAAGCTGTGCAGCAGGATTCATTTGGCTGAAAAGTCTTGTATACATATACAGGGAGATGAATATATATTTATTTATATATGTTGATTTTCATTCAGAATTCATTTAGTAAGCTTTAGTTCTTGCAATTTAACTACAGATAAAGAAAACAATTGGTTGTAACAATATAAAATTTGCACAACATGCTGCTCATAAGCCAAGTGAGGGTAAACGTTAAAAACTTATAGGTAAAAAAAAAAAATCCAATTTTTAACTGACTGTAAACCACTGTAGGCACTGTTCTTAAGGAGGAAAGCTATCGCATTCAGTAGATCCCTTAACTACTGGAATTGCCCCAGTAGACAAAGCAGCAAGACACCCCGTGACGGTCCAGGTGTAGAGTCCTGCAGCAGGAGAGGCTCACGGGGTTGGTGTGAAGAAGCCCAAGAGCGGTGGTGGCTGTGGGGTGGCAGCTCCTTCCCTGCATCTGGGGGAGCCGAGTGGCCCTGGACATCGCCTGAACAAAGGCAATGCTCCATGGAGGTTTTCCACAAGTGCTTGGGACAAATCAATATGATCTTTAATAAACATTACAGGAAGATAGCTGGAAATGCTTGGCAAGACAAACTTTAGCTGCCATCTATGCTCATCTTCTGTAGCTGAAGCATTTTATGCCATTAATCCAGGCTTAGAGTAACCTGTGCTCCTCTTATGGGCCTTCTCTTTTCCAAATACTGTCCCAGAGGCTGCTCAGTGCTTCGTGTTCATTGCACCCTCTTTTTACAGCCCCTTATGCCATAGCATGTTGTGGGACTCCTCGAGACTTTTACTCTCTTTGCAGTTTTGGGCACTATAAAAATGCGACCTCCCACTTCCCTTGCAGCTTAATTTTTCATTGCCTTTGGCAAATTTTAATTCTAGATGTTATCTAGGCTTAATAGTGAAACACAGAGGCTAAATGAATTGTCAGAGGTCACTTGGTGAGCAAAAGGAACAGCCTGGAGTAAAACAGGCTTTCCTCATTGGCATTTATCATATTATTTATAATTTGAATTCCAGCAACTCTTTGAAGTCTTAACTGAGATTGCATTGCATCAGGCAAACAAAGGGCGAGTCCCCACACAGGACAACAACCGTTCAAACTGATTAGACCTGAGAAACAAAAGAGAAGGGATTACTATCTCTTTTACAAATGCAACATTAATGCACAGGGGTCAAGGGAGGGGCTGTCAGTACAGAAACGTACAGTGAGCACTTTTTGGTATGTTCTAAAATGTCTTTTCCAGTTTTACTTAGGAAATCTGTGGCAGTCAGGAAGTAAACACAGACTTGAGTTTTAATAAATTGTTTAATTTTAAGAGCACGCATTATATTCACATTCTCCCGGTGCTGTTTCCACAATAAACTGAGGATTTGGTGTAACAGCTCAGTCTATAGGATGACTGAAGTGTGTACAACTTCAGCAACTAGGCCAGTGGTTTGGACACCGGAACATCCTTCTCTGGGATAGTCATGTTTACAGGAAAGACAGGAGACCCGAAGTTGAATCTGAGAGATAAGTGTCCAAAGGGATTAGGAAACCTAGCGTAGCGGGGATGCACTTGCTCTGAACAAAACGTAGCAATTCAATAGGGCTGAAAAATTCTCAACTTGTGCTTTTTTTTTTTTTTTTATTTCCCCCTTACTTGGAATGAATAGTGAACATTGATTTTTTTTTTAAGATTTTTAGATCTCCGCCCCGAGAAAAAAGGGCCAAGTTTTTAAAGCTGTTTAAAGTATTTTAAGACACCATCCCTAGTTAAAATTTGTGGCTTCATTTATGTATTTTGAAACCTAAGCTGTCACCTAAGAAATCTGCAATTACCAATGCCTGCAAATTACTAACTGTAGAGTAATGATCTTTGTTAAAAAAATAATACCCTTTAAACTAAAATCCTACATCAAAAATCATCCCTTAGGTAATGGTTGGTTACCAAGGAACAATTGTCTCAACATGAATTTATCTGCTTTTCTGAAGAGAAGAGTTAAAGAGGGAAAAATAAAGAAAACAAATAAAGCAAAGAATAAGAAGTGGGAAATTTCTTAAATTGATGGAAAGTTTAAAGAAGCCTTTTGTGTGTGAGGTCCTAATTAACTACCCAGATTATTTTTTTCCAAGACTAAGTTCTGCATACTGTCTGCATGTGTCAGGCTACCCTGATTTGCATGTTTTCTGACCTTCACATTCTGCTCACGTTCTTCCATTAGAGATGTACAAGAGCCTAATCCTTCACTCAAATCACTCTCCTGACACCTCTGAAAAGGCCTCTAAGTCTTTATTAAGGGTCTTAATAAAGGGTCTTTATTTTGTTATTCCTTTATCGATATGAGTGGTTCAGCTCTTTCCGAGACCCCTCACCTAAATGCAAACAAGATGCAGAGATCGTGCATGCTTATACAATTATTCTCTGTTTTCACATACATAGCAAGCGAGCAAGTGCGTGTTTGTGTAATTTCTGAGAAATCGGTGTTGTCTGAGATGGTTCAGGTTTTCTCTGCAACAAGTTTCATCAGTTGCCTATTCTGAGAAATCTGGCTGCAGTGCAAAGCTACTTTTCAAATGAAAATCAAACAAAAATGTAGTATGGCACAAGCACCTTAATACATAACTCGAGAGTGTACATTAATAACCTTGACACATATTCTAGGGTGACTTTGTAACTCTGTTTTAAAACACTGCAATCATGCTGGAAACTTAAAATATGATAATAAGTGTTTTGCATTTATAAATCATTAATGAGAGTTTGCAAAGTGCTTTGAAATCCTTTAATCTGAAACTTCTGCAGGCCGTTCCCAATGACTGTCATTGCTTTGGGATCTTTACAAAGACATGTACTTTACAGAAATAATTTAGAAGATGAGGACGACAGATTGAATGAATTATTAAAAAAAGGAAAATACTAGCAACTAAGAAAATGAAATGGTTTTCAGAGAAAGGTGGTAGAGCATGAGCGCTTTTTATACTGAAATCTCCCAATCTTCCACAAGATAAGATGGTACCCCAGCAGCGGCAGCATCTTACCCAAAGGGATTTATTTGCATAGTTACAGCAGATTGTACGTTAAACCTGCAAAGAGGGTTTTTTTACACCCCACTACAAATGTAATCTCAGCATTAGGGGGGAGAGAGAGTCCTCTTTGCTGCTCATCAACCTTGTCCAAACAGCTGACTGCTAAGACTGGCTGCTGCAAAATTATACCCCCTGTCTGAGGGCAGGATCCAGCTTCTCTGGAGTACGGGAGTACAAAAATTAAGGAGCAAAGAAAAACAAATTCCTTCTCCCTATATATCAGGTCATATGAACTCACTCTCACTAAGCACGCAGGTTCCTTGGGTATGGCCGATGACAGAAGTCACTAAAGTAATAGTCATGATCTTTGGTATTGCTTCATACAGAGCTTAGTGATTCCCTGTAATCCCTCCTCTGGGATCCCTGTGAGTCTGGCTTCAGAGCTGGGTGAGCTGTGAGAGACATCCAGGGAGACAAAATTAAAAAGAAGCCACCCAAACCACTCCTGCTTTAAAACAAAAGCTAAGGTTCGCCCACACCAAAAAATGATGAGATTTTGGTTGCCAAAGCCATGATGCCTCAAAGGATATAGATTTTTAGAAATTATTTGCCTTGCAAACAAGGCATCTCAGAGCTGTTCCAAATTTGAAGCCAGAAGTAACTAGTAGTTTTGAAAGTCTGTTCATACTTTCCAAGAAGCGAACTCCAGCTCCAGCCCATCTGTCTTCTGTCCTTACGTGTACCACAGCTAAATATGATTTGAGGGAAAAGATGACTGGGCAACAAGAGCATCAGACTGATGACAGGCAGCCTACTAAAAACGCTAGCAGTTGTGCCATTGAAGAGGGGCCAGCTCTTGAAATACACTCACAGAAAGGGAAAATAATCTGACACTGAGATGACTTGTATCCTGAGAAAAAATTGATTAAAATTATACAGCTTTACCCTTCATGGTAGAAATCATTGCAATGACATAAAAAGCCATGGAACGGAGTTTATTTGCATCTGCTGGGGGCCAGGGTCACCTGCTGGGGTCCAGGGTCACCTGAGACTGTAAGGGGTGAGTGGGATCTAATATGAATGCAGTGTAGGAAAAAAAAAAAAGGCATTATGAGGGAAGGAATCATGACCTGATTAGGAGCTGATTAATGGAATGACATACGTGACTTTGATCTGTTTATCTTAAAGGGATATTATTACTCAGTGCATGGGTGTCTGAAGCCAATACCACACTTTAATAACACAGCACTCTGCATGTATAAATCATTAATGAATACTTGTGATATGACATTTGATTTAAGGAGGATGCAGAGCTTCCTGATAAGAGTTATTGCCCTAGGGATCCCTCCAACACACCTCACAATTTAGAAGGGATTTACAGGGAAAAGTTTTTACCCCTCTATTAGAGAAGCAAACAAGTAGCAAGTAAACAACTCCAGGCAGGAAATCTGTCTGTAGGGAAGGGCAGATCTCAGGGTACGCAAGACACTTTTCCTGACTAGCTTGTCCTGTGGGCTGACAGCTACAGCTTTTGACACAACAGCCCAAAGATGAGCTACGTAGGGACAAAAAAAGTCTTTGTCATCCTTGGTGGCTGCAGCTTTTCACCCTGATTCTTACTGGCAGACCCTTTAATCAGGGTTGATGTCCCAATAAGCATCCCAGGGATCAACCAAAGCTTGAGTGCAGAATGACGCTTTATCTATCAGAAAGGGTTAGGATGGCCAGAAATGTCCTTTTCTAAAGAATAAGAAACAAAATACCAGTTTCTCTCTAGACAACAGATTGAAATAGAAGTGATTACACTATATCAGGCTTTTCAGTGCAATAATGTGTCATGGCAAGTCTCAGACTCTTCCTGGTCTAGCCTGAAGGAGCCCACCTACAGCGGGGTCACTGGATGTGAATTTTTGCTATGAATCTGGAGCAGATGTATGGCGCTAGCTCTGCAGGTAGGCAACTTAGTCTTCTCCTGGTAGAGCTGAGGAAATTATTTTTCCCTGAGAAGGACATGCTGTGAAAGATAAAGGGAGAGAAGCAATAACTTGGGACTTATACAAAACATATTTTGTGGTAACAGCAGGGACAGGCACAGAGCTTGTGGCAGCAGGCTAATGCCTGAGAAAGTGGATGGTTTGTGTTGGTGATTTCCAAAAATCCCATGTTCCAACCTTATTTTGTTGCCCAGTGTTGCTGCATTATATAGTAATAAGAATTTAGAATAGCTGTGGATCTGCTCCAGAAGTTTTATGAAAGGTTATTATTATGACACACACAAAACTACTTTCTAATGAAAAAATTAATAACCCTGGTTTCTGTAGCTGTTAAATATTGACTACTTAGGGAGTAACCATGACTCTCGAATTTAAAGCGATGTTATTATCCAAGTGACATAACTATTTAAATTTTGTCATATATTGCAATATTTACATAGTATATACACTTTGTATGTCTCAACCATTAATGAATATTTGGGACTAACTTTGAAGTTCTTTCCTTTAAAGAAGCCAAAGGAGAAGCTTCAATATTGTTATACAGCCGTGGGGATCTGCAGACAGACACACCTCAGTGGCTTCTAAATATGTAATGGAGGTAAACGAAAGATCAAGATTCTGATATTGCTAGGTAGAAAACTTTAAGTGAAATATACTTTTTGGAATGAAAGAATATTTAATAAAAACATTTCCATTAATCCTGGAATTGATCGCTTATTCCACCTCAATGATTACTACAGGATGCATTCCCAATGATTTTGGTTTTTCTCTGTATTGGATTCTTAAAATAATAAAAATAAAATCACAAATCCGGGTGTGATGTTTTGTAGGAACTCTGCTGGGTGGATAATTTTATCCCTTCACAGTCAGTTTATTTCTTGTTTTGCTGTAGTCGTGATGTATTAGGCTCTGTTTTAATGAATGAAATTAAACATTTCTCTCTTCGGAAATGTTTCATGTAATGGTGTAAAAATTTAAGCTTCAGTCTTTCTTCATTTTTCTTTATTTGGTTAGCCGAAATTACCAACTCAAATTATTTGAATGTAGTATAAATTATTGGTTGCTACCCCACCTGAATGAAGCATTTGGTTTCCTGTGTTTGGGTATGGTAATAAATCAACTGAAAGTATGTGACCAAGCATTTGCATGGATGCCATCTTCTCATGTGTCCTCAATTGCTTTAATTTCTTTCCTACAGGAGAGTTGTCTGAATACTGTAAGTGGACATTCTGGATACCAATTTGTTATGCCAGTACATAAAACCTTAGCATACTACACCCCTAATTAGACCAGGGAAACAACTTGTCCAATAGCCCACATCCAACATCAGATGCTGAACAGTATGTTTCCACTGAGAAAAGCTTTGTAGAATGATTCTGGTTTGCTTTAAAAAAACACCGATTTGCTGTGCTAAATTCCTAAGTCAGCATCTCTCAACACCTGCAGCACTTTTTCCATTGAGTTTCATCTCAGACATTTAATGGGATGTTTTTGTATCTTCTACTATCACAGTCTTCATTGCTGTCAGTACATGGATGATTGAAAGTCCTGTTGCGAGAAGAGTTTTTTTCTGTACTTCTTAGGTGTCTGGACTGTCTGATATTGCACAATGGATTTTAATTGATATCTTGAATGTGCAATTCAGTATCTGGCCACGTAGAAACAGCTGACCTGTCTAACTCATTGTCCTTGTACAGACTGAACATGAGTCCATAAAGTCTGAAAGTTTTCAGTCTCCGCTTGGCAAGATAATTCTCAGTCTGACTGATGTCAGGAAATTATTTTCCTTACAAGTAGTTTCTCCATTTTCTGACTCCATGTAAAAACATAAGATATCCAAACAGACGTCGGGTTACTACTGGAAGAAGGGAAGGAAAAAACACTCTTTGAGTCTTTACAGAAATTCCTGTACAGGTCAAGGGGCAAATTATTTCTAAAAATGGCTTGAAATGTTAAGTTGGTTCGGAAGAAGACACTTTTTAAAACATTCTGATGGTACCATGTTGTGTGTTGAGAATTAAAAGTAGTTGGAGATTCTACAAAATTAGAAGATAGTGACACAATAAGCTATAAACCATGATGTGTTTTCTAAAATAAAACGGTTAATGTTGCCTAACAAACTAAAAATTTGCTACAGAGTATGTGACCTAATTAGACATTTTCCTAAAAAAAAAAAAAAATTCACTCTCAATGGGAGATTCAAAATAGATATGTGGTGCAATCCTAAGAAACAGAGAAAAGAACCTGGAAGTATATTTGCACAAATCATGCAAATTTTCCAATTATGTAACTAAGATGAATCTCGCATCATTCTAGTTTGTAAATGGCCCTATGAAAGACAAGCCAGTGACTAAAATGACAGACAGAGGAGGAAAAATGCATTGCTTTCCAAGCAGATCACCATAAATGTCTAAATTACTTGAATTGACAGTGCTGTGCATGAAATTCATTTGATCTCTAACTATGTCATATAAAACAAGGCTCTAGGGTGGAATGGGCACGCCATTAGCAAGAAATGGGGAGGTAAGATTGCAAGTACCAAATAAAAGACTATTTCAGCAACAGGGAGTGCTTTACGTACAAGATGAGCTTGTTGGTAAACACATTACATGTGCAAAGGGTGCCTGTGGGCCCGGGGCGGTGTGGACCAGTATAAAAGCCAGTCCAACTGCAGGCTCCCGCATCCACTTCTCTTGCCTTCTCCTCCGTGGTGAGCAAGGTGAGCTGCAAATGCCTTCAACTGTTTCTTGTCTGTCTCCTTTTTCTCTTTGCCTTTTGGCCTCGACCGAGTCTTTGCCTCGGTGTAACTTCTGCTGAGAGCCTTGTTCCTTGCTCCTGCTCCCAGCCTCTCTGTTCTCTTTGCCGCACGGGAGGGAGGTGGGAGAAAGTCTTGGGCTCTCTTTGCGGGGAAAGCATGGGGCCGGGACTCCTAGTACTCTCTCCTTCCCTGCAAAGCCTGTCCCTGCTCCCCAGCCTGTGCCTCTTCTCTTGCCGAGCAGGCTGTCAGGCTGCGCCTCACATGCTGCCTCTGCTTTCCCTGCCTTCTCTCCCAGGTGCACCTCCGTCCCACAGCCATGTCCTGCTACGATCTGTGCCGTCCCTGTGGCCCAACCCCGCTTGCCAACAGCTGCAACGAGCCCTGCGTCAGGCAGTGCCAGGACTCCCGGGTGATTATTGAACCATCTCCCGTGGTGGTGACCCTGCCCGGACCCATCCTCAGCTCCTTCCCCCAGAACACCGCTGTGGGATCCACCACCTCCGCGGCCGTTGGCAGCATCTTGAGTGCTGAGGGAGTGCCCATCTCCTCGGGGGGCTTTGGCCTCTCTGGCCTTGGTGGCCGCTACTACGGCAGAAGGTGCCTGCCCTGCTAAAGGCGGGCTGGACGTCCAGTGAGTGCATCGACCAGGAAGCCCAAAGCCATGTGCCGGACTGAGGATGGAGCTGCTGGCCAGGGTTTCCAGAGGGGCTGAGCACCCTCATGCCCTCCTGCAAAGGTGCCAGCCTGTGCTGTCTGGAAACACGGCCAACTGATGTCTTCTTCTTCTCCTGCGTTCTTCTCCGCATCACGAGTCCCTGTTGTCTCCTGCTCTCCTGTGCCGTGGCTTCATCCTGAAGCAAGTTGAGAGGGGGCCCTGCTCATCACCCCCTCCCCATGTGTGTGTGGGAGGAACATGCGTGTCCCATTGCTGTGAAGGGGTGCCTGACCGTCAGCTGCCCTTGTAGCAGCCTGGCCCGGGTCCCTTCCACCATGCACTGCTTTGTTTCACTCTTTAGACTCATTAAAGTTTATGCTGCATTGTAGCTTGAGGTCTCCTCGTGTTCCTTCCCTCCTGGGATGCCCAGCCAAGCTGTCCAGGGGCAAATGGGATGCCGTGGAGGGGGAAAGGGTGGGTGGGTAAGGGCCAATGGTGGATGTCTCTCTTGTGCCTGTAGGAGCTCAGTACCCTCAAGGGCCATGGTCACTGGAAGAGGCACGGGGCTTTGGAGGGGTGTGTGGTATTGTCTGAGTATGCCAAGGGTGGCCAGGAGTTCCCCCAAGGGACACGTGAGTACCAAGCAAGGCTGGATACTGGCTTCCAGTTGGTGAGGCAAGCCATTGGCCTGCTGGAAGACGTTTCTGTGCAGGCTAACGCCCACCTGGCCAAGGCTCTGGTCTCATGTTACCACTTGCAACGTGTCCCTTGCCCTTCCGTCCTCCAAGCACTTCTTCCAAGCCCTGGTACTGGAGGGAGTCCCAAAGGAGCTGAAGGGAGACGTGGCAGGCAGGGCAGCTGCGTGAAGGGAGATGTGAGCCCTCTGCTAGATTTTTGGCAGAATGGGGATGGGCTGAGCATGGGTGTGTAAAATGGGGAGAAGAGGGGGACTGACACACAGGGATCATCCTCCCTCATGTGGAAGTGACGGGGAGCTTTGGTGACATGTCCTGGAAACTCTGAGGAGGTCTAGAAGGGAGCAGGAAAAGCATCTTTGCCCCCATCGGAGCTGTCTTGTGGTCAGAAACGTTAGGTGTTTACAGAGTCCTTCTGTGTGTGCCACTGTGTCCTGAAGGGCCGTGAGTCTGGAGGAGATGTGCAGCAGATCGTCCAGAAGCCTCAGTCAGCTGCTGTGCAGGCTGTGCCTGGAGAGGTCCCAAGCAGTGATCCTTTTGTGCCTCGAACCAGGCCTCAAGGCTGGGAGGCTGAGGGAGTGGTACCCTGCCAGTTCTGGCCTCAGTCCCTCCTTCCCACTCCCTTGTCCTCCGCCGGTAATACTTTGGTCCTGCTGCTCCGGTCGTGCTTCAGGTAGAGTAGGAGGCGCCTCTTGTGCCGTGCTCCTCCGACTGTCCTTGCGGAGACTCGTGGACGCTGCTTGCTGCTGAGCAGGGTTGGGTGTCCTGTGGAAATCCTGCCAAGCATGTGGTCGTGCCTGGTGTGCCAGCAGTCTGGATGGGCAGCGCAGAAGTTGTGGCAAAGACGCGGGCGGGCAGAAGGACGTGTATCGATTGGCCAGCATGTGCCTTGGTCCCTAGGGTGCCTCCACCTTTGTCAGAGGTGTCCAGCAAAGAGTGTTGGGAGGGGAACAGCCTTTGTTCTTAACCACTGGTAGTCTGCTGCTTCAGGTGGGTAGGGATGAGGGAGAGAAGGAAGATGGCAAAAGAGCAAAGCTCAGTCTCGGAGAGAGAGTCTAAAACCCAAGAGCAGAGGGGCCCTGCCTAGAAAGACGCTGCCTAGTACAGCGTGAGTGCGCATAGCATGAGGGAGAGGGAGTGATGGTGCGGAGCCTTGCATGGGGCTGTCGAGGCTGAAGCCTGAGGGCTATGAGGAGAGCTGCCCCATTCATCAGGAAGCACTTTAAAGGGAGGCCCTGGAGGGCAAGGCGATGGCATCACCTGGCGTGGAGGGGTGCTCCTCATCAGTGGCTGCATCATCTGCCTGTGCTGCTGTGTCATTTCCCCTGGAAACATTTTGCCCTCTAATACTGTCACTTGAAAGGAGCCTGTCAGGCTGAATGGGCATGGCATGAACAGGGAAATGAAAAGGCAGCGTTGCAGGGTGCAAATGAACCCCCAAAATTCTTTAATTGAGGAGCTTTGCATGCAAGATGAGCCTGTTGGTAAACACATTACATGTGCAAAGGGTGCCTGTGGGCCCGGGGCGGTGTGGACCAGTATAAAAGCCAGTCCAACTGCAGGCTCCCGCATCCACTTCTCTTGCCGTCTCCTCCTTGGTGAACAAGGTGAGCTGCAAATGCCTTCAACTGTTTCTTGTCTGTCTCCTTTTTCTCTTTGTCGTTCGGCCTCGACCGAGTCTTTGCCTCAGTTATCTTTTGCTGAGACCATTGCCAGTCATCTCTCTTGTCTTTGCCACACTGGGCTGAAGTGGGAAAAGATGGTATCTGTGTTTGCAGGGCCCAGTTGGGGACCGTGTCGCCTTATGTTCTCTTCCTCCCTACGCAGGCTGTCCCTGCTCCCCAGCCTGTGCCTTTTCTCTTGCCGAGCAGGCTGTCAGGCTGCGCCTCACATGCTGCCTCTGCTTTCCCTGCCTTCTCTCCCAGGTGCACCTCCGTCCCACAGCCATGTCCTGCTACGATCTGTGCCGTCCCTGTGGCCCAACCCCGCTTGCCAACAGCTGCAACGAGCCCTGCGTCAGGCAGTGCCAGGACTCCCGCGTGGTGATCCAGCCCTCTCCCGTGGTGGTGACCCTGCCCGGACCCATCCTCAGCTCCTTCCCCCAGAACACCGCTGTGGGATCCACCACCTCTGCTGCCGTTGGCAGCATCCTGAGTGAGGAGGGAGTGCCCATCTCCTCGGGGGGCTTTGGCCTCTCTGGCCTTGGTGGCCGCTACTGCGGCAGAAGGTGCCTGCCCTGCTAAAGGCGGGCTGGACGTCCAGTGAGTGCATCGACCAGGAAGCCCAAAGCCATGTGCCGGACTGAGGATGGAGCTGCTGGCCAGGGTTTCCAGAGGGGCTGAGCACCCTCATGCCCTCCTGCAAAGGTGCCAGCCTGTGCTGTCTGGAAACATGGCCAACTGATGTCTTCTTCTTCTCCTGCGTTCTTCTCCGCATCACGAGTCCCTGTTGTCTCCTGCTCTCCTGTGCCATGGCTTCATCCTGAAGCAAGTTGAGAGGGGGCCCTGCTCATCACTCGCTCCCCATGTGTGTGTGGGAGGAACATGCGTGTCCCGTTGCTGTGAAGGGGTGCCTGACCGTCAGCTGCCCTTGTAGCAGCCTGGCCCGGGTCCCTTCCACCATGCACTGCTTTGTTTCACTCTTTAGACTCATTAAAGTTTATGCTGCATTGTAGCTTGAGGTCTCCTCGTGTTCCTTCCCTCCTGGGATGCCCAGCTAAGCTGCTCAATGGGAAATCACAGAATCGCAGCATGATTGAGGTTGGAATGGTCCTCGGGAGATCATCTGGTCCAAACCCTGCTCAAGGAGGTCTACCTAGAGTCCGTTGCTTTAGGTCCAGATGGCTTTTAGCTATCTCCAAGGTTGGCAATGTGTTCCAGTGCTTGGTGATCCGCACAGTGAAAAAGTGTTTCCTGACTTTCAGGTGGAGCTTTCTGTGTTTCCTTTTGTGCCCGTTGCCTCTGGTCCTGTCAATGGGCAGCACTGAAAAGAGCAAAACTCCTTCCTCCTTGCACCTTGCCTTCAGTTATTTAAATACCTCAATGAGGCCCTCCTCCCCCAAGCCTGCTCTTCCCAGCGCTCACTCTTTCCTCATATGTGCGACGCTCCAGTCCCTTCATCATCTGCGTGGCCTTTCCTTTGACTCTCTCCAGTATGTCTGTGTCTCTCTCGCACTGAGGAGCCCGGAACTGGACACAGTACTCCCGGTGTGGCCTCCTGAGTGCTGAGTGCAGGGGAAGGATCAAGTCCCTCACCCTGCTGGAAATACTTTGTCTAAAGCAGCCCAGGGTACAAATATATATGTTGCATTAGCAAATGTGATCCCACACAGGGTAATGGGGTGGCTGAAAGAATGTGGTGCACTTGCATCCTGTTGAGGGGTTGAGAGTGGGTGTCCCACTGAGATGGTCACCTGGAGGGGACTGTCCTTTACGTGTGACAAAGCCATCCAAAGTCACCCACATCCCCTTGTCCTGAACACACCAGGCTTGTTGTGTCTCTCAGCAAATGCCTGCGATGCCTTCGTCGGCTCCAAGACGTGTGTGGTGTGTGACAGATGGCCAAGGACTTGTACCCCTCCACTTCTGCCCCCAGACCATCTCTCTGTGCCCCTCAGGCCCCTTTCTGAAGGACTCGGCAATGTTGGCAGAGCTGCACGGTCACTGCTTGGGAGTTTCCATGACCTGTGGCCCATGACACTGAAAGCAGGGCGCTTAGCAAGTCCTTCTCCATCCCCTGCCCACCAGAGGAAGGAAAGAAAGGAACTCTCCAGGATGCAGCCATTGTGTCTTCCTGCCCCTCTGCCCTGAACTGTAAGAGCACCAACAGCAGGGAAGGAAGTAACCTTGCTCGTGTGTGAAGTTGTCACATAGTTGGTGATGTAGGAGAGGACAAGCTGCCTGTCCTTTCCTCCCACCTGCTCTAGTCCTCCATGGGTGATGTTTTGCCTGTTATTGAGTTGGTGTGCAGGATCAAAGAAGCCTTGGGCTATGGCAGCCTTGGGGATGAAGAAGGAAGAGTTGGGAAGCCCCAGCACTGACCCTTGGTGCTGGGAGCGGGGCGGGGAGTAGACCTCGTGTGTGCTGGAGAGGATTGTCTCTGCTTCTCAAATATCCTTCTCCTGTTGACTGGAGGCTGCTGGAGGCTCTCCAGATAAGGTAAGGAAAGGCAAAGAGCATATGGATTTCTCTTGATGTTAAATTGCTGAGCCTAAAACCCTACAGGGTATCCAAGGTGACTGGGAAATTCATGCCTAAATTTGATGGAGTGAGGTATTAGGTTACGCAATGGATACAGTGACTCCTGTCACAGAAAATTCTTTTTAAGTCTAGCATTGTATTTTAGGGTTGCAAGAAAACATGCCCCGTTCATTATGAGAATCCTTAAAGTCAGACCCTGGAGGGCAAGGCGATGGCATCACCTGGGAGGTGGGACACTCCTCATCACTGGCTGCACCATCTGCCTATGCTGACGGGTCGTTTCCCCTGGAAACATTTTGCCCTCTAATACTGTCACTTGAAAGGAGCCTGTGCGGCTGAATGGGCATGGCATGAACAGGGAAATGAAAAGGCAGCGTTGCAGGGAACACAAGCAGTGTCCCCATTTCTGTAATTGTGATGCTTTGCATGCAAGATGAGCCTGTTGGTAAACACATTACATGTGCAAAGGGCGCCTGTGGGCCCGGGGCGGTGTGGACCAGTATAAAAGCCAGTCCAACTGCAGGCTCCCGCATCCACTTCTCTTGCCTTCTCCTCCGTGGTGAGCAAGGTGAGCTGCAAATGCCTTCAACTGTTTCTTGTCTTTCTCCTTTTTCTCTTTGCTTTTTGGCCTCGACCGAGTCTTTGCCTCGGTGTAACTTCTGCTGGGAGCCTTGCTCCTTGCTCCTGCTCCCAGCCTCTCTGTTCTCTTTGCCACACGGGAGGGAGGTGGGAGAAAGTCTTGGGCTCTCTTTGCGGGGAAACCATGGGGCCGGGACTCCTAGTACTCTCTCCTTCCCTGCAAAGCCTGTCCCTGCTCCCCAGCCTGTGCCTCTTCTCTTGCCGAGCAGGCTGTCAGGCTGCGCCTCACATGCTGCCTCTGCTTTCCCTGCCTTCTCTCCCAGGTGCACCTCCGTCCCACAGCCATGTCCTGCTACGATCTGTGCCGTCCCTGTGGCCCAACCCCGCTTGCCAACAGCTGCAACGAGCCCTGCGTCAGGCAGTGCCAGGACTCCCGGGTGATTATTGAACCATCTCCCGTGGTGGTGACCCTGCCCGGACCCATCCTCAGCTCCTTCCCCCAGAACACCGCTGTGGGATCCACCACCTCCGCGGCCGTTGGCAGCATCTTGAGTGCTGAGGGAGTGCCCATCTCCTCGGGGGGCTTTGGCCTCTCTGGCCTTGGTGGCCGCTACTACGGCAGAAGGTGCCTGCCCTGCTAAAGGCGGGCTGGAGGTCCAGTGAGTGCATCGACCAGGAAGCCCAAAGCCATGTGCCGGACTGAGGATGGAGCTGCTGGCCAGGGTTTCCAGAGGGGCTGAGCACCCTCATGCCCTCCTGCAAAGGTGCCAGCCTGTGCTGTCTGGAAACACAGCCAACTGATGTCTTCTTCTTCTCCTGCGTTCTTCTCCACATCACGAGTCCCTGTTGTCTCCTGCTCTCCTGTGCCATGGCTTCATCCTGAAGCAAGTTGAGAGGGGGCCCTGCTCATCACTCGCTCCCCATGTGTGTGTGGGAGGAACATGCGTGTCCCGTTGCTGTGAAGGGGTGCCTGACCGTCAGCTGCCCTTGTAGCAGCCTGGCCCGGGTCCCTTCCACCATGCACTGCTTTGTTTCACTCTTTAGACTCATTAAAGTTTATGCTGCATTGTAGCTTGAGGTCTCCTCGTGTTCCTTCCCTCCTGGGATGCCCAGCTAAGCTGCTCAATGGGAAATCACAGAATCGCAGCATGATTGAGGTTGGAATGGTCCTCGGGAGATCATCTGGTCCAAACCCTGCTCAAGGAGGTCTACCTAGAGTCCGTTGCTTTAGGTCCAGATGGCTTTTAGCTATCTCCAAGGTTGGCAATGTGTTCCAGTGCTTGGTGACCCGCACAGTGAAAAAGTGTTTCCTGACTTTCAGGTGGAGCTTTCTGTGTTTCCTTTTGTGCCCGTTGCCTCTGGTCCTGTCAATGGGCAGCACTGAAAAGAGCAAAACTCCTTCCTCCTTGCACCTTGCCTTCAGTTATTTAAATACCTCAATGAGGCCCTCCTCCCCCAAGCCTGCTCTTCCCAGCGCTCACTCTTTCCTCATATGTGCGACGCTCCAGTCCCTTCATCATCTGCGTGGCCTTTCCTTTGACTCTCTCCAGTATGTCTGTGTCTCTCTCGCACTGAGGAGCCCGGAACTGGACACAGTACTCCCGGTGTGGCCTCCTGAGTGCTGAGTGCAGGGGAAGGATCAAGTCCCTCACCCTGCTGGAAATACTTTGTCTAAAGCAGCCCAGGGTACAAATATATATGTTGCATTAGCAAATGTGATCCCACACAGGGTAATGGGGTGGCTGAAAGAATGTGGTGCACTTGCATCCTGTTGAGGGGTTGAGAGTGGGTGTCCCACTGAGATGGTCACCTGGAGGGGACTGTCCTTTACGTGTGACAAAGCCATCCAAAGTCACCCACATCCCCTTGTCCTGAACACACCAGGCTTGTTGTGTCTCTCAGCAAATGCCTGCGATGCCTTCGTCGGCTCCAAGACGTGTGTGGTGTGTGACAGATGGCCAAGGACTTGTACCCCTCCACTTCTGCCCCCAGACCATCTCTCTGTGCCCCTCAGGCCCCTTTCTGAAGGACTCGGCAATGTTGGCAGAGCTGCACGGTCACTGCTTGGGAGTTTCCATGACCTGTGGCCCATGACACTGAAAGCAGGGCGCTTAGCAAGTCCTTCTCCATCCCCTGCCCACCAGAGGAAGGAAAGAAAGGAACTCTCCAGGATGCAGCCATTGTGTCTTCCTGCCCCTCTGCCCTGAACTGTAAGAGCACCAACAGCAGGGAAGGAAGTAACCTTGCTCGTGTGTGAAGTTGTCACATAGTTGGTGATGTAGGAGAGGACAAGCTGCCTGTCCTTTCCTCCCACCTGCTCTAGTCCTCCATGGGTGATGTTTTGCCTGTTATTGAGTTGGTGTGCAGGATCAAAGAAGCCTTGGGCTATGGCAGCCTTGGGGATGAAGAAGGAAGAGTTGGGAAGCCCCAGCACTGACCCTTGGTGCTGGGAGCGGGGCGGGGAGTAGACCTCGTGTGTGCTGGAGAGGATTGTCTCTGCTTCTCAAATATCCTTCTCCTGTTGACTGGAGGCTGCTGGAGGCTCTCCAGATAAGGTAAGGAAAGGCAAAGAGCATATGGATTTCTCTTGATGTTAAATTGCTGAGCCTAAAACCCTACAGGGTATCCAAGGTGACTGGGAAATTCATGCCTAAATTTGATGGAGTGAGGTATTAGGTTACGCAATGGATACAGTGACTCCTGTCACAGAAAATTCTTTTTAAGTCTAGCATTGTATTTTAGGGTTGCAAGAAAACATGCCCCGTTCATTATGAGAATCCTTAAAGTCAGACCCTGGAGGGCAAGGCGATGGCATCACCTGGGAGGTGGGACACTCCTCATCACTGGCTGCACCATCTGCCTATGCTGACGGGTCGTTTCCCCTGGAAACATTTTGCCCTCTAATACTGTCACTTGAAAGGAGCCTGTGCGGCTGAATGGGCATGGCATGAACAGGGAAATGAAAAGGCAGCGTTGCAGGGAACACAAGCAGTGTCCCCATTTCTGTAATTGTGATGCTTTGCATGCAAGATGAGCTTGTTGGTAAACACATTACATGTGCAAAGGGCGCCTGTGGGCCCGGGGCGGTGTGGACCAGTATAAAAGCCAGTCCAACTGCAGGCTCCTGCATCCACTTCTCTTGCCTTCTCCTCCGTGGTGAGCAAGGTGAGCTGCAAATGCCTTCAACTGTTTCTTGTCTTTCTCCTTTTTCTCTTTGCTTTTTGGCCTCGACCGAGTCTTTGCCTCGGTGTAACTTCTGCTGGGAGCCTTGCTCCTTGCTCCTGCTCCCAGCCTCTCTGTTCTCTTTGCCACACGGGAGGGAGGTGGGAGAAAGTCTTGGGCTCTCTTTGCGGGGAAACCATGGGGCCGGGACTCCTAGTACTCTCTCCTTCCCTGCAAAGCCTGTCCCTGCTCCCCAGCCTGTGCCTCTTCTCTTGCCGAGCAGGCTGTCAGGCTGCGCCTCACATGCTGCCTCTGCTTTCCCTGCCTTCTCTCCCAGGTGCACCTCCGTCCCACAGCCATGTCCTGCTACGATCTGTGCCGTCCCTGTGGCCCAACCCCGCTTGCCAACAGCTGCAACGAGCCCTGCGTCAGGCAGTGCCAGGACTCCCGGGTGATTATTGAACCATCTCCCGTGGTGGTGACCCTGCCCGGACCCATCCTCAGCTCCTTCCCCCAGAACACCGCTGTGGGATCCACCACCTCCGCGGCCGTTGGCAGCATCTTGAGTGCTGAGGGAGTGCCCATCTCCTCGGGGGGCTTTGGCCTCTCTGGCCTTGGTGGCCGCTACTACGGCAGAAGGTGCCTGCCCTGCTAAAGGCGGGCTGGAGGTCCAGTGAGTGCATCGACCAGGAAGCCCAAAGCCATGTGCCGGACTGAGGATGGAGCTGCTGGCCAGGGTTTCCAGAGGGGCTGAGCACCCTCATGCCCTCCTGCAAAGGTGCCAGCCTGTGCTGTCTGGAAACACAGCCAACTGATGTCTTCTTCTTCTCCTGCGTTCTTCTCCGCATCACGAGTCCCTGTTGTCTCCTGCTCTCCTGTGCCATGGCTTCATCCTGAAGCAAGTTGAGAGGGGGCCCTGCTCATCACTCGCTCCCCATGTGTGTGTGGGAGGAACATGCGTGTCCCGTTGCTGTGAAGGGGTGCCTGACCGTCAGCTGCCCTTGTAGCAGCCTGGCCCGGGTCCCTTCCACCATGCACTGCTTTGTTTCACTCTTTAGACTCATTAAAGTTTATGCTGCATTGTAGCTTGAGGTCTCCTCGTGTTCCTTCCCTCCTGGGATGCCCAGCTAAGCTGCTCAATGGGAAATCACAGAATCGCAGCATGATTGAGGTTGGAATGGTCCTCGGGAGATCATCTGGTCCAAACCCTGCTCAAGGAGGTCTACCTAGAGTCCGTTGCTTTAGGTCCAGATGGCTTTTAGCTATCTCCAAGGTTGGCAATGTGTTCCAGTGCTTGGTGACCCGCACAGTGAAAAAGTGTTTCCTGACTTTCAGGTGGAGCTTTCTGTGTTTCCTTTTGTGCCCGTTGCCTCTGGTCCTGTCAATGGGCAGCACTGAAAAGAGCAAAACTCCTTCCTCCTTGCACCTTGCCTTCAGTTATTTAAATACCTCAATGAGGCCCTCCTCCCCCAAGCCTGCTCTTCCCAGCGCTCACTCTTTCCTCATATGTGCGACGCTCCAGTCCCTTCATCATCTGCGTGGCCTTTCCTTTGACTCTCTCCAGTATGTCTGTGTCTCTCTCGCACTGAGGAGCCCGGAACTGGACACAGTACTCCCGGTGTGGCCTCCTGAGTGCTGAGTGCAGGGGAAGGATCAAGTCCCTCACCCTGCTGGAAATACTTTGTCTAAAGCAGCCCAGGGTACAAATATATATGTTGCATTAGCAAATGTGATCCCACACAGGGTAATGGGGTGGCTGAAAGAATGTCGTGCACTTGCATCCTGTTGAGGGGTTGAGAGTGGGTGTCCCACTGAGATGGTCACCTGGAGGGGACTGTCCTTTACGTGTGACAAAGCCATCCAAAGTCACCCACATCCCCTTGTCCTGAACACACCAGGCTTGTTGTGTCTCTCAGCAAATGCCTGCGATGCCTTCGTCGGCTCCAAGACGTGTGTGGTGTGTGACAGATGGCCAAGGACTTGTACCCCTCCACTTCTGCCCCCAGACCATCTCTCTGTGCCCCTCAGGCCCCTTTCTGAAGGACTCGGCAATGTTGGCAGAGCTGCACGGTCACTGCTTGGGAGTTTCCATGACCTGTGGCCCATGACACTGAAAGCAGGGCGCTTAGCAAGTCCTTCTCCATCCCCTGCCCACCAGAGGAAGGAAAGAAAGGAACTCTCCAGGATGCAGCCATTGTGTCTTCCTGCCCCTCTGCCCTGAACTGTAAGAGCACCAACAGCAGGGAAGGAAGTAACCTTGCTCGTGTGTGAAGTTGTCACATAGTTGGTGATGTAGGAGAGGACAAGCTGCCTGTCCTTTCCTCCCACCTGCTCTAGTCCTCCATGGGTGATGTTTTGCCTGTTATTGAGTTGGTGTGCAGGATCAAAGAAGCCTTGGGCTATGGCAGCCTTGGGGATGAAGAAGGAAGAGTTGGGAAGCCCCAGCACTGACCCTTGGTGCTGGGAGCGGGGCGGGGAGTAGACCTCGTGTGTGCTGGAGAGGATTGTCTCTGCTTCTCAAATATCCTTCTCCTGTTGACTGGAGGCTGCTGGAGGCTCTCCAGATAAGGTAAGGAAAGGCAAAGAGCATATGGATTTCTCTTGATGTTAAATTGCTGAGCCTAAAACCCTACAGGGTATCCAAGGTGACTGGGAAATTCATGCCTAAATTTGATGGAGTGAGGTATTAGGTTACGCAATGGATACAGTGACTCCTGTCACAGAAAATTCTTTTTAAGTCTAGCATTGTATTTTAGGGTTGCAAGAAAACATGCCCCGTTCATTATGAGAATCCTTAAAGTCAGACCCTGGAGGGCAAGGCGATGGCATCACCTGGGAGGTGGGACACTCCTCATCACTGGCTGCACCATCTGCCTATGCTGACGGGTCGTTTCCCCTGGAAACATTTTGCCCTCTAATACTGTCACTTGAAAGGAGCCTGTGCGGCTGAATGGGCATGGCATGAACAGGGAAATGAAAAGGCAGCGTTGCAGGGAACGCAAGCAGTGTCCCCATTTCTGTAATTGTGATGCTTTGCATGCAAGATGAGCCTGTTGGTAAACACATTACATGTGCAAAGGGCGCCTGTGGGCCCGGGGCGGTGTGGACCAGTATAAAAGCCAGTCCAACTGCAGGCTCCCGCATCCACTTCTCTTGCCTTCTCCTCCGTGGTGAGCAAGGTGAGCTGCAAATGCCTTCAACTGTTTCTTGTCTTTCTCCTTTTTCTCTTTGCTTTTTGGCCTCGACCGAGTCTTTGCCTCGGTGTAACTTCTGCTGGGAGCCTTGCTCCTTGCTCCTGCTCCCAGCCTCTCTGTTCTCTTTGCCACACGGGAGGGAGGTGGGAGAAAGTCTTGGGCTCTCTTTGCGGGGAAACCATGGGGCCGGGACTCCTAGTACTCTCTCCTTCCCTGCAAAGCCTGTCCCTGCTCCCCAGCCTGTGCCTCTTCTCTTGCCGAGCAGGCTGTCAGGCTGCGCCTCACATGCTGCCTGTACTTTCCCTGCCTTCTCTCCCAGGTGCACCTCCGTCCCACAGCCATGTCCTGCTACGATCTGTGCCGTCCCTGTGGCCCAACCCCGCTTGCCAACAGCTGCAACGAGCCCTGCGTCAGGCAGTGCCAGGACTCCCGGGTGATTATTGAACCATCTCCCGTGGTGGTGACCCTGCCCGGACCCATCCTCAGCTCCTTCCCCCAGAACACCGCTGTGGGATCCACCACCTCCGCGGCCGTTGGCAGCATCTTGAGTGCTGAGGGAGTGCCCATCTCCTCGGGGGGCTTTGGCCTCTCTGGCCTTGGTGGCCGCTACTGCGGCAGAAGGTGCCTGCCCTGCTAAAGGCGGGCTGGAGGTCCAGTGAGTGCATCGACGGGAAGCCCAAAGCCATGTGCCGGACTGAGGATGGAGCTGCTGGCCAGGGTTTCCAGAGGGGCTGAGCACCCTCATGCCCTCCTGCAAAGGTGCCAGCCTGTGCTGTCTGGAAACACAGCCAACTGATGTCTTCTTCTTCTCCTGCGTTCTTCTCCACATCACGAGTCCCTGTTGTCTCCTGCTCTCCTGTGCCATGGCTTCATCCTGAAGCAAGTTGAGAGGGGGCCCTGCTCATCACTCGCTCCCCATGTGTGTGTGGGAGGAACATGCGTATCCCATTGCTGTGAAGGGGTGCCTGACCGTCAGCTGCCCTTGTAGCAGCCTGGCCCGGGTCCCTTCCACCATGCACTGCTTTGTTTCACTCTTTAGACTCATTAAAGTTTATGCTGCATTGTAGCTTGAGGTCTCCTCGTGTTCCTTCCCTCCTGGGATGCCCAGCTAAGCTGCTCAATGGGAAATCACAGAATCGCAGCATGATTGAGGTTGGAATGGTCCTCGGGAGATCATCTGGTCCAAACCCTGCTCAAGGAGGTCTACCTAGAGTCCGTTGCTTTAGGTCCAGATGGCTTTTAGCTATCTCCAAGGTTGGCAATGTGTTCCAGTGCTTGGTGACCCGCACAGTGAAAAAGTGTTTCCTGACTTTCAGGTGGAGCTTTCTGTGTTTCCTTTTGTGCCCATTGCCTCTGGTCCTGTCAATGGGCAGCACTGAAAAGAGCAAAACTCCTTCCTCCTTGCACCTTGCCTTCAGTTATTTAAATACCTCAATGAGGCCCTCCTCCCCCAAGCCTGCTCTTCCCAGCGCTCACTCTTTCCTCATATGTGCGACGCTCCAGTCCCTTCATCATCTGCGTGGCCTTTCCTTTGACTCTCTCCAGTATGTCTGTGTCTCTCTCGCACTGAGGAGCCCGGAACTGGACACAGTACTCCCGGTGTGGCCTCCTGAGTGCTGAGTGCAGGGGAAGGATCAAGTCCCTCACCCTGCTGGAAATACTTTGTCTAAAGCAGCCCAGGGTACAAATATATATGTTGCATTAGCAAATGTGATCCCACACAGGGTAATGGGGTGGCTGAAAGAATGTGGTGCACTTGCATCCTGTTGAGGGGTTGAGAGTGGGTGTCCCACTGAGATGGTCACCTGGAGGGGACTGTCCTTTACGTGTGACAAAGCCATCCAAAGTCACCCACATCCCCTTGTCCTGAACACACCAGGCTTGTTGTGTCTCTCAGCAAATGCCTGCGATGCCTTCGTCGGCTCCAAGACGTGTGTGGTGTGTGACAGATGGCCAAGGACTTGTACCCCTCCACTTCTGCCCCCAGACCATCTCTCTGTGCCCCTCAGGCCCCTTTCTGAAGGACTCGGCAATGTTGGCAGAGCTGCACGGTCACTGCTTGGGAGTTTCCATGACCTGTGGCCCATGACACTGAAAGCAGGGCGCTTAGCAAGTCCTTCTCCATCCCCTGCCCACCAGAGGAAGGAAAGAAAGGAACTCTCCAGGATGCAGCCATTGTGTCTTCCTGCCCCTCTGCCCTGAACTGTAAGAGCACCAACAGCAGGGAAGGAAGTAACCTTGCTCGTGTGTGAAGTTGTCACATAGTTGGTGATGTAGGAGAGGACAAGCTGCCTGTCCTTTCCTCCCACCTGCTCTAGTCCTCCATGGGTGATGTTTTGCCTGTTATTGAGTTGGTGTGCAGGATCAAAGAAGCCTTGGGCTATGGCAGCCTTGGGGATGAAGAAGGAAGAGTTGGGAAGCCCCAGCACTGACCCTTGGTGCTGGGAGCGGGGCGGGGAGTAGACCTCGTGTGTGCTGGAGAGGATTGTCTCTGCTTCTCAAATATCCTTCTCCTGTTGACTGGAGGCTGCTGGAGGCTCTCCAGATAAGGTAAGGAAAGGCAAAGAGCATATGGATTTCTCTTGATGTTAAATTGCTGAGCCTAAAACCCTACAGGGTATCCAAGGTGACTGGGAAATTCATGCCTAAATTTGATGGAGTGAGGTATTAGGTTACGCAATGGATACAGTGACTCCTGTCACAGAAAATTCTTTTTAAGTCTAGCATTGTATTTTAGGGTTGCAAGAAAACATGCCCCGTTCATTATGAGAATCCTTAAAGTCAGACCCTGGAGGGCAAGGCGATGGCATCACCTGGGAGGTGGGACACTCCTCATCACTGGCTGCACCATCTGCCTATGCTGACGGGTCGTTTCCCCTGGAAACATTTTGCCCTCTAATACTGTCACTTGAAAGGAGCCTGTGCGGCTGAATGGGCATGGCATGAACAGGGAAATGAAAAGGCAGCGTTGCAGGGAACGCAAGCAGTGTCCCCATTTCTGTAATTGTGATGCTTTGCATGCAAGATGAGCCTGTTGGTAAACACATTACATGTGCAAAGGGCGCCTGTGGGCCCGGGGCGGTGTGGACCAGTATAAAAGCCAGTCCAACTGCAGGCTCCCGCATCCACTTCTCTTGCCTTCTCCTCCGTGGTGAGCAAGGTGAGCTGCAAATGCCTTCAACTGTTTCTTGTCTTTCTCCTTTTTCTCTTTGCTTTTTGGCCTCGACCGAGTCTTTGCCTCGGTGTAACTTCTGCTGAGAGCCTTGCTCCTTGCTCCTGCTCCCAGCCTCTCTGTTCTCTTTGCCACACGGGAGGGAGGTGGGAGAAAGTCTTGGGCTCTCTTTGCGGGGAAACCATGGGGCCGGGACTCCTAGTACTCTCTCCTTCCCTGCAAAGCCTGTCCCTGCTCCCCAGCCTGTGCCTCTTCTCTTGCCGAGCAGGCTGTCAGGCTGCGCCTCACATGCTGCCTGTACTTTCCCTGCCTTCTCTCCCAGGTGCACCTCCGTCCCACAGCCATGTCCTGCTACGATCTGTGCCGTCCCTGTGGCCCAACCCCGCTTGCCAACAGCTGCAACGAGCCCTGCGTCAGGCAGTGCCAGGACTCCCGGGTGATTATTGAACCATCTCCCGTGGTGGTGACCCTGCCCGGACCCATCCTCAGCTCCTTCCCCCAGAACACCGCTGTGGGATCCACCACCTCCGCGGCCGTTGGCAGCATCTTGAGTGCTGAGGGAGTGCCCATCTCCTCGGGGGGCTTTGGCCTCTCTGGCCTTGGTGGCCGCTACTGCGGCAGAAGGTGCCTGCCCTGCTAAAGGCGGGCTGGAGGTCCAGTGAGTGCATCGACGGGAAGCCCAAAGCCATGTGCCGGACTGAGGATGGAGCTGCTGGCCAGGGTTTCCAGAGGGGCTGAGCACCCTCATGCCCTCCTGCAAAGGTGCCAGCCTGTGCTGTCTGGAAACACAGCCAACTGATGTCTTCTTCTTCTCCTGCGTTCTTCTCCACATCACGAGTCCCTGTTGTCTCCTGCTCTCCTGTGCCATGGCTTCATCCTGAAGCAAGTTGAGAGGGGGCCCTGCTCATCACTCGCTCCCCATGTGTGTGTGGGAGGAACATGCGTGTCCCATTGCTGTGAAGGGGTGCCTGACCGTCAGCTGCCCTTGTAGCAGCCTGGCCCGGGTCCCTTCCACCATGCACTGCTTTGTTTCACTCTTTAGACTCATTAAAGTTTATGCTGCATTGTAGCTTGAGGTCTCCTCGTGTTCCTTCCCTCCTGGGATGCCCAGCCAAGCTGTCCAGGGGCAAATGGGATGCTCTACAGGGCAAAGGCATGGCTTGAAGGGATGTGGTGGACTCGTATCTTTCTTGCGGATTGGGAGGGTGTGTCCAACTGAAATGGTCACCTGGAGGGGACTGTCCTTTACATGTGGTATAGCCTTCCCAAAGTCACCCACATCCCTTTGTCCTGAACACACCAGACTTGTTGTGTCTCTCAGCAAACCCCTGTGTTGCTTTCCACGGCTCCAAGACACGTGTGACGTGTGACAGATGGCCAAGGACTTGTACCCCTCCACTTCTGCCCCCAGACCATCTCTCTGTGCCCCTCAGGCTCCTTTCTGAAGGACTTGGCAATGTTGGCAGAGCTGCACGGTCACTGCTTGGGAGTTTCCATGACCTGTGGTCCATGACACTGAAGGCAGGGCATTTAGCCTTCTTTGTCCCTTGCCCACCAGAGGAAGGAAAGAAAGAAACTCTCCAGGAGGCAGCCATTGTGTCTTCCTGCCCTTCTGCCCTGAACTGCTCTCTCCCACCTGCTCTAGTCCTCCACGGGTGATATTTTGTCCTGTGCTCCCCCCACTCCTGCGTCAGGTAGAGTGAGGGGCACCTCCTGTGCTGTCCCGTATGCTGTGGGAACCCCTACGGTGCCTTTCCCCCTAGCTAAAGCCCTGTCTTCCCTGAAAGACAGCTGCTGTCAGCAAAATCCCCATGCCCTGCTGTGCAGAAAGGCCCCCAGGCAATGCGCTCTCCATCAGCCTTCAGGAGCCGTGCTGAGCTGACAGCAGAAGCACGGTGGGGTGAAAATATTGTACCAGGGAGGGAGGGAAGGCAGCATCCGCAGCACGTGATCAGAGAGAGCAGGGTGCGGCAGGGCACTGGAGCCTCTGGGCAGAGCCTCGCCATAGGTGCTGGCTGTGAGAGCATCAAGGTCTGGTAGGAGACTCCACCTGTGGGTTTTCTGGGGCAGGCATCTGGTCGAAAGGGCCCTTATGAAGAAAAGACAGATTTTGCACTTGTAAAATTAATGTAAGCTTCCTTTCTTGAAGGAAGACGTTCTCGGTCCCATTGCTGTGACAGATGGAGCTGGTGTCCTGTGTCCCAGGTGCACAGGTGGTTTCCTCTTCTTGCACACCAGTGGCCTGAGTGCAGTAACAACAGGCCCAATGGCGCTGATGAGCCTCACCTGGGGTCTCTCACTCCTCCCTCTTCCCTTTGACCCAGGGCTCTATTAAAGCTCTGTCCTGAGCCCTTAGCCCTTTCTTCAGCTTGGGGGCAGGAGTGTAAGCCTCCTCTTCTTTTGCAGATTTGCTTATGCCTGACCATGAGCCCCCTTGATCCGGACCCTAAGTGGCCCACTGGTTTCCCAGCCTCTCCTTGGGTCTGTCTGGTCGTTATGGCCCTGGTCAGCAATCAGTGGGCTCTGTTGACCCAGGTTGCCACCACTGGATCTGCTCCTGACCCGTGTGGGACGACTGCCCTGCTTGATGTCAGTCCTGCTTCATCACCATGAACCTGACCATTGAGCTGGACTCTGGGCTGCACCTGTCTACTGCCTCTGCGTTTTCCTTGCTCAGGTACTGTGCAATGGGGCCATTGCTAGTGAGGCTGCTGCCCTCCTGGCCTTATGACCATGCTCGTCTCCTGGCTCCCATCCTGCAGGCAGCAGCTGGCTCTCAGTGATCCCTGACAGCATTTCTGTTGGGATGGACTTTTGCTGTCATCATCAGGTTAACAGTGTGTACCTTCTGAGCTCTCTTCATCAACTTCAATGGGGAACTTGGCCTGGGCCTCAGTGATTAGGGAGTTGCCTGTGTCTGGTGGAGTCCCAGCTGAGTTGGGGAAGGAGTTTTGTCCACCCGTTGCAAGGAGGACCTAGCTGGGGTGTCTGAGGAGTGCAGCTGGTGCGCCAAGCTGGGCTGTCATTCCTCTTGGGGACATTCAGCTCCTCTTCTGCCCCTGGAAATGCAGTGCAGAGCATTGAATCTTTCCCTTGGCATGCACCTCTGGGGAGGTCCTGACATCTGCTGCTCTGCGCACTGCCCTTGCTGGCACTGCCAGCCCTCACTTGCTTCCGGGAAGGCTTTTAGGTTGCACGGAGATCTCGCCGAGTGCTTGGAGCTGTGTGTGCTGTCCTGTCAGTAGGTTGAGCCAAAGCAGAAGTTGTGGTATGGACATGGGGAATGGAAGAAGTAAGTGTTTTGAAGTCTGAAGATGTTCTTGTTAGGGAGTGGTTTCTGCAAGATATCAGCAGTGGCTAACTAATACTTACTTGTGGGAAAGCAACGTCATTCTTTCTGTAACATTCTTGTTCTGGTGACTGGGGAACTCAGGGCAATGCTGAAAGAGATGAGAAGGCAAAACAGCCAGAATAATTTTTTCTAAGGGCTATGTGAGATACCAAAGAAAGTTCAAAAACCCAACAGCATAGTCTACCTGATGAAAAAATGATGCCTAAGAAAGCTTAAAAGGCCTTGGAGGCACAGAGAGCAATGAGTTTGGCCAGTCCCAACATAAAGAAAGCCTGTACTTTAATCTTATATTTATAATGAAAAAAACCTGCATTCATTATAACAAAGGCTAAAAGCATGCCTCAGGAGGGTAAGATGCTGAGATCACCAGAAAATATGGCAGCACTCCACCCAGTTGGCTGAAACATCAGCCTGATTTTTGTTGTAAATTCACCTGGAAATATTTTGCCCTCTAATACTGTCGCTTGAAAGGAGCCTGAGTGGCTGAATGGGCATGGCATGAACAGGGAAATGAAAAGGCAGCGTTGCAGGGAACGTAAACAACCACCCCATTTACATAAGTGGGATGCTTAGCATAAAATATGAGCTTGTTGGTAAACACATTACATGTGCAAAGGGCACCTCTGGGCCCGGGGCGGTGTGGACCAGTATAAAAGCCAGTCCAACTGCAGGCACCCGCATCCACTTCTCTTGCCTTCTCCTCCTTGGTGAGCAAGGTGGGCTGCAAATGCCTTCAACTGTTTCTTGTCTGTCTCCTTTTTCTCTTTGCCTTTTGGCCTCGACTGAGTCTTTGCCTCGGTGTAACTTCTGCTGGGAGCCTTGCTCCTTGCTCCTGCTCCCAGCCTCTCTGTTCTCTTTGCCACATGGGAGGGAGGTGGGAGAAAGTCTTGGGCTCTCTTTGCGAGGAAACCATGGGGCCGGGACTCCTAGTACTCTCTCCTTCCCTGCAAAGCCTGTCCCTTCTCCCCAGCCTGTGCCTCTTCTCTTGCCGAGCAGGCTGTCAGGCTGCGCCTCACATGCTGCCTCTGCTTTCCCTGCCTTCTCTCCCAGGTGCACCTCCGTCCCACAGCCATGTCCTGCTACGATCTGTGCCGTCCCTGTGGCCCAACCCCGCTTGCCAACAGCTGCAACGAGCCCTGTGTCAGGCAGTGCCAGGACTCCCGCGTGGTGATCCAGCCCTCTCCTGTGGTGGTGACCCTGCCCGGACCCATCCTCAGCTCCTTCCCCCAGAACACCGCTGTGGGATCCACCACCTCTGCTGCCGTTGGCAGCATCCTGAGTGAGGAGGGAGTGCCCATCTCCTCGGGGGGCTTTGGCCTCTCTGGCCTTGGTGGCCGCTACTGCGGCAGAAGGTGCCTGCCCTGCTAAAGGCGGGCTGGACGTCCAGTGAGTGCATCGACCAGGAAGCCCAAAGCCATGTGCCGGACTGAGGATGGAGCTGCTGGCCAGGGTTTCCAGAGGGGCTGAGCACCCTCATGCCCTCCTGCAAAGGTGCCAGCCTGTGCTGTCTGGAAACACAGCCAACTGATGTCTTCGTCTTCTCCTGCGTTCTTCTCCGCATCACGAGTCCCTGTTGTCTCCTGCTCTCCTGTGCCATGGCTTCATCCTGAAGCAAGTTGAGAGGGGGCCCTGCTCATCACCCCCTCCCCATGTGTGTGTGGGAGGAACATGCGTGTCCCATTGCTGTGAAGGGGTGCCTGACCGTCAGCTGCCCTTGTAGCAGCCTGGCCCGGGTCCCTTCCACCATGCACTGCTTTGTTTCACTCTTTAGACTCATTAAAGTTTATGCTGCATTGTAGCTTGAGGTCTCCTCGTGTTCCTTCCCTCCTGGGATGCCCAGCCAAGCTGTCCAGGGGCAAATGGGATGCTCTACAGGGCAAAGGCATGGCTGAAGGGATGTGGTGGACTCGTATCTTTCTTGCGGATTGGGAGGGTGTGTCCAACTGAAATGGTCACCTGGAGGGGACTGTCCTTTACATGTGGTATAGCCTTCCCAAAGTCACCCACATCCCTTTGTCCTGAACACACCAGACTTGTTGTGTCTCTCAGCAAACCCCTGTGTTGCTTTCCACGGCTCCAAGACACATGTGACGTGTGACAGATGGCCAAGGACTTGTATCCCTCCACTTCTGCCCCCAGACCATCTCTCTGTGCCCCTCAGGCCCCTTTCTGAAGGACTCGGCAATGTTGGCAGAGCTGCACAGTCACTGCTTGGGAGTTTCCATGACCTGTGGTCCATGACACTGAAGGCAGGGCATTTAGCCTTCTTTGTCCCTTGCCCACCAGAGGAAGGAAAGAAAGAAACTCTCCAGGAGGCAGCCATTGTGTCTTCCTGCCCTTCTGCCCTGAACTGCAGGACCACCAACATCGGGGAGGGAAGTAACCTTGCTGGTGCGTGGGGTTGGCATGTAGTGGATGTGGTCTACTCCACCGGGATGTGGTGGTTGCTCCTGCTGCAGGGCATGTAGGAGAGATCAAGCTGCCTATCTCCTCTCCCACCTGCTCTAGTCCTCCACGGGTGATATTTTGTCCCGTATGCTGTGGGAACCCCTACGGTGCCTTTCCCCCTAGCTAAAGCCCTGTCTTCCCTGAAAGACAGCTGCTGTCAGCAAAATCCCCGTGCCCTGCTGTGCAGAAAGGCCCCCAGGCAATGCGCTCTCCATCAGCCTTCAGGAGCCGTGCTGAGCTGACAGCAGAAGCACGGTGGGGTGACAATATTGTACCAGGGAGGGAGGGAAGGCAGCATCCGCAGCACGTGATCAGAGAGAGCAGGGTGCGGCAGGGCACTGGAGCCTCTGGGCAGAGCCTCGCCATAGGTGCTGGCTGTGAGAGCATCAAGGTCTGGTAGGAGACTCCACCTGTGGGTTTTCTGGGGCAGGCATCTGGTCGAAAGGGCCCTTATGAAGAAAAGACAGATTTTGCACTTGTAAAATTAATGTAAGCTTCCTTTCTTGAAGGAAGACGTTCTCGGTCCCATTGCTGTGACAGATGGAGCTGGTGTCCTGTGTCCCAGGTGCACAGGTGGTTTCCTCTTCTTGCACACCAGTGGCCTGAGTGCAGTAACAACAGGCCCAATGGTGCTGATGAGCCTCACCTGGGGTCTCTCACTCCTCCCTCTTCCCTTTGACCCAGGGCTCTATTAAAGCTCTGTCCTGAGCCCTTAGCCCTTTCTTCAGCTTGGGGGCAGGAGTGTAAGCCTCCTCTTCTTTTGCAGATTTGCTTATGCCTGACCATGAGCCCCCTTGATCCGGACCCTAAGTGGCCCACTGGTTTCCCAGCCTCTCCTTGGGTCTGTCTGGTCGTTATGGCCCTGGTCAGCAATCAGTGGGCTCTGTTGACCCAGGTTGCCACCACTGGATCTGCTCCTGACCCGTGTGGGACGACTGCCCTGCTTGATGTCAGTCCTGCTTCATCACCATGAACCTGACCATTGAGCTGGACTCTGGGCTGCACCTGTCTACTGCCTCTGCGTTTTCCTTGCTCAGGTACTGTGCAATGGGGCCATTGCTAGTGAGGCTGCTGCCCTCCTGGCCTTATGACCATGCTCGTCTCCTGGCTCCCTTCCTGCAGGCAGCAGCTGGCTCTCAGTGATCCCTGACAGCATTTCTGTTGGGATGGACTTTTGCTGTCATCATCAGGTTAACAGTGTGTACCTTCTGAGCTCTCTTCATCAACTTCAATGGGGAACTTGGCCTGGGCCTCAGTGATTAGGGAGTTGCCTGTGTCTGGTGGAGTCCCAGCTGAGTTGGGGAAGGAGTTTTGTCCACCCGTTGCAAGGAGGACCTAGCTGGGGTGTCTGAGGAGTGCAGCTGGTGCGCCAAGCTGGGCTGTCATTCCTCTTGGGGACATTCAGCTCCTCTTCTGCCCCTGGAAATGCAGTGCAGAGCATTGAATCTTTCCCTTGGCATGCACCTCTGGGGAGGTCCTGACATCTGCTGCTCTGCGCACTGCCCTTGCTGGCACTGCCAGCCCTCACTTGCTTCCGGGAAGGCTTTTAGGTTGCACGGAGATCTCGCCGAGTGCTTGGAGCTGTGTGTGCTGTCCTGTCAGTAGGTTGAGCCAAAGCAGAAGTTGAGGCGCGGACCATGGGGAGGAGGATAGCCGATGTATTGGTCCCCAGCATGTGCCTTTGTTTGTGGGGGACATGGCAGTTTAACAGGAGCGGTGATCCAATACTTGGTTGTGGAAGGGCAATGTCCTTCTTTCTGAAACCTGCCTGCGCTTGGGGACCTGTCGATGCTGCTGACAGAGGTGAGAGGGAAAAGAGCCAGGCTTATCTCTCCTGAGAGCAATGCTTTACATCACAGAAGGGCTAAAGCCCAAGGGCAGAGCTGGCATGCTTGGAAAGTGGGTGCCTGAGACAGCCCGAACTGGTTGTTAGGGAAAGCTGAGGATGTGGCTGGTCCTCAGATAGGAACCTTGTTGGAAGTCTGGCATTTAATGATAGGTTTGGAAGGAAAAGAGGCCCCATGTGTTAGAACAAAACCTCACAACAAGCCCCAGGAGGGTGAGGTTGGCATAAACTGACAGGATGGGCCATCTCCTTCTCTTTGCCTTCATCTTGTTCCTTCACTTCTGTGTCACTTCCCTGGAAACATTTTGCCCTCTAATACTGTCACTTGAAAGGAGCCTGTGCGGCTGAATGGGCATGGCATGAACAGGGAAATGAAAAGGCAGCGTTGCAGGGAACGCAAGCAGTGTCCCCATTTCTGTAATTGTGATGCTTTGCATGCAAGATGAGCCTGTTGGTAAACACATTACATGTGCAAAGGGCGCCTGTGGGCCCGGGGCGGTGTGGACCAGTATAAAAGCCAGTCCAACTGCAGGCTCCCGCATCCACTTCTCTTGCCTTCTCCTCCGTGGTGAGCAAGGTGAGCTGCAACCTCTTTGGCCTCACTCTCCTCTTTCTGTTGTTCTCCACTGTGTCTTCGGACCTCAGTGTAGCTTTTGCTGAGAGTCTTGCTCTTTGGTTGTGTTCCTGAGTCTTGGCTCCTTGCCACTGTGATGGGAGGTGGGACAAGGGCTTGGGCTTTTGTTACAGGGAAATCTTGGGGACCGTGGCTCCTTATGTTCTCTTCCTCCCTACGCAGGCTGTCCCTGCTCCCCAGCCTGTGCCTCTTCTCTTGCCGAGCAGGCTGTCAGGCTGCGCCTCACATGCTGCCTCTGCTTTCCCTGCCTTCTCTCCCAGGTGCACCTCCGTCCCACAGCCATGTCCTGCTACGATCTGTGCCGTCCCTGTGGCCCAACCCCGCTTGCCAACAGCTGCAACGAGCCCTGTGTCAGGCAGTGCCAGGACTCCCGCGTGGTGATCCAGCCCTCTCCCGTGGTGGTGACCCTGCCCGGACCCATCCTCAGCTCCTTCCCCCAGAACACCGCTGTGGGATCCACCACCTCTGCTGCCGTTGGCAGCATCCTGAGTGAGGAGGGAGTGCCCATCTCCTCGGGGGGCTTTGGCCTCTCTGGCCTTGGTGGCCGCTACTGCGGCAGAAGGTGCCTGCCCTGCTAAAGGCGGGCTGGACGTCCAGTGAGTGCATCGACCAGGAAGCCCAAAGCCATGTGCCGGACTGAGGATGGAGCTGCTGGCCAGGGTTTCCAGAGGGGCTGAGCACCCTCATGCCCTCCTGCAAAGGTGCCAGCCTGTGCTGTCTGGAAACACGGCCAACTGATGTCTTCTTCTTCTCCTGCGTTCTTCTCCGCATCATGAGTCCCTGTTGTCTCCTGCTCTCCTGTGCCATGGCTTCATCCTGAAGCAAGTTGAGAGGGGGCCCTGCTCATCACCCCCTCCCCATGTGTGTGTGGGAGGAACATGCGTGTCCCATTGCTGTGAAGGGGTGCCTGACCGTCAGCTGCCCTTGTAGCAGCCTGGCCCGGGTCCCTTCCACCATGCACTGCTTTGTTTCACTCTTTAGACTCATTAAAGTTTATGCTGCATTGTAGCTTGAGGTCTCCTCGTGTTCCTTCCCTCCTGGGATGCCCAGCCAAGCTGTCCAGGGGCAAATGGGATGCCGTGGAGGGGGAAAGGGTGGGTGGGTAAGGGCCAATGGTGGATGTCTCTCTTGTGCCTGTAGGAGCTCAGTACCCTCAAGGGCCATGGTCACTGGAAGAGGCATGGGGCTTTGGAGGGGTGTGTGGTATTGTCTGAGTATGCCAAGGGTGGCCAGGAGTTCCCCCAAGGGACACGTGAGTACCAAGCAAGGCTGGATACTGGCTTCCAGTTGGTGAGGCAAGCCATTGGCCTGCTGGAAGACGTTTCTGTGCAGGCTAACGCCCACCTGGCCAAGGCTCTGGTCTCATGTTACCACTTGCAACGTGTCCCTTGCCCTTCCGTCCTCCAAGCACTTCTTCCAAGCCCTGGTACTGGAGGGAGTCCCAAAGGAGCTGAAGGGAGACGTGGCAGGCAGGGCAACTGTGTGAAGGGAAATATGAATTCTAATTTTCCATTTTCTTCTCTTTCCCTCCCTTCTGTGGTCTTTTTTTCCATGGGGAAAGTTTTGCACCTGGTCCTACAGTCCTGCTTCTGACAGAGTCAAAGACTAGTGTTGTTCACTATCCTGGAGTGAAAAGTAAATGTTAGCATGAGATGGTTATCTTCTTGTCTTCCCTGAAAAAAAGATATCCTCCAAAATACCCCTCTGTCTTTATCAGCTGAGAGACCCTGTAGTAATTCATCTCTAATTGTAAACTATGCTGAGCCATTAGAAGAAGCAAGGTCAAGATCGAACCAGGGAAGGAAGGCAAAATCCTCAGTACATGCTCTGAGGGAGCAGGGTGTGTCAGGATGCTTGAGCCTTTATGTAGCCCCTCAGTATGGGGGGCTGAGTAGGGGAGAATGAAGAGATTGTAGGAAATGGCTTCTTTGCACTTAATATTTTGCTGTGGAATATTTTTAAGTGCAAGTGCCATGGATAGAAAACCTGTTTGTACCATGTTTTGAGCATAATGAAAAATCTTTTATGTTTGAAGGAAATCCTTCCATTCCATGAATGGCTGCTGTGTTGCAGTCATACAAGGGGTTTCTTCTGCATGTATATATGCTTAGATAAACATCTCTTGTTCACCTGAAAGTTCCCTTCATCTTCCTGAATGAGGAATTTGGCCTGGGCCTCAGTGATTAGGGAGTTGCCTGTGTCTGGTGGAGTCCCAGCTGAGTTGGGGAAGGAGTTTTGTCCACCCGTTGCAAGGAGGACCTAGCTGGGGTGTCTGAGGAGTGCAGCTGGTGCGCCAAGCTGGGCTGTCATTCCTCTTGGGGACATTCAGCTCCTCTTCTGCCCCTGGAAATGCAGTGCAGAGCATTGAATCTTTCCCTTGGCATGCACCTCTGGGGAGGTCCTGACATCTGCTGCTCTGCGCACTGCCCTTGCTGGCACTGCCAGCCCTCACTTGCTTCCGGGAAGGCTTTTAGGTTGCACGGAGATCTCGCCGAGTGCTTGGAGCTGTGTGTGCTGTCCTGTCAGTAGGTTGAGCCAAAGCAGAAGTTGTGGTATGGACATGGGGAATGGAAGAAGTAAGTGTTTTGAAGTCTGAAGATGTTCTTGTTAGGGAGTGGTTTCTGCAAGATATCAGCAGTGGCTAACTAATACTTACTTGTGGGAAAGCAACGTCATTCTTTCTGTAACATTCTTGTTCTGGTGACTGGGGAACTCAGGGCAATGCTGAAAGAGATGAGAAGGCAAAACAGACAGAATAATTTTTTCTAAGGGCTATGTGAGATACCAAAGAAAGTTCAAAAACCCAACAGCATAGTCTACCTGATGAAAAAATGATGCCTAAGAAAGCTTAAAAGGCCTTGGAGGCACAGAGAGCAATGAGTTTGGCCAGTCCCAACATAAAGAAAGCCTGTACTTTAATCTTATATTTATAATGAAAAAAACCTGCATTCATTATAACAAAGGCTAAAAGCATGCCTCAGGAGGGTAAGATGCTGAGATCACCAGAAAATATGGCAGCACTCCACCCAGTTGGCTGAAACATCAGCCTGATTTTTGTTGTAAATTCACCTGGAAATATTTTGCCCTCTAATACTGTCGCTTGAAAGGAGCCTGAGTGGCTGAATGGGCATGGCATGAACAGGGAAATGAAAAGGCAGCGTTGCAGGGAACGTAAACAACCACCCCATTTACATAAGTGGGATGCTTAGCATAAAATATGAGCTTGTTGGTAAACACATTACATGTGCAAAGGGCACCTCTGGGCCCGGGGCGGTGTGGACCAGTATAAAAGCCAGTCCAACTGCAGGCACCTGCATCCACTTCTCTTGCCTTCTCCTCCTTGGTGAGCAAGGTGAGCTGCAAATGCCTTCAACTGTTTCTTGTCTGTCTCCTTTTTCTCTTTGCCTTTTGGCCTCGACCGAGTCTTTGCCTCGGTGTAACTTCTGCTGGGAGCCTTGCTCCTTGCTCCTGCTCCCAGCCTCTCTGTTCTCTTTGCCACACGGGAGGGAGGTGGGAGAAAGTCTTGGGCTCTCTTTGCGGGGAAACCATGGGGCCGGGTCTCCTAGTACTCTTTCCTTCCCTGCAAAGCCTGTCCCTGCTCCCCAGCCTGTGCCTCTTCTCTTGCCGAGCAGGCTGTCAGGCTGCGCCTCACATGCTGCCTCTGCTTTCCCTGCCTTCTCTCCCAGGTGCACCTCCGTCCCACAGCCATGTCCTGCTACGATCTGTGCCGTCCCTGTGGCCCAACCCCGCTTGCCAACAGCTGCAACGAGCCCTGCGTCAGGCAGTGCCAGGACTCCCGCGTGGTGATCCAGCCCTCTCCCGTGGTGGTGACCCTGCCCGGACCCATCCTCAGCTCCTTCCCCCAGAACACCGCTGTGGGATCCACCACCTCTGCTGCCGTTGGCAGCATCCTGAGTGAGGAGGGAGTGCCCATCTCCTCGGGGGGCTTTGGCCTCTCTGGCCTTGGTGGCCGCTACTGCGGCAGAAGGTGCCTGCCCTGCTAAAGGCAGGCTGGACGTCCAGTGAGTGCATCGACCAGGAAGCCCAAAGCCATGTGCCGGACTGAGGTTGGAGCTGCTGGCCATGGTTTCCAGAGGGGCTGAGCACCCTCATGCCCTCCTGCAAAGGTGTCAGCCTGTGCTGTCTGGAAACACAGCCAACTGATGTCTTCTTCTTCTCCTGCGTTCTTCTCCGCATCACGAGTCCCTGTTGTCTCCTGCTCTCCTGTGCCATGGCTTCATCCTGAAGCAAGTTGAGAGGGGGCCCTGCTCATCACTCGCTCCCCATGTGTGTGTGGGAGGAACATGCGTGTCCCGTTGCTGTGAAGGGGTGCCTGACCGTCAGCTGCCCTTGTAGCAGCCTGGCCCGGGTCCCTTCCACCATGCACTGCTTTGTTTCACTCTTTAGACTCATTAAAGTTTATGCTGCATTGTAGCTTGAGGTCTCCTCGTGTTCCTTCCCTCCTGGGATGCCCAGCCAAGCTGTCCAGGGGCAAATGGGATGCTCTACAGGGCAAAGGCATGGCTGAAGGGATGTGGTGGACTCGTATCTTTCTTGCGGATTGGGAGGGTGTGTCCAACTGAAATGGTCACCTGGAGGGGACTGTCCTTTACATGTGGTATAGCCTTCCCAAAGTCACCCACATCCCTTTGTCCTGAACACACCAGACTTGTTGTGTCTCTCAGCAAACCCCTGTGTTGCTTTCCACGGCTCCAAGACACGTGTGACGTGTGACAGATGGCCAAGGACTTGTACCCCTCCACTTCTGCCCCCAGACCATCTCTCTGCCCCTCAGGCCCCTTTCTGAAGGACTCGGCAATGTTGGCAGAGCTGCACAGTCACTGCTTGGGAGTTTCCACGACCTGTGGTCCATGACACTGAAGGCAGGGCATTTAGCCTTCTTTGTCCCTTGCCCACCAGAGGAAGGAAAGAAAGAAACTCTCCAGGAGGCAGCCATTGTGTCTTCCTGCCCTTCTGCCCTGAACTGCAGGACCACCAACATCGGGGAGGGAAGTAACCTTGCTGGTGCGTGGGGTTGGCATGTAGTGGATGTGGTCTACTCCACCGGGATGTGGTGGTTGCTCCTGCTGCAGGGCATGTAGGAGAGATCAAGCTGCCTATCTCCTCTCCCACCTGCTCTAGTCCTCCACGGGTGATATTTTGTCCCGTATGCTGTGGGAACCCCTACGGTGCCTTTCCCCCTAGCTAAAGCCCTGTCTTCCCTGAAAGACAGCTGCTGTCAGCAAAATCCCCGTGCCCTGCTGTGCAGAAAGGCCCCCAGGCAATGCGCTCTCCATCAGCCTTCAGGAGCCGTGCTGAGCTGACAGCAGAAGCACGGTGGGGTGAAAATATTGTACCAGGGAGGGAGGGAAGGCAGCATCCGCAGCACGTGATCAGAGAGAGCAGGGTGCGGCAGGGCACTGGAGCCTCTGGGCAGAGCCTCGCCATAGGTGCTGGCTGTGAGAGCATCAAGGTCTGGTAGGAGACTCCACCTGTGGGTTTTCTGGGGCAGGCATCTGGTCGAAAGGGCCCTTATGAAGAAAAGACAGATTTTGCACTTGTAAAATTAATGTAAGCTTCCTTTCTTGAAGGAAGACGTTCTCGGTCCCATTGCTGTGACAGATGGAGCTGGTGTCCTGTGTCCCAGGTGCACAGGTGGTTTCCTCTTCTTGCACACCAGTGGCCTGAGTGCAGTAACAACAGGCCCAATGGCGCTGATGAGCCTCACCTGGGGTCTCTCACTCCTCCCTCTTCCCTTTGACCCAGGGCTCTATTAAAGCTCTGTCCTGAGCCCTTAGCCCTTTCTTCAGCTTGGGGGCAGGAGTGTAAGCCTCCTCTTCTTTTGCAGATTTGCTTATGCCTGACCATGAGCCCCCTTGATCCGGACCCTAAGTGGCCCACTGGTTTCCCAGCCTCTCCTTGGGTCTGTCTGGTCGTTATGGCCCTGGTCAGCAATCAGTGGGCTCTGTTGACCCAGGTTGCCACCACTGGATCTGCTCCTGACCCGTGTGGGACGACTGCCCTGCTTGATGTCAGTCCTGCTTCATCACCATGAACCTGACCATTGAGCTGGACTCTGGGCTGCACCTGTCTACTGCCTCTGCGTTTTCCTTGCTCAGGTACTGTGCAATGGGGCCATTGCTAGTGAGGCTGCTGCCCTCCTGGCCTTATGACCATGCTCGTCTCCTGGCTCCCATCCTGCAGGCAGCAGCTGGCTCTCAGTGATCCCTGACAGCATTTCTGTTGGGATGGACTTTTGCTGTCATCATCAGGTTAACAGTGTGTACCTTCTGAGCTCTCTTCATCAACTTCAATGGGGAACTTGGCCTGGGCCTCAGTGATTAGGGAGTTGCCTGTGTCTGGTGGAGTCCCAGCTGAGTTGGGGAAGGAGTTTTGTCCACCCGTTGCAAGGAGGACCTAGCTGGGGTGTCTGAGGAGTGCAGCTGGTGCGCCAAGCTGGGCTGTCATTCCTCTTGGGGACATTCAGCTCCTCTTCTGCCCCTGGAAATGCAGTGCAGAGCATTGAATCTTTCCCTTGGCATGCACCTCTGGGGAGGTCCTGACATCTGCTGCTCTGCGCACTGCCCTTGCTGGCACTGCCAGCCCTCCCTTGCTTCCGGGAAGGCTTTTAGGTTGCACGGAGATCTCGCCGAGTGCTTGGAGCTGTGTGTGCTGTCCTGTCAGTAGGTTGAGCCAAAGCAGAAGTTGAGGCGCGGACCATGGGGAGGAGGATAGCCGATGTATTGGTCCCCAGCATGTGCCTTTGTTTGTGGGGGACATGGCAGTTTAACAGGAGCGGTGATCCAATACTTGGTTGTGGAAGGGCAATGTCCTTCTTTCTGAAACCTGCCTGCGCTTGGGGACCTGTCGATGCTGCTGACAGAGGTGAGAGGGAAAAGAGCCAGGCTTATCTCTCCTGAGAGCAATGCTTTACATCACAGAAGGGCTAAAGCCCAAGGGCAGAGCTGGCATGCTTGGAAAGTGGGTGCCTGAGACAGCCCGAACTGGTTGTTAGGGAAAGCTGAGGATGTGGCTGGTCCTCAGATAGGAACCTTGTTGGAAGTCTGGCATTTAATGATAGGTTTGGAAGGAAAAGAGGCCCCATGTGTTAGAACAAAACCTCACAACAAGCCCCAGGAGGGTGAGGTTGGCATAAAGTGACAGGATGGGCCATCTCCTTCTCTTTGCCTTCATCTTGTTCCTTCACTTCTGTGTCACTTCCCAGGAAACATTTTGCCCTCTAATACTGTCACTTGAAAGGAGCCTGTGCGGCTGAATGGGCATGGCATGAACAGGGAAATGAAAAGGCAGCGTTGCAGGGAACGCAAGCAGTGTCCCCATTTCTGTAATTGTGATGCTTTGCATGCAAGATGAGCCTGTTGGTAAACACATTACATGTGCAAAGGGCACCTCTGGGCCCGGGGCGGTGTGGACCAGTATAAAAGCCAGTCCAACTGCAGGCTCCCGCATCCACTTCTCTTGCCTTCTCCTCCGTGGTGAGCAAGGTGAGCTGCAAATGCCTTCAACTGTTTCTTGTCTTTCTCCTTTTTCTCTTTGCCTTTTGGCCTCGACCGATTCTTTGCCTCGGTGTAACTTCTGCTGAGAGCCTTGCTCCTTGCTCCTGCTCCCAGCCTCTCTGTTCTCTTTGCCACACGGGAGGGAGGTGGGAGAAAGTCTTGGGCTCTCTTTGTGGGGAAACCATGGGGCCGGGTCTCCTAGTACTCTCTCCTTCCCTGCAAAGCCTGTCCCTGCTCCCCAGCCTGTGCCTCTTCTCTTGCCGAGCAGGCTGTCAGGCTGCGCCTCACATGCTGCCTCTGCTTTCCCTGCCTTCTCTCCCAGGTGCACCTCCGTCCCACAGCCATGTCCTGCTACGATCTGTGCCGTCCCTGTGGCCCAACCCCGCTTGCCAACAGCTGCAACGAGCCCTGTGTCAGGCAGTGCCAGGACTCCCGCGTGGTGATCCAGCCTTCTCCCGTGGTGGTGACCCTGCCCGGACCCATCCTCAGCTCCTTCCCCCAGAACACCGCTGTGGGATCCACCACCTCCGCGGCCGTTGGCAGCATCCTGAGTGAGGAGGGAGTGCCCATCTCCTCGGGGGGCTTTGGCCTCTCTGGCCTTGGTGGCCGCTACTGCGGCAGAAGGTGCCTGCCCTGCTAAAGGCGGGCTGGACGTCCAGTGAGTGCATCGACCAGGAAGCCCAAAGCCATGTGCCGGACTGAGGATGGAGCTGCTGGCCAGGGTTTCCAGAGGGGCTGAGCACCCTCATGCCCTCCTGCAAAGGTGTCAGCCTGTGCTGTCTGGAAACACGGCCAACTGATGTCTTCTTCTTCTCCTGCGTTCTTCTCCGCATCACGAGTCCCTGTTGTCTCCTGCTCTCCTGTGCCATGGCTTCATCCTGAAGCAAGTTGAGAGGGGGCCCTGCTCATCACCCCCTCCCCATGTGTGTGTGGGAGGAACATGCGTGTCCCATTGCTGTGAAGGGGTGCCTGACCGTCAGCTGCCCTTGTAGCAGCCTGGCCCGGGTCCCTTCCACCATGCACTGCTTTGTTTCACTCTTTAGACTCATTAAAGTTTATGCTGCATTGTAGCTTGAGGTCTCCTCGTGTTCCTTCCCTCCTGGGATGCCCAGCCAAGCTGTCCAGGGGCAAATGGGATGCCGTGGAGGGGGAAAGGGTGGGTGGGTAAGGGCCAATGGTGGATGTCTCTCTTGTGCCTGTAGGAGCTCAGTACCCTCAAGGGCCATGGTCACTGGAAGAGGCATGGGGCTTTGGAGGGGTGTGTGGTATTGTCTGAGTATGCCAAGGGTGGCCAGGAGTTCCCCCAAGGGACACGTGAGTACCAAGCAAGGCTGGATACTGGCTTCCAGTTGGTGAGGCAAGCCATTGGCCTGCTGGAAGACGTTTCTGTGCAGGCTAACGCCCACCTGGCCAAGGCTCTGGTCTCATGTTACCACTTGCAACGTGTCCCTTGCCCTTCCGTCCTCCAAGCACTTCTTCCAAGCCCTGGTACTGGAGGGAGTCCCAAAGGAGCTGAAGGGAGACGTGGCAGGCAGGGCAGCTGCGTGAAGGGAGATGTGAGCCCTCTGCTAGATTTTTGGCAGAATGGGGATGGGCTGAGCATGGGTGTGTAAAATGGGGAGAAGAGGGGGACTGACACACAGGGATCATCCTCCCTCATGTGGAAGTGACGGGGAGCTTTGGTGACATGTCCTGGAAACTCTGAGGAGGTCTAGAAGGGAGCAGGAAAAGCATCTTTGCCCCCATCGGAGCTGTCTTGTGGTCAGAAACGTTAGGTGTTTACAGAGTCCTTCTGTGTGTGCCACTGTGTCCTGAAGGGCCGTGAGTCTGGAGGAGATGTGCAGCAGATCGTCCAGAAGCCTCAGTCAGCTGCTGTGCAGGCTGTGCCTGGAGAGGTCCCAAGCAGTGATCCTTTTGTGCCTCGAACCAGGCCTCAAGGCTGGGAGGCTGAGGGAGTGGTACCCTGCCAGTTCTGGCCTCAGTCTCTCCTTCCCACTCCCTTGTCCTCCGCCGGTAATACTTTGGTCCTGCTGCTCCGGTCGTGCTTCAGGTAGAGTAGGAGGCGCCTCTTGTGCCGTGCTCCTCCGACTGTCCTTGCGGAGACTCGTGGACGCTGCTTGCTGCTGAGCAGGGTTGGGTGTCCTGTGGAAATCCTGCCAAGCATGTGGTCGTGCCTGGTGTGCCAGCAGTCTGGATGGGCAGCGCAGAAGTTGTGGCAAAGACGCGGGCGGGCAGAAGGACGTGTATCGATTGGCCAGCATGTGCCTTGGTCCCTAGGGTGCCTCCACCTTTGTCAGAGGTGTCCAGCAAAGAGTGTTGGGAGGGGAACAGCCTTTGTTCTTAACCACTGGTAGTCTGCTGCTTCAGGTGGGTAGGGATGAGGGAGAGAAGGAAGATGGCAAAAGAGCAAAGCTCAGTCTCGGAGAGAGAGTCTAAAACCCAAGAGCAGAGGGGCCCTGCCTAGAAAGACGCTGCCTAGTACAGCGTGAGTGCGCATAGCATGAGGGAGAGGGAGTGATGGTGCGGAGCCTTGCATGGGGCTGTCGAGGCTGAAGCCTGAGGGCTATGAGGAGAGCTGCCCCATTCATCAGGAAGCACTTTAAAGGGAGGCCCTGGAGGGCAAGGCGATGGCATCACCTGGCGTGGAGGGGTGCTCCTCATCAGTGGCTGCATCATCTGCCTGTGCTGCCGTGTCATTTCCCCTGGAAACATTTTGCCCTCTAATACTGTCACTTGAAAGGAGCCTGTGCGGCTGAATGGGCATGGCATGAACAGGGAAATGAAAAGGCAGCGTTGCAGGGTGCAAATGAACCCCCAAAATTCTTTAATTGAGGAGCTTTGCATGCAAGATGAGCCTGTTGGTAAACACATTACATGTGCAAAGGGTGCCTGTGGGCCCGGGGCGGTGTGGACCAGTATAAAAGCCAGTCCAACTGCAGGCTCCCTCATCCACTTCTCTTGCCGTCTCCTCCTTGGTGAACAAGGTGAGCTGCAAATGCCTTCAACTGTTTCTTGTCTGTCTCCTTTTTCTCTTTGTCGTTCGGCCTCGACCGAGTCTTTGCCTCAGTTATCTTTTGCTGAGACCATTGCCAGTCATCTCTCTTGTCTTTGCCACACTGGGCTGAAGTGGGAAAAGATGGTATCTGTGTTTGCAGGGCCCAGTTGGGGACCGTGTCGCCTTATGTTCTCTTCCTCCCTACGCAGGCTGTCCCTGCTCCCCAGCCTGTGCCTTTTCTCTTGCCGAGCAGGCTGTCAGGATGCGCCTCACATGCTGCCTGTGCTTTCCCTGCCTTCTCTCCCAGGTGCACCTCCGTCCCACAGCCATGTCCTGCTACGATCTGTGCCGTCCCTGTGGCCCAACCCCGCTTGCCAACAGCTGCAACGAGCCCTGTGTCAGGCAGTGCCAGGACTCCCGGGTGATTATTGAACCATCTCCCGTGGTGGTGACCCTGCCCGGACCCATCCTCAGCTCCTTCCCCCAGAACACCGCTGTGGGATCCACCACCTCCGCGGCCGTTGGCAGCATCTTGAGTGCTGAGGGAGTGCCCATCTCCTCGGGGGGCTTTGGCCTCTCTGGCCTTGGTGGCCGCTACTGCGGCAGAAGGTGCCTGCCCTGCTAAAGGCGGGCTGGAGGTCCAGTGAGTGCATCGACGGGAAGCCCAAAGCCATGTGCCGGACTGAGGATGGAGCTGCTGGCCAGGGTTTCCAGAGGGGCTGAGCACCCTCATGCCCTCCTGCAAAGGTGCCAGCCTGTGCTGTCTGGAAACACAGCCAACTGATGTCTTCTTCTTCTCCTGCGTTCTTCTCCACATCACGAGTCCCTGTTGTCTCCTGCTCTCCTGTGCCGTGGCTTCATCCTGAAGCAAGTTGAGAGGGGGCCCTGCTCATCACTCGCTCCCCATGTGTGTGTGGGAGGAACATGCGTATCCCATTGCTGTGAAGGGGTGCCTGACCGTCAGCTGCCCTTGTAGCAGCCTGGCCCGGGTCCCTTCCACCATGCACTGCTTTGTTTCACTCTTTAGACTCATTAAAGTTTATGCTGCATTGTAGCTTGAGGTCTCCTCGTGTTCCTTCCCTCCTGGGATGCCCAGCTAAGCTGCTCAATGGGAAATCACAGAATCGCAGCATGATTGAGGTTGGAATGGTCCTCGGGAGATCATCTGGTCCAAACCCTGCTCAAGGAGGTCTACCTAGAGTCCGTTGCTTTAGGTCCAGATGGCTTTTAGCTATCTCCAAGGTTGGCAATGTGTTCCAGTGCTTGGTGACCCGCACAGTGAAAAAGTGTTTCCTGACTTTCAGGTGGAGCTTTCTGTGTTTCCTTTTGTGCCCGTTGCCTCTGGTCCTGTCAATGGGCAGCACTGAAAAGAGCAAAACTCCTTCCTCCTTGCACCTTGCCTTCAGTTATTTAAATACCTCAATGAGGCCCTCCTCCCCCAAGCCTGCTCTTCCCAGCGCTCACTCTTTCCTCATATGTGCGACGCTCCAGTCCCTTCATCATCTGCGTGGCCTTTCCTTTGACTCTCTCCAGTATGTCTGTGTCTCTCTCGCACTGAGGAGCCCGGAACTGGACACAGTACTCCCGGTGTGGCCTCCTGAGTGCTGAGTGCAGGGGAAGGATCAAGTCCCTCACCCTGCTGGAAATACTTTGTCTAAAGCAGCCCAGGGTACAAATATATATGTTGCATTAGCAAATGTGATCCCACACAGGGTAATGGGGTGGCTGAAAGAATGTGGTGCACTTGCATCCTGTTGAGGGGTTGAGAGTGGGTGTCCCACTGAGATGGTCACCTGGAGGGGACTGTCCTTTACGTGTGACAAAGCCATCCAAAGTCACCCACATCCCCTTGTCCTGAACACACCAGGCTTGTTGTGTCTCTCAGCAAATGCCTGCGATGCCTTCGTCGGCTCCAAGACGTGTGTGGTGTGTGACAGATGGCCAAGGACTTGTACCCCTCCACTTCTGCCCCCAGACCATCTCTCTGTGCCCCTCAGGCCCCTTTCTGAAGGACTCGGCAATGTTGGCAGAGCTGCACGGTCACTGCTTGGGAGTTTCCATGACCTGTGGCCCATGACACTGAAAGCAGGGCGCTTAGCAAGTCCTTCTCCATCCCCTGCCCACCAGAGGAAGGAAAGAAAGGAACTCTCCAGGATGCAGCCATTGTGTCTTCCTGCCCCTCTGCCCTGAACTGTAAGAGCACCAACAGCAGGGAAGGAAGTAACCTTGCTCGTGTGTGAAGTTGTCACATAGTTGGTGATGTAGGAGAGGACAAGCTGCCTGTCCTTTCCTCCCACCTGCTCTAGTCCTCCATGGGTGATGTTTTGCCTGTTATTGAGTTGGTGTGCAGGATCAAAGAAGCCTTGGGCTATGGCAGCCTTGGGGATGAAGAAGGAAGAGTTGGGAAGCCCCAGCACTGACCCTTGGTGCTGGGAGCGGGGCGGGGAGTAGACCTCGTGTGTGCTGGAGAGGATTGTCTCTGCTTCTCAAATATCCTTCTCCTGTTGACTGGAGGCTGCTGGAGGCTCTCCAGATAAGGTAAGGAAAGGCAAAGAGCATATGGATTTCTCTTGATGTTAAATTGCTGAGCCTAAAACCCTACAGGGTATCCAAGGTGACTGGGAAATTCATGCCTAAATTTGATGGAGTGAGGTATTAGGTTACGCAATGGATACAGTGACTCCTGTCACAGAAAATTCTTTTTAAGTCTAGCATTGTATTTTAGGGTTGCAAGAAAACATGCCCCGTTCATTATGAGAATCCTTAAAGTCGGACCCTGGAGGGCAAGGCGATGGCATCACCTGGGAGGTGGGACACTCCTCATCACTGGCTGCACCATCTGCCTATGCTGACGGGTCGTTTCCCCTGGAAACATTTTGCCCTCTAATACTGTCACTTGAAAGGAGCCTGTGCGGCTGAATGGGCATGGCATGAACAGGGAAATGAAAAGGCAGCGTTGCAGGGAACGCAAGCAGTGTCCCCATTTCTGTAATTGTGATGCTTTGCATGCAAGATGAGCCTGTTGGTAAACACATTACATGTGCAAAGGGCACCTCTGGGCCCGGGGCGGTGTGGACCAGTATAAAAGCCAGTCCAACTGCAGGCTCCTGCATCCACTTCTCTTGCCTTCTCCTCCGTGGTGAGCAAGGTGAGCTGCAAATACCTTCAACTGTTTCTTGTCTTTCTCCTTTTTCTCTTTGCTTTTTGGCCTCGACTGAGTCTTTGCCTCGGTGTAACTTCTGCTGGGAGCCTTGCTCCTTGCTCCTGCTCCCAGCCTCTCTGTTCTCTTTGCCACACGGGAGGGAGGTGGGAGAAAGTCTTGGGCTCTCTTTGCGAGGAAACCATGGGGCCGGGACTCCTAGTACTCTCTCCTTCCCTGCAAAGCCTGTCCCTGCTCCCCAGCCTGTGCCTCTTCTCTTGCCGAGCAGGCTGTCAGGCTGCGCCTCACATGCTGCCTCTGCTTTCCCTGCCTTCTCTCCCAGGTGCACCTCCGTCCCACAGCCATGTCCTGCTACGATCTGTGCCGTCCCTGTGGCCCAACCCCGCTTGCCAACAGCTGCAACGAGCCCTGTGTCAGGCAGTGCCAGGACTCCCGGGTGATTATTGAACCTTCTCCCGTGGTGGTGACCCTGCCCGGACCCATCCTCAGCTCCTTCCCCCAGAACACCGCTGTGGGATCCACCACCTCCGCGGCCGTTGGCAGCATCTTGAGTGCTGAGGGAGTGCCCATCTCCTCGGGGGGCTTTGGCCTCTCTGGCCTTGGTGGCCGCTACTGCGGCAGAAGGTGCCTGCCCTGCTAAAGGCGGGCTGGACGTCCAGTGAGTGCATCGACCAGGAAGCCCAAAGCCATGTGCCGGACTGAGGATGGAGCTGCTGGCCATGGTTTCCAGAGGGGCTGAGCACCCTCATGCCCTCCTGCAAAGGTGCCAGCCTGTGCTGTCTGGAAACACGGCCAACTGATGTCTTCTTCTCCTCCTGCGTTCTTCTCCACATCACGAGTCCCTGTTGTCTCCTGCTCTCCTGTGCCATGGCTTCATCCTGAAGCAAGTTGAGAGGGGGCCCTGCTCATCACTCGCTCCCCATGTGTGTGTGGGAGGAACATGCGTGTCCCATTGCTGTGAAGGGGTGCCTGACCGTCAGCTGCCCTTGTAGCAGCCTGGCCCGGGTCCCTTCCACCATGCACTGCTTTGTTTCACTCTTTAGACTCATTAAAGTTTATGCTGCATTGTAGCTTGAGGTCTCCTCGTGTTCCTTCCCTCCTGGGATGCCCAGCCAAGCTGTCCAGGGGCAAATGGGATGCTCTACAGGGCAAAGGCATGGCTGAAGGGATGTGGTGGACTCGTATCTTTCTTGCGGATTGGGAGGGTGTGTCCAACTGAAATGGTCACCTGGAGGGGACTGTCCTTTACATGTGGTATAGCCTTCCCAAAGTCACCCACATCCCTTTGTCCTGAACACACCAGACTTGTTGTGTCTCTCAGCAAACCCCTGTGTTGCTTTCCATGGCTCCAAGACACGTGTGACATGTGACAGATGGCCAAGGACTTGTACCCCTCCACTTCTGCCCCCAGACCATCTCTCTGTGCCCCTCAGGCCCCTTTCTGAAGGACTCGGCAATGTTGGCAGAGCTGCACAGTCACTGCTTGGGAGTTTCCACGACCTGTGGTCCATGACACTGAAGGCAGGGCATTTAGCCTTCTTTGTCCCTTGCCCACCAGAGGAAGGAAAGAAAGAAACTCTCCAGGAGGCAGCCATTGTGTCTTCCTGCCCTTCTGCCCTGAACTGCTCTCTCCCACCTGCTCTAGTCCTCCACGGGTGATATTTTGTCCTGTGCTCCCCCCACTCCTGCGTCAGGTAGAGTGAGGGGCACCTCCTGTGCTGTCCCGTATGCTGTGGGAACCCCTACGGTGCCTTTCCCCCTAGCTAAAGCCCTGTCTTCCCTGAAAGACAGCTGCTGTCAGCAAAATCCCCGTGCCCTGCTGTGCAGAAAGGCCCCCAGGCAATGCGCTCTCCATCAGCCTTCAGGAGCCGTGCTGAGCTGACAGCAGAAGCACGGTGGGGTGAAAATATTGTACCAGGGAGGGAGGGAAGGCAGCATCCGCAGCACGTGATCAGAGAGAGCAGGGTGCGGCAGGGCACTGGAGCCTCTGGGCAGAGCCTCGCCATAGGTGCTGGCTGTGAGAGCATCAAGGTCTGGTAGGAGACTCCACCTGTGGGTTTTCTGGGGCAGGCATCTGGTCGAAAGGGCCCTTATGAAGAAAAGACAGATTTTGCACTTGTAAAATTAATGTAAGCTTCCTTTCTTGAAGGAAGACGTTCTCGGTCCCATTGCTGTGACAGATGGAGCTGGTGTCCTGTGTCCCAGGTGCACAGGTGGTTTCCTCTTCTTGCACACCAGTGGCCTGAGTGCAGTAACAACAGGCCCAATGGCGCTGATGAGCCTCACCTGGGGTCTCTCACTCCTCCCTCTTCCCTTTGACCCAGGGCTCTATTAAAGCTCTGTCCTGAGCCCTTAGCCCTTTCTTCAGCTTGGGGGCAGGAGTGTAAGCCTCCTCTTCTTTTGCAGATTTGCTTATGCCTGACCATGAGCCCCCTTGATCCGGACCCTAAGTGGCCCACTGGTTTCCCAGCCTCTCCTTGGGTCTGTCTGGTCGTTATGGCCCTGGTCAGCAATCAGTGGGCTCTGTTGACCCAGGTTGCCACCACTGGATCTGCTCCTGACCCGTGTGGGACGACTGCCCTGCTTGATGTCAGTCCTGCTTCATCACCATGAACCTGACCATTGAGCTGGACTCTGGGCTGCACCTGTCTACTGCCTCTGCGTTTTCCTTGCTCAGGTACTGTGCAATGGGGCCATTGCTAGTGAGGCTGCTGCCCTCCTGGCCTTATGACCATGCTCGTCTCCTGGCTCCCATCCTGCAGGCAGCAGCTGGCTCTCAGTGATCCCTGACAGCATTTCTGTTGGGATGGACTTTTGCTGTCATCATCAGGTTAACAGTGTGTACCTTCTGAGCTCTCTTCATCAACTTCAATGGGGAACTTGGCCTGGGCCTCAGTGATTAGGGAGTTGCCTGTGTCTGGTGGAGTCCCAGCTGAGTTGGGGAAGGAGTTTTGTCCACCCGTTGCAAGGAGGACCTAGCTGGGGTGTCTGAGGAGTGCAGCTGGTGCGCCAAGCTGGGCTGTCATTCCTCTTGGGGACATTCAGCTCCTCTTCTGCCCCTGGAAATGCAGTGCAGAGCATTGAATCTTTCCCTTGGCATGCACCTCTGGGGAGGTCCTGACATCTGCTGCTCTGCGCACTGCCCTTGCTGGCACTGCCAGCCCTCCCTTGCTTCCGGGAAGGCTTTTAGGTTGCACGGAGATCTCGCCGAGTGCTTGGAGCTGTGTGTGCTGTCCTGTCAGTAGGTTGAGCCAAAGCAGAAGTTGAGGCGCGGACCATGGGGAGGAGGATAGCCGATGTATTGGTCCCCAGCATGTGCCTTTGTTTGTGGGGGACATGGCAGTTTAACAGGAGCGGTGATCCAATACTTGGTTGTGGAAGGGCAATGTCCTTCTTTCTGAAACCTGCCTGCGCTTGGGGACCTGTCGATGCTGCTGACAGAGGTGAGAGGGAAAAGAGCCAGGCTTATCTCTCCTGAGAGCAATGCTTTACATCACAGAAGGGCTAAAGCCCAAGGGCAGAGCTGGCATGCTTGGAAAGTGGGTGCCTGAGACAGCCCGAACTGGTTGTTAGGGAAAGCTGAGGATGTGGCTGGTCCTCAGATAGGAACCTTGTTGGAAGTCTGACATTTAATGATAGGTTTGGAAGGAAAAGAGGCCCCATGTGTTAGAACAAAACCTCACAACAAGCCCCAGGAGGGTGAGGTTGGCATAAAGTGACAGGATGGGCCATCTCCTTCTCTTTGCCTTCATCTTGTTCCTTCACTTCTGTGTCACTTCCCAGGAAACATTTTGCCCTCTAATACTGTCACTTGAAAGGAGCCTGTGCGGCTGAATGGGCATGGCATGAACAGGGAAATGAAAAGGCAGCGTTGCAGGGAACGCAAGCAGTGTCCCCATTTCTGTAATTGTGATGCTTTGCATGCAAGATGAGCCTGTTGGTAAACACATTACATGTGCAAAGGGCGCCTGTGGGCCCGGGGCGGTGTGGACCAGTATAAAAGCCAGTCCAACTGCAGGCTCCCGCATCCACTTCTCTTGCCTTCTCCTCCGTGGTGAGCAAGGTGAGCTGCAAATGCCTTCAACTGTTTCTTGTCTTTCTCCTTTTTCTCTTTGCCTTTTGGCCTCGACCGATTCTTTGCCTCGGTGTAACTTCTGCTGAGAGCCTTGTTCCTTGCTCCTGCTCCCAGCCTCTCTGTTCTCTTTGCCGCACGGGAGGGAGGTGGGAGAAAGTCTTGGGCTCTCTTTGCGGGGAAACCATGGGGCCGGGACTCCTAGTACTCTCTCCTTCCCTGCAAAGCCTGTCCCTTCTCCCCAGCCTGTGCCTCTTCTCTTGCCGAGCAGGCTGTCAGGCTGCGCCTCACATGCTGCCTCTGCTTTCCCTGCCTTCTCTCCCAGGTGCACCTCCGTCCCACAGCCATGTCCTGCTACGATCTGTGCCGTCCCTGTGGCCCAACCCCGCTTGCCAACAGCTGCAACGAGCCCTGTGTCAGGCAGTGCCAGGACTCCCGCGTGGTGATCCAGCCTTCTCCCGTGGTGGTGACCCTGCCCGGACCCATCCTCAGCTCCTTCCCCCAGAACACCGCTGTGGGATCCACCACCTCCGCGGCCGTTGGCAGCATCCTGAGTGAGGAGGGAGTGCCCATCTCCTCGGGGGGCTTTGGCCTCTCTGGCCTTGGTGGCCGCTACTGCGGCAGAAGGTGCCTGCCCTGCTAAAGGCGGGCTGGACGTCCAGTGAGTGCATCGACCAGGAAGCCCAAAGCCATGTGCCGGACTGAGGATGGAGCTGCTGGCCAGGGTTTCCAGAGGGGCTGAGCACCCTCATGCCCTCCTGCAAAGGTGCCAGCCTATGCTGTCTGGAAACACGGCCAACTGATGTCTTCTTCTTCTCCTGCGTTCTTCTCCGCATCACGAGTCCCTGTTGTCTCCTGCTCTCCTGTGCCATGGCTTCATCCTGAAGCAAGTTGAGAGGGGGCCCTGCTCATCACTCGCTCCCCATGTGTGTGTGGGAGGAACATGCGTATCCCATTGCTGTGAAGGGGTGCCTGACCGTCAGCTGCCCTTGTAGCAGCCTGGCCCGGGTCCCTTCCACCATGCACTGCTTTGTTTCACTCTTTAGACTCATTAAAGTTTATGCTGCATTGTAGCTTGAGGTCTCCTCGTGTTCCTTCCCTCCTGGGATGCCCAGCCAAGCTGTCCAGGGGCAAATGGGATGCCGTGGAGGGGGAAAGGGTGGGTGGGTAAGAGCCAATGGTGGATGTCTCTCTTGTGCCTGTAGGAGCTCAGTACCCTCAAGGGCCATGGTCACTGGAAGAGGCATGGGGCTTTGGAGGGGTGTGTGGTATTGTCTGAGTATGCCAAGGGTGGCCAGGAGTTCCCCCAAGGGACACGTGAGTACCAAGCAAGGCTGGATACTGGCTTCCAGTTGGTGAGGCAAGCCATTGGCCTGCTGGAAGACGTTTCTGTGCAGGCTAACGCCCACCTGGCCAAGGCTCTGGTCTCATGTTACCACTTGCAACGTGTCCCTTGCCCTTCCGTCCTCCAAGCACTTCTTCCAAGCCCTGGTACTGGAGGGAGTCCCAAAGGAGCTGAAGGGAGACGTGGCAGGCAGGGCAGCTGCGTGAAGGGAGATGTGAGCCCTCTGCTAGATTTTTGGCAGAATGGGGATGGGCTGAGCATGGGTGTGTAAAATGGGGAGAAGAGGGGGACTGACACACAGGGATCATCCTCCCTCATGTGGAAGTGACGGGGAGCTTTGGTGACATGTCCTGGAAACTCTGAGGAGGTCTAGAAGGGAGCAGGAAAAGCATCTTTGCCCCCATCGGAGCTGTCTTGTGGTCAGAAACGTTAGGTGTTTACAGAGTCCTTCTGTGTGTGCCACTGTGTCCTGAAGGGCCGTGAGTCTGGAGGAGATGTGCAGCAGATCGTCCAGAAGCCTCAGTCAGCTGCTGTGCAGGCTGTGCCTGGAGAGGTCCCAAGCAGTGATCCTTTTGTGCCTCGAACCAGGCCTCAAGGCTGGGAGGCTGAGGGAGTGGTACCCTGCCAGTTCTGGCCTCAGTCCCTCCTTCCCACTCCCTTGTCCTCCGCCGGTAATACTTTGGTCCTGCTGCTCCGGTCGTGCTTCAGGTAGAGTAGGAGGCGCCTCTTGTGCCGTGCTCCTCCGACTGTCCTTGCGGAGACTCGTGGACGCTGCTTGCTGCTGAGCAGGGTTGGGTGTCCTGTGGAAATCCTGCCAAGCATGTGGTCGTGCCTGGTGTGCCAGCAGTCTGGATGGGCAGCGCAGAAGTTGTGGCAAAGACGCGGGCGGGCAGAAGGACGTGTATCGATTGGCCAGCATGTGCCTTGGTCCCTAGGGTGCCTCCACCTTTGTCAGAGGTGTCCAGCAAAGAGTGTTGGGAGGGGAACAGCCTTTGTTCTTAACCACTGGTAGTCTGCTGCTTCAGGTGGGTAGGGATGAGGGAGAGAAGGAAGATGGCAAAAGAGCAAAGCTCAGTCTCGGAGAGAGAGTCTAAAACCCAAGAGCAGAGGGGCCCTGCCTAGAAAGACGCTGCCTAGTACAGCGTGAGTGCGCATAGCATGAGGGAGAGGGAGTGATGGTGCGGAGCCTTGCATGGGGCTGTCGAGGCTGAAGCCTGAGGGCTATGAGGAGAGCTGCCCCATTCATCAGGAAGCACTTTAAAGGGAGGCCCTGGAGGGCAAGGCGATGGCATCACCTGGCGTGGAGGGGTGCTCCTCATCAGTGGCTGCATCATCTGCCTGTGCTGCCGTGTCATTTCCCCTGGAAACATTTTGCCCTCTAATACTGTCACTTGAAAGGAGCCTGTCAGGCTGAATGGGCATGGCATGAACAGGGAAATGAAAAGGCAGCGTTGCAGGGTGCAAATGAACCCCCAAAATTCTTTAATTGAGGAGCTTTGCATGCAAGATGAGCCTGTTGGTAAACACATTACATGTGCAAAGGGTGCCTGTGGGCCCGGGGCGGTGTGGACCAGTATAAAAGCCAGTCCAACTGCAGGCTCCCGCATCCACTTCTCTTGCCTTCTCCTCCGTGGTGAGCAAGGTGAGCTGCAAATGCCTTCAACTGTTTCTTGTCTGTCTCCTTTTTCTCTTTGTCGTTCGGCCTCGACTGAGTCTTTGCCTCAGTTATCTTTTGCTGAGACCATTGCCAGTCATCTCTCTTGTCTTTGCCACACTGGGCTGAAGTGGGAAAAGATGGTATCTGTGTTTGCAGGGCCCAGTTGGGGACCGTGTCGCCTTATGTTCTCTTCCTCCCTACGCAGGCTGTCCCTGCTCCCCAGCCTGTGCCTTTTCTCTTGCCGAGCAGGCTGTCAGGCTGCGCCTCACATGCTGCCTCTGCTTTCCCTGCCTTCTCTCCCAGGTGCACCTCCGTCCCACAGCCATGTCCTGCTACGATCTGTGCCGTCCCTGTGGCCCAACCCCGCTTGCCAACAGCTGCAACGAGCCCTGCGTCAGGCAGTGCCAGGACTCCCGCGTGGTGATCCAGCCCTCTCCCGTGGTGGTGACCCTGCCCGGACCCATCCTCAGCTCCTTCCCCCAGAACACCGCTGTGGGATCCACCACCTCTGCTGCCGTTGGCAGCATCCTGAGTGAGGAGGGAGTGCCCATCTCCTCGGGGGGCTTTGGCCTCTCTGGCCTTGGTGGCCGCTACTGCGGCAGAAGGTGCCTGCCCTGCTAAAGGCAGGCTGGACGTCCAGTGAGTGCATCGACCAGGAAGCCCAAAGCCATGTGCCGGACTGAGGTTGGAGCTGCTGGCCATGGTTTCCAGAGGGGCTGAGCACCCTCATGCCCTCCTGCAAAGGTGTCAGCCTGTGCTGTCTGGAAACACAGCCAACTGATGTCTTCTTCTTCTCCTGCGTTCTTCTCCACATCACGAGTCCCTGTTGTCTCCTGCTCTCCTGTGCCATGGCTTCATCCTGAAGCAAGTTGAGAGGGGGCCCTGCTCATCACTCGCTCCCCATGTGTGTGTGGGAGGAACATGCGTGTCCCGTTGCTGTGAAGGGGTGCCTGACCGTCAGCTGCCCTTGTAGCAGCCTGGCCCGGGTCCCTTCCACCATGCACTGCTTTGTTTCACTCTTTAGACTCATTAAAGTTTATGCTGCATTGTAGCTTGAGGTCTCCTCGTGTTCCTTCCCTCCTGGGATGCCCAGCTAAGCTGCTCAATGGGAAATCACAGAATCGCAGCATGATTGAGGTTGGAATGGTCCTCGGGAGATCATCTGGTCCAAACCCTGCTCAAGGAGGTCTACCTAGAGTCCGTTGCTTTAGGTCCAGATGGCTTTTAGCTATCTCCAAGGTTGGCAATGTGTTCCAGTGCTTGGTGACCCGCACAGTGAAAAAGTGTTTCCTGACTTTCAGGTGGAGCTTTCTGTGTTTCCTTTTGTGCCCGTTGCCTCTGGTCCTGTCAATGGGCAGCACTGAAAAGAGCAAAACTCCTTCCTCCTTGCACCTTGCCTTCAGTTATTTAAATACCTCAATGAGGCCCTCCTCCCCCAAGCCTGCTCTTCCCAGCGCTCACTCTTTCCTCATATGTGCGACGCTCCAGTCCCTTCATCATCTGCGTGGCCTTTCCTTTGACTCTCTCCAGTATGTCTGTGTCTCTCTCGCACTGAGGAGCCCGGAACTGGACACAGTACTCCCGGTGTGGCCTCCTGAGTGCTGAGTGCAGGGGAAGGATCAAGTCCCTCACCCTGCTGGAAATACTTTGTCTAAAGCAGCCCAGGGTACAAATATATATGTTGCATTAGCAAATGTGATCCCACACAGGGTAATGGGGTGGCTGAAAGAATGTGGTGCACTTGCATCCTGTTGAGGGGTTGAGAGTGGGTGTCCCACTGAGATGGTCACCTGGAGGGGACTGTCCTTTACGTGTGACAAAGCCATCCAAAGTCACCCACATCCCCTTGTCCTGAACACACCAGGCTTGTTGTGTCTCTCAGCAAATGCCTGCGATGCCTTCGTCGGCTCCAAGACGTGTGTGGTGTGTGACAGATGGCCAAGGACTTGTACCCCTCCACTTCTGCCCCCAGACCATCTCTCTGTGCCCCTCAGGCCCCTTTCTGAAGGACTCGGCAATGTTGGCAGAGCTGCACGGTCACTGCTTGGGAGTTTCCATGACCTGTGGCCCATGACACTGAAAGCAGGGCGCTTAGCAAGTCCTTCTCCATCCCCTGCCCACCAGAGGAAGGAAAGAAAGGAACTCTCCAGGATGCAGCCTTTGTGTCTTCCTGCCCCTCTGCCCTGAACTGTAAGAGCACCAACAGCAGGGAAGGAAGTAACCTTGCTCGTGTGTGAAGTTGTCACATAGTTGGTGATGTAGGAGAGGACAAGCTGCCTGTCCTTTCCTCCCACCTGCTCTAGTCCTCCATGGGTGATGTTTTGCCTGTTATTGAGTTGGTGTGCAGGATCAAAGAAGCCTTGGGCTATGGCAGCCTTGGGGATGAAGAAGGAAGAGTTGGGAAGCCCCAGCACTGACCCTTGGTGCTGGGAGCGGGGCGGGGAGTAGACCTCGTGTGTGCTGGAGAGGATTGTCTCTGCTTCTCAAATATCCTTCTCCTGTTGACTGGAGGCTGCTGGAGGCTCTCCAGATAAGGTAAGGAAAGGCAAAGAGCATATGGATTTCTCTTGATGTTAAATTGCTGAGCCTAAAACCCTACAGGGTATCCAAGGTGACTGGGAAATTCATGCCTAAATTTGATGGAGTGAGGTATTAGGTTACGCAATGGATACAGTGACTCCTGTCACAGAAAATTCTTTTTAAGTCTAGCATTGTATTTTAGGGTTGCAAGAAAACATGCCCCGTTCATTATGAGAATCCTTAAAGTCGGACCCTGGAGGGCAAGGCGATGGCATCACCTGGGAGGTGGGACACTCCTCATCACTGGCTGCACCATCTGCCTATGCTGACGGGTCGTTTCCCCTGGAAACATTTTGCCCTCTAATACTGTCACTTGAAAGGAGCCTGTGCGGCTGAATGGGCATGGCATGAACAGGGAAATGAAAAGGCAGCGTTGCAGGGAACGCAAGCAGTGTCCCCATTTCTGTAATTGTGATGCTTTGCATGCAAGATGAGCCTGTTGGTAAACACATTACATGTGCAAAGGGTGCCTGTGGGCCCGGGGCGGTGTGGACCAGTATAAAAGCCAGTCCAACTGCAGGCTCCCGCATCCACTTCTCTTGCCTTCTCCTCCGTGGTGAGCAAGGTGAGCTGCAAATACCTTCAACTGTTTCTTGTCTTTCTCCTTTTTCTCTTTGCTTTTTGGCCTCGACTGAGTCTTTGCCTCGGTGTAACTTCTGCTGGGAGCCTTGCTCCTTGCTCCTGCTCCCAGCCTCTCTGTTCTCTTTGCCACACGGGAGGGAGGTGGGAGAAAGTCTTGGGCTCTCTTTGCGAGGAAACCATGGGGCCGGGACTCCTAGTACTCTCTCCTTCCCTGCAAAGCCTGTCCCTTCTCCCCAGCCTGTGCCTCTTCTCTTGCCGAGCAGGCTGTCAGGCTGCGCCTCACATGCTGCCTCTGCTTTCCCTGCCTTCTCTCCCAGGTGCACCTCCATCCCACAGCCATGTCCTGCTACGATCTGTGCCGTCCCTGTGGCCCAACCCCGCTTGCCAACAGCTGCAACGAGCCCTGCGTCAGGCAGTGCCAGGACTCCCGGGTGATTATTGAACCATCTCCCGTGGTGGTGACCCTGCCCGGACCCATCCTCAGCTCCTTCCCCCAGAACACCGCTGTGGGATCCACCACCTCCGCGGCCGTTGGCAGCATCTTGAGTGCTGAGGGAGTGCCCATCTCCTCGGGGGGCTTTGGCCTCTCTGGCCTTGGTGGCCGCTACTGCGGCAGAAGGTGCCTGCCCTGCTAAAGGCAGGCTGGATGTCCAGTGAGTGCATCGACCAGGAAGCCCAAAGCCATGTGCCGGACTGAGGATGGAGCTGCTGGCCAGGGTTTCCAGAGGGGCTGAGCACCCTCATGCCCTCCTGCAAAGGTGCCAGCCTGTGCTGTCTGGAAACACAGCCAACTGATGTCTTCGTCTTCTCCTGCGTTCTTCTCCGCATCACGAGTCCCTGTTGTCTCCTGCTCTCCTGTGCCATGGCTTCATCCTGAAGCAAGTTGAGAGGGGGCCCTGCTCATCACCCCCTCCCCATGTGTGTGTGGGAGGAACATGCGTGTCCCATTGCTGTGAAGGGGTGCCTGACCGTCAGCTGCCCTTGTAGCAGCCTGGCCCGGGTCCCTTCCACCATGCACTGCTTTGTTTCACTCTTTAGACTCATTAAAGTTTATGCTGCATTGTAGCTTGAGGTCTCCTCGTGTTCCTTCCCTCCTGGGATGCCCAGCCAAGCTGTCCAGGGGCAAATGGGATGCTCTACAGGGCAAAGGCATGGCTGAAGGGATGTGGTGGACTCGTATCTTTCTTGCGGATTGGGAGGGTGTGTCCAACTGAAATGGTCACCTGGAGGGGACTGTCCTTTACATGTGGTATAGCCTTCCCAAAGTCACCCACATCCCTTTGTCCTGAACACACCAGACTTGTTGTGTCTCTCAGCAAACCCCTGTGTTGCTTTCCATGGCTCCAAGACACGTGTGACGTGTGACAGATGGCCAAGGACTTGTACCCCTCCACTTCTGCCCCCAGACCATCTCTCTGTGCCCCTCAGGCCCCTTTCTGAAGGACTCGGCAATGTTGGCAGAGCTGCACAGTCACTGCTTGGGAGTTTCCACGACCTGTGGTCCATGACACTGAAGGCAGGGCATTTAGCCTTCTTTGTCCCTTGCCCACCAGAGGAAGGAAAGAAAGAAACTCTCCAGGAGGCAGCCATTGTGTCTTCCTGCCCTTCTGCCCTGAACTGCTCTCTCCCACCTGCTCTAGTCCTCCACGGGTGATATTTTGTCCTGTGCTCCCCCCACTCCTGCGTCAGGTAGAGTGAGGGGCACCTCCTGTGCTGTCCCGTATGCTGTGGGAACCCCTACGGTGCCTTTCCCCCTAGCTAAAGCCCTGTCTTCCCTGAAAGACAGCTGCTGTCAGCAAAATCCCCATGCCCTGCTGTGCAGAAAGGCCCCCAGGCAATGCGCTCTCCATCAGCCTTCAGGAGCCGTGCTGAGCTGACAGCAGAAGCACGGTGGGGTGAAAATATTGTACCAGGGAGGGAGGGAAGGCAGCATCCGCAGCACGTGATCAGAGAGAGCAGGGTGCGGCAGGGCACTGGAGCCTCTGGGCAGAGCCTCGCCATAGGTGCTGGCTGTGAGAGCATCAAGGTCTGGTAGGAGACTCCACCTGTGGGTTTTCTGGGGCAGGCATCTGGTCGAAAGGGCCCTTATGAAGAAAAGACAGATTTTGCACTTGTAAAATTAATGTAAGCTTCCTTTCTTGAAGGAAGACGTTCTCGGTCCCATTGCTGTGACAGATGGAGCTGGTGTCCTGTGTCCCAGGTGCACAGGTGGTTTCCTCTTCTTGCACACCAGTGGCCTGAGTGCAGTAACAACAGGCCCAATGGTGCTGATGAGCCTCACCTGGGGTCTCTCACTCCTCCCTCTTCCCTTTGACCCAGGGCTCTATTAAAGCTCTGTCCTGAGCCCTTAGCCCTTTCTTCAGCTTGGGGGCAGGAGTGTAAGCCTCCTCTTCTTTTGCAGATTTGCTTATGCCTGACCATGAGCCCCCTTGATCCGGACCCTAAGTGGCCCACTGGTTTCCCAGCCTCTCCTTGGGTCTGTCTGGTCGTTATGGCCCTGGTCAGCAATCAGTGGGCTCTGTTGACCCAGGTTGCCACCACTGGATCTGCTCCTGACCCGTGTGGGACGACTGCCCTGCTTGATGTCAGTCCTGCTTCATCACCATGAACCTGACCATTGAGCTGGACTCTGGGCTGCACCTGTCTACTGCCTCTGCGTTTTCCTTGCTCAGGTACTGTGCAATGGGGCCATTGCTAGTGAGGCTGCTGCCCTCCTGGCCTTATGACCATGCTCGTCTCCTGGCTCCCATCCTGCAGGCAGCAGCTGGCTCTCAGTGATCCCTGACAGCATTTCTGTTGGGATGGACTTTTGCTGTCATCATCAGGTTAACAGTGTGTACCTTCTGAGCTCTCTTCATCAACTTCAATGGGGAACTTGGCCTGGGCCTCAGTGATTAGGGAGTTGCCTGTGTCTGGTGGAGTCCCAGCTGAGTTGGGGAAGGAGTTTTGTCCACCCGTTGCAAGGAGGACCTAGCTGGGGTGTCTGAGGAGTGCAGCTGGTGCGCCAAGCTGGGCTGTCATTCCTCTTGGGGACATTCAGCTCCTCTTCTGCCCCTGGAAATGCAGTGCAGAGCATTGAATCTTTCCCTTGGCATGCACCTCTGGGGAGGTCCTGACATCTGCTGCTCTGCGCACTGCCCTTGCTGGCACTGCCAGCCCTCCCTTGCTTCCGGGAAGGCTTTTAGGTTGCACGGAGATCTCGCCGAGTGCTTGGAGCTGTGTGTGCTGTCCTGTCAGTAGGTTGAGCCAAAGCAGAAGTTGAGGCGCGGACCATGGGGAGGAGGATAGCCGATGTATTGGTCCCCAGCATGTGCCTTTGTTTGTGGGGGACATGGCAGTTTAACAGGAGCGGTGATCCAATACTTGGTTGTGGAAGGGCAATGTCCTTCTTTCTGAAACCTGCCTGCGCTTGGGGACCTGTCGATGCTGCTGACAGAGGTGAGAGGGAAAAGAGCCAGGCTTATCTCTCCTGAGAGCAATGCTTTACATCACAGAAGGGCTAAAGCCCAAGGGCAGAGCTGGCATGCTTGGAAAGTGGGTGCCTGAGACAGCCCGAACTGGTTGTTAGGGAAAGCTGAGGATGTGGCTGGTCCTCAGATAGGAACCTTGTTGGAAGTCTGGCATTTAATGATAGGTTTGGAAGGAAAAGAGGCCCCATGTGTTAGAACAAAACCTCACAACAAGCCCCAGGAGGGTGAGGTTGGCATAAACTGACAGGATGGGCCATCTCCTTCTCTTTGCCTTCATCTTGTTCCTTCACTTCTGTGTCACTTCCCAGGAAACATTTTGCCCTCTAATACTGTCACTTGAAAGGAGCCTGTGTGGCTGAATGGGCATGGCATGAACAGGGAAATGAAAAGGCAGCGTTGCAGGGAAACGCAAGCAGTGTCCCCATTTCTGTAATTGTGATGCTTTGCATGCAAGATGAGCCTGTTGGTAAACACATTACATGTGCAAAGGGCACCTCTGGGCCCGGGGCGGTGTGGACCAGTATAAAAGCCAGTCCAACTGCAGGCTCCCGCATCCACTTCTCTTGCCTTCTCCTCCGTGGTGAGCAAGGTGAGCTGCAAATGCCTTCAACTGTTTCTTGTCTTTCTCCTTTTTCTCTTTGCTTTTTGGCCTCGACTGAGTCTTTGCCTCGGTGTAACTTCTGCTGGGAGCCTTGCTCCTTGCTCCTGCTCCCAGCCTCTCTGTTCTCTTTGCCACACGGGAGGGAGGTGGGAGAAAGTCTTGGGCTCTCTTTGCGAGGAAACCATGGGGCCGGGACTCCTAGTACTCTCTCCTTCCCTGCAAAGCCTGTCCCTTCTCCCCAGCCTGTGCCTCTTCTCTTGCCGAGCAGGCTGTCAGGCTGCGCCTCACATGCTGCCTCTGCTTTCCCTGCCTTCTCTCCCAGGTGCACCTCCGTCCCACAGCCATGTCCTGCTACGATCTGTGCCGTCCCTGTGGCCCAACCCCGCTTGCCAACAGCTGCAACGAGCCCTGCGTCAGGCAGTGCCAGGACTCCCGCGTGGTGATCCAGCCCTCTCCCGTGGTGGTGACCCTGCCCGGACCCATCCTCAGCTCCTTCCCCCAGAACACCGCTGTGGGATCCACCACCTCTGCTGCCGTTGGCAGCATCCTGAGTGAGGAGGGAGTGCCCATCTCCTCGGGGGGCTTTGGCCTCTCTGGCCTTGGTGGCCGCTACTGCGGCAGAAGGTGCCTGCCCTGCTAAAGGCAGGCTGGACGTCCAGTGAGTGCATCGACCAGGAAGCCCAAAGCCATGTGCCGGACTGAGGATGGAGTTGCTGGCCAGGGTTTCCAGAGGGGCTGAGCACCCTCATGCCCTCCTGCAAAGGTGCCAGCCTGTGCTGTCTGGAAACACAGCCAACTGATGTCTTCGTCTTCTCCTGCGTTCTTCTCCGCATCACGAGTCCCTGTTGTCTCCTGCTCTCCTGTGCCATGGCTTCATCCTGAAGCAAGTTGAGAGGGGGCCCTGCTCATCACCCCCTCCCCATGTGTGTGTGGGAGGAACATGCGTGTCCCATTGCTGTGAAGGGGTGCCTGACCGTCAGCTGCCCTTGTAGCAGCCTGGCCCGGGTCCCTTCCACCATGCACTGCTTTGTTTCACTCTTTAGACTCATTAAAGTTTATGCTGCATTGTAGCTTGAGGTCTCCTCGTGTTCCTTCCCTCCTGGGATGCCCAGCCAAGCTGTCCAGGGGCAAATGGGATGCTCTACAGGGCAAAGGCATGGCTGAAGGGATGTGGTGGACTCGTATCTTTCTTGCGGATTGGGAGGGTGTGTCCAACTGAAATGGTCACCTGGAGGGGACTGTCCTTTACATGTGGTATAGCCTTCCCAAAGTCACCCACATCCCTTTGTCCTGAACACACCAGACTTGTTGTGTCTCTCAGCAAACCCCTGTGTTGCTTTCCATGGCTCCAAGACACGTGTGACGTGTGACAGATGGCCAAGGACTTGTACCCCTCCACTTCTGCCCCCAGACCATCTCTCTGTGCCCCTCAGGCCCCTTTCTGAAGGACTCGGCAATGTTGGCAGAGCTGCACAGTCACTGCTTGGGAGTTTCCACGACCTGTGGTCCATGACACTGAAGGCAGGGCATTTAGCCTTCTTTGTCCCTTGCCCACCAGAGGAAGGAAAGAAAGAAACTCTCCAGGAGGCAGCCATTGTGTCTTCCTGCCCTTCTGCCCTGAACTGCTCTCTCCCACCTGCTCTAGTCCTCCACGGGTGATATTTTGTCCTGTGCTCCCCCCACTCCTGCGTCAGGTAGAGTGAGGGGCACCTCCTGTGCTGTCCCGTATGCTGTGGGAACCCCTACGGTGCCTTTCCCCCTAGCTAAAGCCCTGTCTTCCCTGAAAGACAGCTGCTGTCAGCAAAATCCCCATGCCCTGCTGTGCAGAAAGGCCCCCAGGCAATGCGCTCTCCATCAGCCTTCAGGAGCCGTGCTGAGCTGACAGCAGAAGCACGGTGGGGTGAAAATATTGTACCAGGGAGGGAGGGAAGGCAGCATCCGCAGCACGTGATCAGAGAGAGCAGGGTGCGGCAGGGCACTGGAGCCTCTGGGCAGAGCCTCGCCATAGGTGCTGGCTGTGAGAGCATCAAGGTCTGGTAGGAGACTCCACCTGTGGGTTTTCTGGGGCAGGCATCTGGTCGAAAGGGCCCTTATGAAGAAAAGACAGATTTTGCACTTGTAAAATTAATGTAAGCTTCCTTTCTTGAAGGAAGACGTTCTCGGTCCCATTGCTGTGACAGATGGAGCTGGTGTCCTGTGTCCCAGGTGCACAGGTGGTTTCCTCTTCTTGCACACCAGTGGCCTGAGTGCAGTAACAACAGGCCCAATGGCGCTGATGAGCCTCACCTGGGGTCTCTCACTCCTCCCTCTTCCCTTTGACCCAGGGCTCTATTAAAGCTCTGTCCTGAGCCCTTAGCCCTTTCTTCAGCTTGGGGGCAGGAGTGTAAGCCTCCTCTTCTTTTGCAGATTTGCTTATGCCTGACCATGAGCCCCCTTGATCCGGACCCTAAGTGGCCCACTGGTTTCCCAGCCTCTCCTTGGGTCTGTCTGGTCGTTATGGCCCTGGTCAGCAATCAGTGGGCTCTGTTGACCCAGGTTGCCACCACTGGATCTGCTCCTGACCCGTGTGGGACGACTGCCCTGCTTGATGTCAGTCCTGCTTCATCACCATGAACCTGACCATTGAGCTGGACTCTGGGCTGCACCTGTCTACTGCCTCTGCGTTTTCCTTGCTCAGGTACTGTGCAATGGGGCCATTGCTAGTGAGGCTGCTGCCCTCCTGGCCTTATGACCATGCTCGTCTCCTGGCTCCCATCCTGCAGGCAGCAGCTGGCTCTCAGTGATCCCTGACAGCATTTCTGTTGGGATGGACTTTTGCTGTCATCATCAGGTTAACAGTGTGTACCTTCTGAGCTCTCTTCATCAACTTCAATGGGGAACTTGGCCTGGGCCTCAGTGATTAGGGAGTTGCCTGTGTCTGGTGGAGTCCCAGCTGAGTTGGGGAAGGAGTTTTGTCCACCCGTTGCAAGGAGGACCTAGCTGGGGTGTCTGAGGAGTGCAGCTGGTGCGCCAAGCTGGGCTGTCATTCCTCTTGGGGACATTCAGCTCCTCTTCTGCCCCTGGAAATGCAGTGCAGAGCATTGAATCTTTCCCTTGGCATGCACCTCTGGGGAGGTCCTGACATCTGCTGCTCTGCGCACTGCCCTTGCTGGCACTGCCAGCCCTCCCTTGCTTCCGGGAAGGCTTTTAGGTTGCACGGAGATCTCGCCGAGTGCTTGGAGCTGTGTGTGCTGTCCTGTCAGTAGGTTGAGCCAAAGCAGAAGTTGAGGCGCGGACCATGGGGAGGAGGATAGCCGATGTATTGGTCCCCAGCATGTGCCTTTGTTTGTGGGGGACATGGCAGTTTAACAGGAGCGGTGATCCAATACTTGGTTGTGGAAGGGCAATGTCCTTCTTTCTGAAACCTGCCTGCGCTTGGGGACCTGTCGATGCTGCTGACAGAGGTGAGAGGGAAAAGAGCCAGGCTTATCTCTCCTGAGAGCAATGCTTTACATCACAGAAGGGCTAAAGCCCAAGGGCAGAGCTGGCATGCTTGGAAAGTGGGTGCCTGAGACAGCCCGAACTGGTTGTTAGGGAAAGCTGAGGATGTGGCTGGTCCTCAGATAGGAACCTTGTTGGAAGTCTGGCATTTAATGATAGGTTTGGAAGGAAAAGAGGCCCCATGTGTTAGAACAAAACCTCACAACAAGCCCCAGGAGGGTGAGGTTGGCATAAACTGACAGGATGGGCCATCTCCTTCTCTTTGCCTTCATCTTGTTCCTTCACTTCTGTGTCACTTCCCAGGAAACATTTTGCCCTCTAATACTGTCACTTGAAAGGAGCCTGTGTGGCTGAATGGGCATGGCATGAACAGGGAAATGAAAAGGCAGCGTTGCAGGGAAACGCAAGCAGTGTCCCCATTTCTGTAATTGTGATGCTTTGCATGCAAGATGAGCCTGTTGGTAAACACATTACATGTGCAAAGGGCACCTCTGGGCCCGGGGCGGTGTGGACCAGTATAAAAGCCAGTCCAACTGCAGGCTCCCGCATCCACTTCTCTTGCCTTCTCCTCCGTGGTGAGCAAGGTGAGCTGCAAATGCCTTCAACTGTTTCTTGTCTTTCTCCTTTTTCTCTTTGCTTTTTGGCCTCGACTGAGTCTTTGCCTCGGTGTAACTTCTGCTGGGAGCCTTGCTCCTTGCTCCTGCTCCCAGCCTCTCTGTTCTCTTTGCCACACGGGAGGGAGGTGGGAGAAAGTCTTGGGCTCTCTTTGCGAGGAAACCATGGGGCCGGGACTCCTAGTACTCTCTCCTTCCCTGCAAAGCCTGTCCCTTCTCCCCAGCCTGTGCCTCTTCTCTTGCCGAGCAGGCTGTCAGGCTGCGCCTCACATGCTGCCTCTGCTTTCCCTGCCTTCTCTCCCAGGTGCACCTCCGTCCCACAGCCATGTCCTGCTACGATCTGTGCCGTCCCTGTGGCCCAACCCCGCTTGCCAACAGCTGCAACGAGCCCTGCGTCAGGCAGTGCCAGGACTCCCGCGTGGTGATCCAGCCCTCTCCCGTGGTGGTGACCCTGCCCGGACCCATCCTCAGCTCCTTCCCCCAGAACACCGCTGTGGGATCCACCACCTCTGCTGCCGTTGGCAGCATCCTGAGTGAGGAGGGAGTGCCCATCTCCTCGGGGGGCTTTGGCCTCTCTGGCCTTGGTGGCCGCTACTGCGGCAGAAGGTGCCTGCCCTGCTAAAGGCGGGCTGGACGTCCAGTGAGTGCATCGACCAGGAAGCCCAAAGCCATGTGCCGGACTGAGGATGGAGTTGCTGGCCAGGGTTTCCAGAGGGGCTGAGCACCCTCATGCCCTCCTGCAAAGGTGCCAGCCTGTGCTGTCTGGAAACACAGCCAACTGATGTCTTCGTCTTCTCCTGCGTTCTTCTCCGCATCACGAGTCCCTGTTGTCTCCTGCTCTCCTGTGCCATGGCTTCATCCTGAAGCAAGTTGAGAGGGGGCCCTGCTCATCACCCCCTCCCCATGTGTGTGTGGGAGGAACATGCGTGTCCCATTGCTGTGAAGGGGTGCCTGACCGTCAGCTGCCCTTGTAGCAGCCTGGCCCGGGTCCCTTCCACCATGCACTGCTTTGTTTCACTCTTTAGACTCATTAAAGTTTATGCTGCATTGTAGCTTGAGGTCTCCTCGTGTTCCTTCCCTCCTGGGATGCCCAGCCAAGCTGTCCAGGGGCAAATGGGATGCTCTACAGGGCAAAGGCATGGCTGAAGGGATGTGGTGGACTCGTATCTTTCTTGCGGATTGGGAGGGTGTGTCCAACTGAAATGGTCACCTGGAGGGGACTGTCCTTTACATGTGGTATAGCCTTCCCAAAGTCACCCACATCCCTTTGTCCTGAACACACCAGACTTGTTGTGTCTCTCAGCAAACCCCTGTGTTGCTTTCCATGGCTCCAAGACACGTGTGACGTGTGACAGATGGCCAAGGACTTGTACCCCTCCACTTCTGCCCCCAGACCATCTCTCTGTGCCCCTCAGGCCCCTTTCTGAAGGACTCGGCAATGTTGGCAGAGCTGCACAGTCACTGCTTGGGAGTTTCCACGACCTGTGGTCCATGACACTGAAGGCAGGGCATTTAGCCTTCTTTGTCCCTTGCCCACCAGAGGAAGGAAAGAAAGAAACTCTCCAGGAGGCAGCCATTGTGTCTTCCTGCCCTTCTGCCCTGAACTGCTCTCTCCCACCTGCTCTAGTCCTCCACGGGTGATATTTTGTCCTGTGCTCCCCCCACTCCTGCGTCAGGTAGAGTGAGGGGCACCTCCTGTGCTGTCCCGTATGCTGTGGGAACCCCTACGGTGCCTTTCCCCCTAGCTAAAGCCCTGTCTTCCCTGAAAGACAGCTGCTGTCAGCAAAATCCCCATGCCCTGCTGTGCAGAAAGGCCCCCAGGCAATGCGCTCTCCATCAGCCTTCAGGAGCCGTGCTGAGCTGACAGCAGAAGCACGGTGGGGTGAAAATATTGTACCAGGGAGGGAGGGAAGGCAGCATCCGCAGCACGTGATCAGAGAGAGCAGGGTGCGGCAGGGCACTGGAGCCTCTGGGCAGAGCCTCGCCATAGTTGCTGGCTGTGAGAGCATCAAGGTCTGGTAGGAGACTCCACCTGTGGGTTTTCTGGGGCAGGCATCTGGTCGAAAGGGCCCTTATGAAGAAAAGACAGATTTTGCACTTGTAAAATTAATGTAAGCTTCCTTTCTTGAAGGAAGACGTTCTCGGTCCCATTGCTGTGACAGATGGAGCTGGTGTCCTGTGTCCCAGGTGCACAGGTGGTTTCCTCTTCTTGCACACCAGTGGCCTGAGTGCAGTAACAACAGGCCCAATGGTGCTGATGAGCCTCACCTGGGGTCTCTCACTCCTCCCTCTTCCCTTTGACCCAGGGCTCTATTAAAGCTCTGTCCTGAGCCCTTAGCCCTTTCTTCAGCTTGGGGGCAGGAGTGTAAGCCTCCTCTTCTTTTGCAGATTTGCTTATGCCTGACCATGAGCCCCCTTGATCCGGACCCTAGTGGCCCACTGGTTTCCCAGCCTCTCCTTGGGTCTGTCTGGTCGTTATGGCCCTGGTCAGCAATCAGTGGGCTCTGTTGACCCAGGTTGCCACCACTGGATCTGCTCCCTGACCCCGTGTGGACGACTGCCCTGCTTGATGTCAGTCCTGCTTCATCACCATGAACCTGACCATTGAGCTGGACTCTGGGCTGCACCTGTCTACTGCCTCTGCGTTTTCCTTGCTCAGGTACTGTGCAATGGGGCCATTGCTAGTGAGGCTGCTGCCCTCCTGGCCTTATGACCATGCTCGTCTCCTGGCTCCCATCCTGCAGGCAGCAGCTGGCTCTCAGTGATCCCTGACAGCATTTTCTGTTGGATGGACTTTTGCTGTCATCATCAGGTTAACAGTGTGTACCTTCTGAGCTCTCTTCATCAACTTCAATGGGGAACTTGGCCTGGGCCTCAGTGATTAGGGAGTTGCCTGTGTCTGGTGGAGTCCCAGCTGAGTTGGGGAAGGAGT